>NC_092860.1:38619783-38763418 GCF_032062135.1 Pyxicephalus adspersus
TAAATCTCTTTCCATGGAAAAAAAGTCCACAAAGCATGCAGCTGGCTAATGTCAACAAAAGACCTTGACAGGAACATGTAAACTATGCTTGGGGCCTAACTCCCAGCAGCATTATGGGGCTATTTCATTAACCAAGGATGCTGTACAATGGATATTGGATCATTTCTACAGGCTTTTAATATTACCAAACACTCTTGAAATGTATGGAAGTGACACTCGTTAAAAAAAAGGTTGAAGGCCGTACATCTCATCCCTTAGCCATTAATATAACAAGATGTCCCCATCTGGCTTTTGTTTTTACCAACCACAGACTTATTAAAAGAAAAGAAAAATGGGTAGTTTAACTGATAAGTAGATCATATGCAATCTCTTTCCACTAAGTCCTTGAGAAGCTGCAAACTAATTCAATACAAATTCGGAATTTATGCTCCCTGAGGACATGGTCATGTGTGACGTTGGAAGTACGTGGCTTTTCAAAGAGTGCCGCACACTCCTTAATACCAGTATAGTCACAATCACATAATTTTTTTTTTGCTAGAGGACAGTCACATATATATACTAAGACAGTGATGCTTCCAACATTCTGAAATGCTCCAAAAACCAACTTTTCAAATACTAAATACAACAAAATAACCTTCATAAAATATAACTTTTCTCCATTTACAATTTCTTAAATGATTAGCGACCTATACTTTTGAAGTACAGGTAATTCTGAAACAATCCCTAACATGGACAGCTTTTTTTAAACTTTTTTAAAATCATTTTTTCTAATACATAAATTAAGGATCCGGAGAGTTTTAACCCAAGTCCAGTTCCTACACAAGTAATATTTTTGTTTACTTAAAAAATGGAAATAAAATATATTCCCATTGCAAATGCTAAAAAGGTAGCTTTACAAATGAGGGCACATGTAATAAAAAAAAGGAACTCAACAAAACTTTACAGTGTAATAATAACTGTCTGCAAGGTTCATTACAAAGACCCTCACTTCTCACTACTTAGAGCTTCACAGATTCATTCACATAGTTCTTGTGTTTTCAAGCTGCCCATCTGAACATTAGCTATATTGCTAATATTCAGGATGAACTCTTCACCATCTATATCTCTGTTACCATTATTCTTCCCTTTCTTTAACTGAACCAAAATGTTCATGTCACTCTAGGGGAAACAAACTGCAGGGCAACACCAAGAGGCCAAGACTGCAAAGCAATGAAATCAGAGGCAGAGCAGTGCACACGGGATTATTAAAGGCAATTGCTAATGCTGCAAATTAATTATTGGATGGAGAGGAAAGGGAATTAAAATACTGATTTTCAGTATGGGTTTTGAAATGAAACACTAAACATATTTTTAGGTAATGTGATACAACAGTACATCACCTCTACTCAGCTTGTTAAAAAAAAACAAAAAAAAAAAAAAAAAAGTCAACAGCTATTATCACATTTTGTACACCTCTGTTAAAATGGTGTTTCTCATAGGGTGGCGAAACACAGGATGATCAGGCAGTTCAAGACCTTTCTTTCCAATTGGTGGGAATGTCAGTATGTAAAAGATTTGCTCATCAAGGATGATGGTCTAAGCTGACAAATAAAGTGACAAATAAAGTGGTCCAGACAGGTGACCAGTTAGTCAAAGTAAATTCTTTACTGGCATAAATATGAAGTTTGCCATTGCCTAGACCCTTCTAAACTGGTAGTTAACTGGCTGTATTTTGTGTGACCATGTTCAAAAATGCAAAATTGTTAGACAGCAAGTGAAATCAGGCTTTCTGATATAAATACTTGATTTGAAAAACTGATTTAACATGTTACTGGATAAGCATGACAGCCAAGCAACTAGCTTTTAGAAAAGGAGGAATAAACAACGGCAGTCCACATATTTCTCAGTACACAAAAGATATCTACGGGGAAAACCGTAGTTTGGAAATAACAGTAGAAGTCCATCCACGTGCTGCATCTTGCAGTGGAGCTCTAAAACGAGCCTACTCTGCAGATAACCTTTGTAATTACTGGTATTTACATCTAGGAGAGACCAGTTTTGCTGCTGGATAAAAACCACACATATTTGTAAGAATTGTTTTAGTTATTCTTAAACCTTAATCTGGCGTAGTAAACAAAATAAATAGAAGGGGAAGATGATACAAAATAGATATGTAACTTTGCAAATATACTGCTACAGCTTTTTTTTTTTTTTGCAAAGGAGGCAACTTTGTTTTACTGATTTATTGTGTTGTAAAAGGATTGTCAGATGTTCTTTAAAAGTACAGGACCATATTTAAAAAAAATAATATATTTGCTGCATTTAAAAAGATATAAAAATCAAACTGTGTCATTTTGCATTAAGAATTCTTCTGAACAAATAACGAAAAGGGAGAAGAGATTAATGAGTACACTGATATAAAGATAATTAACATTGTAGTGGCCGCACAAGTTCATGTTTGCATTAGTTTTCCTGCTGAGCTATTGAGTATTTTAGGAGATCCGCCTGAGCAGATGAATCAAATAGACTTGTCACATAATCCCAGATATCACTATTCATTGGTTGATTGGCAGTGAGAACAATAATACATTTAATTGTATGAGGATGTGGTCACCAGGGTTCCACAATTCTGCTGCCATGTTTCACTTATGTGTATTTAACTGATGAGTGAATTCACACTAGGGGGTTTGTAAAATCATATTAAATAAAGAATGTTCACTAGGATCAAGTAGGCCGTTATCCATCGCCTTGTAAAGTGATCAATTACTGACATCAATTAAAATTAACTGCTGTCTGTGCTGGGTCACTGCCTAAAGACTCTCAATAAATGCTGAATAAACATAAATCATAGATATTTTTTACACACACATTCTGAGGAAAATGGCTAATCTGAAACGCTATGGCTACTATTACTAGTGTATGTTGCTGGTGTGATCAAATGTTATCAACTGTAAACAGGATGGATGTTTTCCTTTAAATACTAATTTCATGCAGGGTTATTTGGGGAAAAAATATTGTATAATTATCTAAATTAGTATTTTTTACATTAACTAGAAATCCACAATTAAGTTAGAATGGAATGTAAAAAAGCACAAAAAGTTCCCCAAAAACTGATTTTGTTTCTGGTTAAGTGTTTGTTGGGCTCAAATTCAAATTGCCACTTTAGTAGATGATATACTAAAAATGTAAGGTATTTATTTAATATTAATCCTTATGAACTGAACATTAAAGGATAAATCATATGCAAAGGTAACTGATTTGGATGTTTTTAACCATCTTGGGGTATGACCATTTTTTCTGCTGCATTCTGTCTAACTTAAAATAAGAAACAAAAATTCAACAGGAAAATTGGAACCCCTCACGGTTTGGGTGGAGTGGCCTTTAAAGGTGCTGAAATCAACAGAAGATTATAGCTAAAATGCAGTGTATTTAAATGCAATACCATTTAATTTACACATTATCTAACGTTTGGATTCCATCAGCTGCAAAATCCTGTGGTAAGATTCTTTATAAACAATTGTACAGTGAAATATTTTCAAGTCCTGACATATTCCAGTATTCAAAGGTGGAAGAAAAAATTAGCCTCATCCTATTAAATCAAGTCTTGATAATAAAGAACTAATTATAAAGAAAAAAAAGCAAAATGTTTCAATTAGTTTTACAGTAGGCAATATTGTTACTTTGCAGTCATGGCCACTATGTGGGCATTCTGCTTTACAGCAGCCTTGTAAAATTCCACCTGCCCTCCCACCCACCCAAAATATATATTTATATATATATTTATACGCATATATAAAACAAAATTTCCTCTCCATGTCAGTACACAAAAGGACCTCATCACACTGCAAAAATAGCAGTACCTACTTTGGTCAATGGAAAAAAAACATACATTTAATTTTTTTTTTTACACTTTTCGTTTTTTATCTGCTAAATTATCTAGAATAACCAAATACTGCTAGAAGCACTACCTACATAGGCAAAACTTGGTATTGCATAATTTTGTAAAAATTTCAACCCCATTCCTGCTCCCTCCCTCCTTCCCCATATTAACTGGAAGATGAAAAACATGAAAGGTTAATAGAAAAACACCAAAATACTGAAAATATTGCTGGTTGATTACTATTTTTAAGCGGCAATTATACACAGCCATGATATGCTTTATAAATGTGAGAAGGTATAACTGTCTAAAAAATCCAGGATGTCACAGAATTTATTCCCCCCTGTGGAGTACAAAATATTATCTTGCCATAAAAATGGTAATGCTTTAAAATGATAATAAATGCAGCAAAACAAGTTTAGTGATGTCACTTTTTTTTAAATTCAAGGCAAGGCACGTGATGTGGACATTGTAGTTTCGTGCAAAATACAACTACTTGAAATTGTACTTAATGATTTCTCTTCTTTTAAACTTTTTGTACTAAATAGACATTATTCTCAAATTACTTTGAGAAGGTGGTTGAAATTTCTGTTTCTTATTTAAGTAGAACATGATCCATGGGAATTTGTTTAATGTTATGCAGACTGGCAGATTGAATTGTGTGTATTTGAGTTTTGTCTTGATTTACTAGTGCTGATGCCTGCCCCCTTTTCCCCTAATTCAACCATTAATCATAAATAAATACTTGGCCCTTTCAGGGTAGCCTCACCAGTATAAGTGCTAAGAGTCCTTTCATTTCAGTATCTCGAATACATAATTTGTCTGGATTTGCTTTTTTTTTCTTTCCTTTACTTAGCCCTCATACATTGAGGGAATAAAATATTTCATATGTTTTTTTACCTGTCAGCACCAGATGGCCACATGGAAAAATCATAGGCTTTGTCTGGCACTATGCAGGGTGTAGCTTTTTAAGCCCTACCGTTTAGAGTCAGAGGACTAAAGGACTAACTATATTTATGCCACATTAAATAATTATTTTATAGTACTTGCCTCTACACAATCTTTTCTGGGAAATATGTCCCATTTAAACCTTGCACTGCCATCTCTCTATAAACACAAGGCTGACCCATTTAGGCAAGAATCCGAAGGACACATATCTTTTGACATTTCAGATTAGGTAGCATGTGAAAACATTCTAGGTGTGTACTATGTATGACTGTAGTTGCATCTCTTTCTGGTAGTAGTAACTGAAGGTCAGGTAATGTTTTCTTTCCACATGCTGCTAAACATGAAACAGTTCTATGTAAGGAGATTCATGGTAGGGGTGGCCTTGTGGCTTTTTTTTTTTTTTTTTGCAGCTCTGTGCTGCCTCATAGCCTTTCATTTGTGAGAAGAAATGGGAGTAGTGTTCCCATGCGTAAACAACAAGAAGACTAAAACCAAACAGGACTAGCTTATCATGCAATTATTAAGGCATCTAGAAAAGTCATACAAAATATATTGTCGTGGAGAAAGAGCGCTTATTTCCCAGCGGACATTAGATAACAATTGCAGAAGTTGCATTCTACCCATCCGTGAAATTTATTAGTCACCCTTTCAGTGTCACGACTGCTTCGGCCTTAACCTCTAATGTGCTCTGGAGGCCTGATAGCCAATGCTTTGCAGGTCCTGCAAGTACTAAAAAGGTTAAAGGAATCAGTGATTGTAAGTGCTGCAAATGCTGGTCAGTTTAACTTGTCTTTCATGTTTTCTTCATGTCCTTTCTTCCTTCTTTCTCTGTTCATTCAATTTTTTTTCTTTTAATTTTCAGTTGCTTGTCTCTGCTTGAAGAAAGGGTTCTCCAATGATATTTAGTCCATAATTTTGGACATTGCTTGGTAGGATTGATGTCCTATTGGATACTTGGAAAGGAACCAAGCTAGCCCAGGTACCAGGACTGAAAAAAAGAATTGAACAAGTTTAATATGACTATAAAAACATCCTAGAAGCATAAATACATCCAAACACACGAGTCACATAATTCATAAACCAGCTTTGTATGTGAACATATCTGTAGTAATGTTCCTAAAGTGACATAAAATAATTTACTACCAGGTAAAGTGCACTCCATCTATCTCCAGACTATTCTGAATAGACAAAGCCCCAACACTTCCAGGTAGTCATTGGGCTTACCCATTCCTTCGGCCCCCACATGCTTCTACTGATTTATTATTTGCCTTTTTTATAATGCACCAACATATTACACAGTGCTGTCCAAATATAGGGGCTATAAATGATAGGCAAATATGACAAGCAAATGACACAGGACAGGGCCCTACTCAATAGAGCTTCCAATCTAAATAGTGGATCAATATGAAAACTAACTAACATTGATGTATTTGCCTCGCACTAATGCTTTGAGAAGGTAATCACAGCTACAGCAGACATTATTAAGTGCCTATTTATTATATATGCCAGCAGATTCACAGAATTTTACTTTTTGTGTCATGTAACATAGTTATATTCTATCCCTAATTTATCAGATTTGAAACAATTTTTTCAGTTAAATATAAAAGATGTTTTCTAAATCGTTTTTCTCCTACACAGGGAACCCCTCTCTCTCTCTCTCTCTCTGTGTGTGTGTGTCTCTCTCTCTATATATATATAACGTCAGTGCTCTGAGGTAATATTTTGATTCATTTTGTTTGATATATGTTCATCCTCAAGACTAATTAGAGGAATCATTTAATCCAAATTAAAATCTAATCATTTATTAATTTATTATATTTCGGAAACATTGTTTTTTTTTTCATTCCACTGTTTAAAAGAAACATACTGTACAATTCATGGGGTACAATATTTTGTAAAATGGTAAATTTAACAATGAATTATTAACTAGCATCAATCAAGTAAACATCTTGAAGTTTTTCTATGAAATGTTTAAAATTTATATATTTCAGAGCTCTTTAGCAAAGCTCCCTAGCAACAAAAAAAAAAAAACATGTTTTAAAGAAAAACAATATGAAAAACTATATGAGGCAGAATTTAGATTGCAAATAAAATAAATCTACAGACATGCATCAAAGAGGCATACACTGGAAAGGCAAACAAAAGCTCTTGAAATAAAAATTAACAAAACTTTATAATTGCAGTGAAAGTTTGTAAAAAAAAACACACACAGTTTAAGATAAAGATTAAATGAAAATGTAACACTAAAAATTGTACAACAACACGAGCTGCTAGGTACATTGAATTGAACATATACTATGTCTTTTTATAAATGATAGACTTACAGACTTACAGAAAATGTAAAATGTAAAATCAACTTTTACTAGATTGATCTGAACAAATAAAAAATCTTAAAACAAATAATATTCATTCTGAAACTCACAATAGGGTTTATTTTTTAAATGGCGAATAGGAAATTCACCAAGCATTTACTGTAGGTGAATTTTACTGACGTTTTGTCTTAAAATACAGTCATCAATTCACCTGCACATTTTTTAGAATGTCTCATCCAGGGCCCATTCTCACTAAATTACATGAAGTATGCACACATGCATTGGTGCACTTTATTGTAATTATTTTAAAATGACGCCTCAAAACAAGCATGTGTTAAGTGAACCAACCACAAACTATAGTGTACATGAATGTTGTGTGTCCAGCTGTATTTCAGACCATTCATGTTGGATAGACTGTTTAAACCAGCATGCCACATGGTCCCAGGTAAAAAAAACAAAACAAAGTAAAAACATCTAATGTATACATTTACAAAAAACAATTAGTTATTAGTTGGTACAGTGTTACATTTTTTTTATGTCTAACTGCCATGGCTAACTGTAGTCATTGTAAGTTTATTCACTTTAGCACCACTTGGTGGAATAACTGAAATTGACAGCAAAATTGAAACCAACATTATTGTCAAACTTTCTCTTGTTACCAAAGAATGTCCACACTGTTGTTACTAGAAACATAATCCTTTACAGAAATAAGTACCTGAAAGTTAAGATTAGTTTCACTTTTTCTCAGAAAGCTGACCTGGCAGGAAGTGCCCCAGCTGGGAGATGAAAATTTAATTGATATTTGGAAAGAAGTTGATAAGCTTCTAATTGCATTGCAAAAAAAAAACAGAGAGATTCTGCATGACAAATGAAATGACAGCAAACACAAAATGTACAGCCCTCCCTCTGAACAGGATATGATATAGCCATGTAATGTGGCTGTTTCTGGAAATAGGGGGATTTGTTTTTTGTTTTGTTTTTTTTACACAGATGGCAATACTTTTAGACAAAGGCAGGTAGATTGTCCATATGGACAGGGAGTTTGGAAACAGGTTTTTACTGCAAGATTGTACTAACATTTCAAAACCATGTATTCCCCACATCAAATTTTAAATCAATTTTAAAATTTAATTTTGTGTTTTAATAATACAATGTACAATGTGGAGAAAAGAAAACATTGTAACAAAAATTTATCATTAACATAACAAATAAAAAATATGTTGCACTGTAAATGATAGTGGTGACAGTGTAATAAATACACAGGTGCCCCTGTTTCTCTAGCAACTTTGGTGAAAATATTATCTTGAGCGACTTTACTTCAATTAAGTGAAAAGGTTGGTGGCTATAAATAATACAAATTCAAGTTTGAATGTAAATATTAGTTGAATTTTCATGTTATTACAACTAACCAGGATATAATTGAACCTGGCCAAAATCAATCATCTTTAATTGTATTTCCAAGAACTGCTGTGTACAGCAAGTTTTTTTCTTTTAATAGTGGGTACAACTTTAACAAATGTTTATATCCTCAAATTGCATTATACTCAAAAGGTACCAATCAATTCATTAATATTTTATTTACCTACAAAGCTTTAACACATTGGGACATGGCTGGAGAGGATACATTTTCATCAGTGAAGCTGGGTTGGATCTGGTCAAGGATTAAAAAAAATTGCTAACAAATAGCAAAAGACTTTTAGGAAAGCCATTCCAGGTTTGCTATATCACCCAAGTCCACTAATGAAAGTGTATCTTCCCCAGCCTTGGGGAGCTTTAATAAATCAGGCCCATTCTATTTATTTTGCTCTACACTACAAGATTAATATGAAACTACATTGCTATTTCAGATGCTGGCTCTAAAGGTTTCCATCACAATTGCCTGGCAAAATGATAATATAAACTAAAATGTTTAATCAATAATCTAATTTTTACTCTGCCTCAATAAAGCAAAGGAAACAGTTCTTCTGCTATAATGCACTAAAAGTAGTTTTTACTTACCTCGTGCTGTGTCAATCTGGGTATGGAGCAGAACATGTGGCACTCTCCCTTCATTTGTTTAGTTTTCCTCCCTACTGTTAAATGCATGGTTCATCAGTAACCATCATGCTTGAGATAGGTATAGATTTCTTATGCAGCCTCCAGTACTTTGTCATGAACAATTCCTGGTACTTGCATGGCTCATTATATGTTAAAGGGCTTTTGTTTGCTTCAGGAAGCATCCAAGATAACTTTTACACACAATAAATATAGTTATCGTTACATAGACTCCAAACTAAATAACGTCTACTAACTCCCTTCAGTCTACCTTAGCACACAGTAAACACTCACCTCTGTCCATGCAACAGGCAGTGTTCTTCATAAGAATGTTTTCTTCTAAAGATAGTTTAACCACCTGGGCGGTTAGCCCGACCTTGGTTCAGGGTAAGTAAACTTGCTACAATCGTTTACCCCGAACCAACGTCAGGGTAGCTAAAAGTATAAACATGCAATACAGTGCAATCAGATTGTCATACAACATTGTATGACAATCCGATTACAACTGAAAAAAAATACTTACCTTGTCCCCGCAGCTCCTCCGGAGACCTCTTCTCTCTTCTATCTTCTCAGTGTGCAGTGACGATCTCCGGGGTTTCCCGGTGACGTCGCTGCATGCGTCGGTGCGGGCGGGAGGCGGGAAATTCAAATAACTTTGCATTGAACTCAATACAAAAAAGCTGTACTGAGTTTAATACAAAGAAATCTTTATATAATATATATATATATATATATATATATATATATATATATATATATACACCGTATTTTTTGCCGTATAAGCTGCACTTTTTCTTCCCCAAAACTGGGGAGGAAAGTTAGTGCGTCCTATACGACAAATGTGTTATAAAATAATTAAAATAATATACTCACCCGATACTCGATCCTGCGTGTGTCTCTGGCTGCATGCAGCGTCTGTCTCCTCTCCTCTGGCAGCAGCGTGTGTCTTCTCCTGTCTGTAAAGCAGAGCGAAAGAAGCTGGCACAGCGCCACCTGCTGTTCCCTGTCCTAACTGTGTGATCAGAAGGGGAATTTGAATGACACAGAGTGATCAGAAGGGGAATTTGAATGACACAGAGTGATCAGAAGGGGAATTTGAATGACACAGAGTGATCAGAAGGGGAATTTGAATGGCAGAGTGATCAGAAGGGGAATTTGAATGGCAGAGTGATCAGAAAGGGAATTTGAAAGGCACAGAGTGATCAGAAAGGGAATTTGAATGGCACATGAGTGATCAGAAGGGGAATACCGGTATGAATGGCACATGAGTGATCAGAAGGGGAATAATCTTTCAGAATCTTTTTTTTCTAGATTTTCCTCCTTTAAAATTGGGTGCGTCTTATATTCCGGAGCGTCTTATACGGCGAAAAATATGGTATATATATTATTGTATTATATATATTATATAAGCTACTATACAGTTACATTACATTATACACTATTTTTTTTTAAAGATTTTTTTTTATGTTTTATAAAAAAAAAATTATTAAATTTATAAAATTTTGGACATATTTCGGTGAGTTATGCGGTAATTCGGTGAATTATAAGTAATTATTGAGTAATTCAGTGAATTATAGCCTACAATCTAAAATAAATTTCCATGCAAAAAATTTAACACTTTTTGCATGGAAGTTTGGAAGTTCTTAAAGAATTAGAACACCCGGTGTTCGCGTCCCTCGGCGATTCCTGATGATGTCAGTGCATGCGCCCGTCGACGGGGGTCGTAGCGGGAAATTCAAATATTTTGTATTGGATTCAATAAAAAGTCCTGTATCCAATCCAATACAAAATATTACAAAATATATTTATGCGGTTTTGTCAATAGGTATGTGACGTTGGACTCTGTTTTAAAACTTACCACACTAGGGAGGTGTTTTAGAAAAATATATTACTATACAGTATACCGAATTAATGCATTTTCAGTATTTTTGATTTATTTATGTATTCTTGTTTAAGATGATTTTTGTGTTTTTTATTTAATTTTAATAAAAATAAACTTTTTTTTTTTTTACATGATTTTGTGTTTTAAACTTTTTTTATATTCATGATATCTACTAGACCCTTGTTTGGATATATTTTATGTAAGTTACAGGTCTACAATTTAAAAAAAAAAATTCATGAAAAACAGTGTACCGCTTTTGGTACAGAAATCTAGACATCAGTGAAACGCCCAGGTGGTTAAACAGCGTACTTTTGCTTACTTCCAGTTATCTGAGATATGTACTTATTACCAGCAGATATTGCATACTTTTCTGCAATTCCGGTTGAATTTTCACAGACAGTGCAGGTTTGTCCAGATCCCCCAACCTATGTCTCTAAGCACCTAATTATACCCATTACCATGATCATATTTAAGGAAACTACAAGGAATGACTATAATATGGGGCCTTATTCGTCAGGGCGGAAAAGAAGAACTGTCTCAGTCTGTGCTTAAAATATTAGATTTAAAATTGCACAGAAAAATGATAGAGCTAAAAAAGGTTGTCATAGATAAACCTTTCCACTGATTATACTAAATCCACACAGGAGGTTATAAAAAGGCTGCTACAAATACAAAAAAGCAAACACTGCTTCGTGTCCCTTTGAAATCACTGCCACACATTTTAGTTCTGCTCAAGAACTTGTTTCTGATACCAAATCACAATCCAACAAAAGGAGAACTACAGTCTTGTCTGAGAAACAGCTATTACATGTAATTCAGTAAAGCAAATTGTGTACATCCATTTAAATATATATATATATATATATATATATATATATATATATATATATATTGTGTCATCTTTATATCTTTTACAAAATGATTATAATACATCTGTGATGTAAATTGAAACAGTTATCTGGTAAAAGACCCATAATTCCTCTCAATAAAGGTCTTTTAGTTAATTTGTGTAGTGTCTTTTCCACATGTAAAAGGCACTGCTCGCCTGTGTAAGAGTAGTTAGGGCCAGTTAACTGATCTTCCTTTCTTTCAGTTCTTCCAAAAATCATTTGACAGGAAATGTAAGATTAACTTTGTTCTACCTAAGTGAACAAAGAGTGCTTAGAGCAGGCAACTGGCTTACCACAGAGAGAACTTTACTTTTTTTTTCATTTTAATCCTGCAGGAATCTGCACAGGCCACTCACAGAGAAAGAAAGACAGAAGAAAACATTTGTAGAACAAAAAAGGGGGAAAAAAGTTGTTTTCTTTACTTTCAACATCTTGTATCTAGACCATCTCATTCTGGTCACACAGCAGATCCTGCTGTTTCTCTTCCATAAATGTTAACACTAAGTTCCCAACATGGTCGTCTGTTAAATGGACATTATTGATTCCTATGGTCCATTGTTCCCACTGCCCCACATTCTAAGTCCCTGAAGTTCAAGTTCAATCTGGAATTACATCATGTCTGGTTTCTCCTGGTTACCAGACGGCCTGAGACGTGATCACAGCTACGCAAAACAAAACAAAAAAAAGAAGGGGGGGGGGTACAAACAGTTTTCTTCATGCTTCAGTAACTTCTATAGTTTTAAAGAGAAACTTATTTTCCCCTCTCCTTTTTTTTGTTAGGCATGCTTCAAGAGTGGGGTCTGGCTAATTTAGAGATTAGGCTCCAAATTAGATTATCTAATGGCATTTTAATGGATTGCTGATCCATTCCATGTACAATAGCAATGGGGAATGTATTATTTCCATCTATTTTGTGTATTGTCATAAATATATATATATATATATATATATATATATATATATATATATATGGAAAGAACATATTATTACTAAATTACCCTATCAAGGAAAACAAGATGCATTAAATCTAAATTAATATAGAGCTCTTCCTATTCAGAAAATGCAGGTAAATGCAGGTTTTGATAAAACTGTCTGCCACACACATGCTGTTTTTTGCTCAATCTCCCTTTATGTATGTTTTATGCTGTATACAGATGAACATAAATCAGATCATATCATCTTTCACAAAAATGCCCTGATATACAAAAGTGCAAAGTCAATGAAAGCTGTATTTTTCCTTGACTGGATTGCACTTGACTGAATGTTTGACATGAACAAAAAAAAGCAAAATCATTCACTTTCCACTTTTTTTTTTTTTTTACTTTAGACCCATGTTTAACTAATGAACAGTTTGGATTTTTAAAAGACTTTGCCAAGCTTCCTTCATGCAGGAAACCCAGAAATCTCATTAGTCTTGCATATCAAATGAGACCACAGAAGTATTAGTGTTGTATTTACAGTGCGGTATTTTAAAATGACAACTAATAACATAAAACTCTAAATTATCATGACTGTCCATCCAGATTTGTTGTCTGCATAGTCAGTAGTGTGTAGGGAGCGTAATTTTTGTGTGTTCATCGGATTACCAACCTTTCTCGGTTGCCAAACTATTCATATAAAAAGTTTGTTCATGTTAATCACAAAAGGCAGATTTAAGAAGGCAAAACCTATCACCGATAAAATATAAAAATTGATGAATGTCTATTTGCTGCAGATCATTGCTCTTCATCAAATCAATGGTCATTCCAAATTCATCAGGGAATTGATGTATGTTTCGGTATGTGATAATAGCATTAAACAGTTGTTTAAAAAAAAAAAAATAAATAAAGAAATTGCAGGCCAAAAAATCAGGAAAAAATATTTAGATTTTCTTATGAAGGGTAATCTTACCTCGGTTTGATTGTCTTCTTAAGCAGGTTTGCCCTAGAGTCTCTTAAATGTAAAACCACCCATGCCCTGAAAAACCAGGTTGTCTACTGTTGTCCGGACATAGGCGATCTGACCTTTTCTTCATTTAGTCATTGCACACTTTTGGCCAAATCACACAATCTCTAGCCCCCAAAACTAGACTTTTGTACTTAACAGCGGGACAATTAAAGCAGTTTTACGATTAATGCATATATGAGAAGATGCAGTAATCAAATTTTTTTCCTTTTCTGCCCAGGTTATATCTAAGCTGATTTTACTTGCTCAGGGAGTCATCTTAACCTTGTAACCTGTCCGATTAGGGCAAACAGGCTAAACTTGGTCAAAAAACTACTTGTATATGTACATTTTGACACTTGACAGGCATTATTCAATGAAAAGTATACACAGAAGGAATGGCAATTGAGACAATTATCTTTTATCAATAATACTTTAGCTTTTGTTTTTAAAGGGGAATTTTTTATACATGAACAACAAAACATATTATTAATACAAATTTCCATAGCAAGTTCTAAATGTAAGTAGAACAATTTGTATTTCATATCAAACAAAAGCATGCATATATAAAAAAAAAACACCACCACCCACACCAACAATCAAGTAGCTGTAGCATCTGCCAACAAAACTACAATATTCTATTAAAATGGTTCTTTATTTTTCCAGCTTTTGTTATTCATTTTACTAGCAAAGGAAAATTGCACTTCCAACATGCTTGTGACAAACAATTAGCATTATTTTTAGTTAGCAAGCTTTTTAAGATTACTGATGATTTATGTAAAACATGCTTTTCTCTTACCTTAAATTATGACTAAACAAATTAAAAACCATTCCATCAATCAGTTAGTGTGTTGGTTAGTTGGTTAGTCCATGATTTAGTTTAACGCTGTATGTAACAAAAGTAAGCTTTGTGTGATTTTATGCATGGGTATCTATGTATGGTTCAATATTTGCTGTGTGTTTCTTTGTGATCTTGCTGTTTATGTTGTATTAGTCATAAACATCTATGTATATATAACGTCAGTTCTCTTTAACATCTGAAGCATGTGCTTCCTTAAAGTAATGTTGATGTATAGATGTTTCTTTTTGACAGCAGCCATGTGAAGATCCAGACATGGATTAACTTGTAAACTGCTGGTTAGATTTGCTCCAAAGAAATTTTCCTTAAGCAAAAAACCAGTCAGCGTACCAGTTGGTCCAGGCTGTTTATTCATCTCAAGAAAGCCTGTCTACAATGGAGCAAATGTGTTTCAACAGTTCTATGCACAAATGTTTTGGTTAATTGTGATATGTGAATAAATGTTTCCAGGAGAGAGAGAAGGAGGGGTGGGAAAAGCTACAACAGGGCTATTTCTCAATGTAATTTATAGATGAAGTGCAGGGTTGGAAATAATTAAAATTTTACCTTTGCCAAGTTATTCCCAATGTATCCTCACTGGCACTGGGGTATAAATGCCTGCCGTTTTGATTCATGGTCCAGTCACAAATCCTCAGCTGTCAATTGAAACCTAGCAGTCAGATATGGATCCAGCAGTACTGCAGATTTTTAGTATTTAAATGAATACATGCAATGTTACAAAACTTTGAGTAATCTTACTCTTCACTGTAGTAACTCCCTTAATAGCTTATGCATTATCATTTCATGGTTCAGTTTTATGTGCAACTCTGCAGCAGCACACATAAGTTAATTTGAATAATATCAGTGCACTTCCACACATGACAGGTAATGGAACTAATTTATGAAAACAGTTTTACATAGCAGTCAGATGAATTCTGTGTTTCATCTTCTTAGAGCAGATTAAAGAATGGATGCGAAAAGTTTTCTGGTTGAGATGGACAATAGCCTTTCATTCAATTAGTGTTCACATCTGCATGTCCGGAAACAAAGAAGCAACTAGTTGCTTGCTGTTTCCTAGAGCAGGATTGAGGTGTAACAGCAAAGAAAAATACAATCCATGGATCAGTCTACCCAATGATGATTAGCTTTTCAGCAGATGCCAGTGTCTTTCAATTAAAATAGATTTAGATCATGTGTGTTGCATGTGAGTGGGTATTTGGTTAAATGCACCTGAGCTAACGTTAACCCCAGTTTTTCATGGCATAACATACATTTTTATATGTTGAATTGATGTGCAAGTTATTTTGTTCACAGAAGGGGCCAAAATGCATTATCCTTATTTACCTAACATTTATTGTATGTGTTGAAGTGTGTTAAATGTAACAAGCCATTTTTTATGATGCACTGAATGTTGCATCTATTTTATGCACCTATTTTTTTTTTATCTGCTCATCAAATGTATTCTAGTATGATAAAGTAAGTCTGGGTATACAATTTTGAAAAGTAGATCTCACCTTTGGCAAAAAATAAAAGTAATTCAGCCCTGCTGGGAACACTAAAGCTCAAATATAAGTTTCATGGTGTCTTGGCTTTAACTGTGCAGGACTTTTTGTCATCAAAAATGGTAATGAGGTACTTCTGAAAATGAGGTACTGCATTCTAGGTCTTTTTCATGTCCAATGTGAGGTGGGGAGCTTTTTTGGCAAACGGAGAACAGTCTCAATAGGTAATCTGACCTTCTCTCATCTTTCACTATTGATCGCTGTCCATCAAAATGATGGGTCAAGCTTAAGGAACAGAAGAATATCTGCTGCCAGAAACATTGGAAATGATCAGAGTTTGTATATAAATATAATCACCCTACTACAGACCTAGCATGCAGACTCCCAATACAAAGAAAGTATCACCATAATACCTGGCTTTAATGACCTGCTGAATATTGAAAAACCACAAATATACACGTGACTGCTATGTAAATTGTTGTAGGTCCACCAAAAAAAGTTGGATTGTTTCATGAAATTTCGTAATCCTCATTAGTTTCCTTGTTGCATAATACTGTACACCTAATAGCAAATTTGAACTTGTGATAAAATGAAATTGTTAGTCATCAAACATGATAAAAGAACTTAAATTTTAGGGAAAGTGCAAAACAGCTGCTGCTGAAGGCAGATGATCTGGTCAGTGTTTGGTCTGTGGCATGCAGGTTAAACAAAAACAGCATCATTAAAACATGCAGTTGTAGACATAAGGTTTGTAAAAGTTTAATATTAAAAACACTAACACAAATTTTCTAGACTTTTTACTGTACTGCAAAAATGTGTTAGCATGCCAAGACTATTTTCAAATTCAAAAGCCTTCCAAAACTACTTTCTTAAAAGACTAACATTTGTGCATTTCACTATCATTATATTGTACACAGTGCAATAAAAATATTACATTAAGCCAGAAATTTTAATATGAATTTTAAAATTTAAACTGAAATGAGCTGAAAATGAATTAATAAATAGGAGTTAACTATGACAATACCAACCCTTCATAACTGATGATTTCTCCTTAATTTTTTGTTGTTTGTATATTTACTAGTCCACAATGTAGGGCTAAAGCTGAAAGCCAATATACAGTGAAGTTTTGGTATTTAATTCACTTTTTGGGTATTTTTAAGTAGCAATCAATCCCTAAACAGGATAAATAACATCCCTATAGTGTAAGTTACACAAGCAACATGAAGTACTAATTAAATTGTGCATGATCACACAATGCTCAAATTATGTGGAAGAGTTCACCAATACATGCCACTTGTACAACTTGCACTATTGAGCATTATTTGATTTTTTTTAGTAACTGAGTCTCTTCTTGAAGCAATTTAAGCCATCACTGCAGTTTTAGTCAAGCAGTGATTAGTGTTTCAAGGTTCTATAGAAAATTTTACATTTAGAAAACCTGGTCAACATTTAAACAAAGTACCTACACTTTAAGGGAAGCTATAGTAGATGGGACACAGTTTATCATTTTACTTAGTATGAGATCATTTTGGAGCTGTAGTATTCTTTCAACAGGCTACAGAACTAACTTAAAAAAGTCCTTTAACAACACACATTATAAGCTGTAAAGTTGCTCCAAAATAGACTACTGATAAAGAGCAGAGGGCAACTGATTAATGATGAAAGGCAAGCGGAAAGTATTTTTACTGGCCAAAGGGGTCATTTTGAAGTGTCAAATACAATAGATACATTTAATTCAATGGGGGAAAAAAGCAATATCTATACTAAACACATGTGTAAAGTCAACAACATAAGTAGAAAGAATGTCAGCATATTTCTTATACAAAATAAAACAGCTGCTAGCTATATGAAAGCAGGATATAATCCACCATCTGACATTCAAACAATAAACAACAATGTTGAAATGAAGTCTAATACTGTCCACTTACCCAATGTCATAATGTGCTGGAATATTTGAAATTTATACAGCTCTAACTTCTTACCAGCTGCTGTGGTGTGATAACAGATTTATTAGAACTGACAACCTTATGTTCTTCACACCTTGGAAATCATACCAAAATATGTTCCACGTGTGATAATAATGTCTTATTTTTATAAACATAGTTGTATAGCCTTCTTACACTTTAAAATGGGTTTTTTATATGAAACTTTTCTTAGTGTATTGTCTGTATTTCTAGAGTCAGTGCCAGAATCCAGTGTGAGCAGAATGTGAGCAGAGTTCCACTCCTTTTGTTCTGTGAACTGAGGTGCAAAAAAAATGCAATACCTTCAGCAAATGAAAAAAGAATGCAATGTTGTCAGTGGGATATACGTGATCACACTTGATGTAGAAAACTCAAAATGAGGAGAATACAAAACTGCAAGTATCAAGATGTTCTGATCCATTCAGAACATATTAACAGCACATGTGGCATGTGTACGTCATATGTGCTACATAATGAAATTCATTGGATATGTTTGAGAATGTAATCGTTGTGCATTTACCATGCAGATACTTGTAAATATAACATAAATTGTAATGTTCAGTTCTATGGGGGTGAAGTCAAAAAGGAAAACATAATTAATGTTTACACTGGAACTATAGGCAGACCAAAAAACACAATTTCTTATGGACACATTTTAATTTTGAAAAATTATTAAAATTATTTAACAACCAGAATGGACCTCCCTCATATTGACTGTAATAAACCAGCATAAGCAGGAAACTTAGCTGTCAGGGTCTTCTGATTAAACATCCATAATATTATTGGTTATTTACCTATCGAAAATTGAAAAATTAATTGAAGTCTTTTTGAACCACAATTAAAACGCATTCTAATTTCAAGTCTCAAGGTATCTAGTCAAGGAAGATGTGATACCAATAGATTTCCAGCGCCAAAGGTGAGTGACCCTCCAATCTGCAACTTTTCAAACAGCTATAAGGTGTGTAAAGAAGAAAGGGACTTCTGCTGCTGGTATTTTTTCTTAATGAAGGGTCTACTACTTCTTTGACCAATGTGCTTTTTTTTTTTTAAAAACGTGTGGTTAGTAGACATCTTTTAAAAAAAGATGGGTCTTCTACTTTACCGCTGAAGGTTTGTTTGGTGAATCCAATGTAAACCAATGAACAAAAACAACAAACTGTCAAACATCAAAGTCTGGTCAAAAATTATTGAACAATTTTTTAGGCAATCGACTCTATAATTTACTGTAATATTTTAGCTTGCAATTTTATGGTGCATGTTACAAACTATGAAAAGAAGCAGACAAGATAAAGATTTTTTTCAGCAGCAGTGTTTTTGTGTAACATTTAAACTGCTTTGAGACTATCTGTAATTTACCAGCAAGCAGCCATGGGTTATAGGGTTAAGGTCCATTTATGTTTTGTCACAACGGGATCCATTTCCTGGCTGGATGTAAAATCTACTCTCTAGTTACACTCCAACACATGGATAATTAAGACACTGCAACAATGTTCAATTGTCGAAATTGTAAAACAGTATTACATACAGGCATATAATCTTAATCTGTCCCACTATTATCTTAGTTTATTCAGCACTTATTTCCTGTACGTACAGGCCTTGTTATCTACAACATAACAAAAAAAAATGGAAAGCCATTGTTTTAACAAGTAGGCCCACAGACCCTGCTTACCATAAGACAGAAAACTTGGATGCTAAACAGGTGACACTGATAGATTTGACCAACAATTACAAAGCACATTTTCTGCACGCATACAAGCTTGTCTTATGCTGTTGATTCAGTTGTGTGATCTAATCTCTTTAAATGAAATGTTTGTATAATGCCATTTTGTAGTCAGACTTCCTCTAAATGTGTTTCCTTTCCATCCTACATATGTGTAATGTGACCTCTTATCCATTTTCATACTGACATGGCAGTCACGTGTCATGATTTTACGTCAAACTGTCATTAACAAAAAGAGACACAATGAGAGCTTCTACAGTGTTGATGGCTTGTTTCCTGACTAAGTGGAGAAGTTCTGTAAATTAGGCCATTTGGGCTCCACTCTATAGCTGTCAGCTGCCCTCTTAAACAGATTGAAAATAGGTTACAGCAATCGATATGTTTTGCACTCATCAGTATGAGATAGTACAAGGAACAGGGAAGGTTTTCTGTTTGCTTACTACAAACTGGAGTAATAAAAGGATGCACCTGGTAAGAAAACCTTTCCCTTATATTTTTTGTTTTTTGCAGTACAATTGGTAATATTACAAATTAATTCCTTGTCCCAAAAATACTGGTGTTACAATATATCTATCTCCAATGCTGTCTTGGGCTTTCCACACCAGATACATGCAAAATAGCATCACCAATTATATTAGCAAGTATTTTCCCAAAAGCAACTTTTCCACGTTCTTGATGAGAAAGCTTAGCTGTGTAAACCACCTGACTTAAGTACTGCACATTGTAAATGTCACTCCTGAAATTTTAATTGTTATTCCTATGAAAAAGGAATGCAGATAACGATTTCTTGTGGGCATAATATTAGCCTGACTCCTTCATTGTGTTGTATGCTAAATAAAAAAATCTAAAAGAAAACAAAATCTACTTTTAGTGACAGCTGCCTAAAATAGTGATATCTTATACAAGAGAGTGTTAGAGCTGATCTTGATGTGACATTTATTTACTAAAAGTTATAGTGCAAAGGATCACAAATGAAGTTAACCTCTTGACATTACAGACCTGTAGCTGATCCCTAATCCCTGCAAACAGATGTGAAATCTGACTAAGGCTTAGTCTACATGGACTGCTTCCCCAGCATTTAACCTGAGGCTTTTAAAGCCCATGTTTTAAATCCCCATGCATTCCAATGGGCTAATCTCCTTCAGGCACGTTTATGAGCTTTATCCTAAACGTTGCTTGCAAAAATAAAACGCAGGGTAAACGCGGGGAAAACGCCCAAAAACGCAGGAAACCGCTTGATCCCAATGGAGGCTTTTACAAGCGTTTTTAAGCTTTTTTATGAAAGCTTCTATTGAAAACAATGGGGGATTTTATAAGCGTTTTTAGCAGGACTTTGGAAGCCCCCTTTAATAAGGAGACTCCCAGGTCTCAACCACCCCACCCTGGGGAATGAGTACAGGGATACATAAAACCCTATTACTCACAGAGGAGTTGTGACATGTGTTCTGTATCTGTAGCACATACTACAGCTCCTCTAGGGCTGTGGGAGCAATCAGGGGAGCAGAACTGTCAGCATAGCAGAGCTACGCTGATTGCTCTGCTCCCTGATTGGCTGAGGAAAGGGAAATCTTGATGATGCTTGAGCTGTCATCAGGGTTTTCTATTTCTCAGCCAATCACAGAGTACTAGAGATGAATGAGGACAAGTCACCCCATTCAAGTCTATTGCTGAATGGCTGAAAAACGGAAAACCTCAGCCAAGAGCCTTGTCCTCATTTAACCCTAGTCCCCAGGGATCCCTCACCGTCAGGAGGAGTCCCATGGCTGTGCTCAGGTCATGATTGCAGCCGTGGGAATGATCCTGTCATTGGGATAACCTGTAAAAATATAAGTTTAGTTACACAAACACACACATTTAATAAAATAATTTAACATTAAAGCCTTTTAAACCTTTTATAAACGCCTATGAAAAATCGTGGCAATTTGTGGTAAAACGTGTCATGGGCGTTTATAAAAGTTTTTTAAGTCAAGCTTTAAAGTAAAAGTTTAAAGTCAAGCTTTAAAATGCTTGTAAAAGTGCATAAAAACGTATATAAACGTGGTAGGAACGTTTCTATGCGTTTTTAAAACCGTTCATGTAGACCCAGCCTAAGGTATGTATTACAAACAAAAATAATCACAAACAAAAATAGTTTAACTGAGTTGATATACATAATTATATATAAATATAAACAATACAAAATATTGACTAACCAGCTTTCCCAGGCCTCCTCTAAAACTCCTCTAAAAGTGTAGGTGCCATCTTTGGAAGTCTGCCAGTGAAGTCCACTTAATGCAGCTATGACAAAGCAGCATTGCCACCCTTTTGTCGTCTTGTCCAATACAGTGGAAAGACAACATACAATAAAACAAGTCTTTATCGGGGTGTTGATAGCAGCATTTTTGTTGCTGATTTGTAAGGCTATAGTTGGTCAATCAGCATGTAGCTAAACCTATACTTGCCCATTGCTTTCTGGACTGAACTCTGCTGGCTTAACCCTCAAACTCTAATTTACAGTATCTGGGAGGGGAAGCATGTGAGATGCTAATAATAAAGGATTCACCTCACTCAGGGGGGACATAAATGTTTTTACCAATTTCTAAAGGCTTCTGCTACACATAGTAACTAGATATATGGCCTGCTTAGACTGTCTTAGCTCTTTTAGGTGCACTTTCTATTTCAGTTTGTGCTATCTCCGCAATTTAAAAGGCATGAACATTTAAAGAAAGGAAAAAGTTGTAAGACCAAGACTTTAAAGGCAATCATGTTCTTCAACAGTAAACATCAATATCTCCTTTCAACACTTCATAAAAACACCTTAATTAAAGCACACTTAAAATGACATAAAGCAAAATATACACCCGAATAGAAATCTCTGTATCCACCATGACTCTGAAATGGTTAGTTAACTTGTATGCTTTGTGAATATGGTAAAAACTCACTTTGAAATCTTTGCTAAGTGAGCAGCCTAATATCCTTTAGTAAATATTTGTGTTAATGCATTCTAATCTACCATAATATACATGGTAACATATGAAACCCACCTAGGATTCTTCTCAACTGTGAACAATTAAATATTTACTGTATTATAGAAAATTTTGACCAATTCACTGAAATTTTGGTAAATCTTGTTCAAAATAATGTGATTATGAAGTAATTATTAGTAATATGAATAAAATGAACTGGTTTAAACATCTTGGCTAATTACACATAGCATATTTTACCGCTGACTCTGCTGTAATGCAGTAACACGGTACATACACTATAAATATCTGTGAATGTGCCTAAAGAAAGAGATAGCTGGGATGGTATCTAAAGTAAAGGAATGCATTTTATATATTTCTAAAATTTAATAAAAGCTGCCTAATTGGTTTACAAAGGAAAGAAAAAAGGAAGGCAGATTGGTGGGGAAATTTACCAATAATTCTGATTCCCCCTCAACTTTAAACTAGATTTGCAATGGCTTTAAAAATTAGGGATAATGTAATCAAACACTAAATATCACTGCTATAATGAATGCAACGTTTTTTGTCATGTAATTAAAACAGTAATCAAAATGAATCCAAAAAAAGTAAAAATGTTGTTTATTTTTGCAATTCTGGCAAAGTATTGCATGGTATATTTTGTGTAATATTTACTTTTCTTTTTTCTTACTTTAACAATTCTATTCAGTGTCTGATATAACTTTATTTTTCAGGCATACATTTTTTAATATACTCTATCCCCCATATCTTATGATATTTTTAATGTACCTATGATAGTATTTCTTTTAGAAGGGTCACTGTGTATTAAAAGGGGTTGCAGGCTGCCTAAAAGGCTTTACCATTGCTAAAATCATCCTCTGCTTAATTTAGAAGTTCTCTGAGCTAATATAAAATGATTGATTGTGCACATTTCATGTACCTCTTGCTTCTCGCTTTCATTCATCATGGGATGTTTTAAATGAAATGCATTTAAAACCTGCCACCATCAGAGAAGAATCTTTTAAATCTTTACCAAGCAGAGCAAGGACACAGTAAATCAATCTCACTTTAGTTTTGCCGCATAGGGCAAGCTTTACAGTGACAAACTAATTAAAGCACGTTGTGTTTGCTTTTTATGCATTTTTACATTAATGACAATACAATTTCAGGTATTCATTTTTCTGAATTTTTATAAGGTTTAGGTGAATACAAACTATTGTAAGAACTGAAATGCATCAAATTTAGCAATGAATAATCTACTAATGAGGCACATATATTAGTTTCTATTTAGAAGAATTAATTTGAAATCTCATGCTCTGGCACCATACTGGTTATTCAGCTTTATAACTTTTTTCTATATTAAAATGTGGCTTCTTTGCCATTAATTCTGTTACATCTGCTCAATTTTTTTTTTTTATAAATGAAGAACCTAAGTGAATCTGAATGCCAGTTCAAACCTAAACAAGGAAAGGTTCATCCTAAGCGCAGATGCTAGGCAGAACTTTTTCTGTGCCCCTCCCTGATTTATTTTGAAGTTTTGGACGCCCACTTTTGCTTTGGGTAGTGGATAGAGCACAGCCCTTCAGTCAGGAAAAGTCAGGCTCCAGCAACAAAATAAACCTGGTAAAAAATTTTTAGTGGCTAATATATGTATGAAAAGTATGCAGCCCCATATCAAGACTGAACTCCCAAATTTTCACCTCACTTCCTCCGACATTTTAAAGCACAATCTGGTGTTACAGTGGGGTTCTGGCATTCCACAGCCATTTTTCCTGCTTTAAACTTTTATTGTTTATCACGGTGATAAAAACTAGATGCTTGGGACTAACCGAAATGACCTCTTCCAGTTCACTTTGTTCTGTAATAACTGTATAATCTTATTTACTGATAAAAAAATGAAAATGGGTTGCCTCAATCCGTACATTGTTCTGTATCGTTTTGTAGCCACTATATCTAAACCAAGGGAGATACCCAGGTTCTCCAATGATAATCTATCTTCTCTAGTCTTGGAGAGTGTTAATAAATCAGGCCAAATGAAAGCAAAAGTTTGTGTGAATAGGCCTTCAGCAGTCCATGTTATTAACACAGAACTAATTACTACATGTCTTCTGGTCAGGATTAAAGTATAAACTTTATTTATACTATATATTTGTTTTAAGAAACCTTTACTTAGTGGAAACTTTGCAAAAGTTGCTGCTGCAACCATTTCCCTATTAGGTATCCCATTACCATGTAGAATAGAAACATCCTATCTTAAATAAAGAGCACCTAAACTGCCATTGATATTAGTGCTGCAAGAAATACACCGATTTTCTAAAGCATTATTGATCCAGAACAAAATAGATTTCTCAAAGGTTATAACTGGGATGACAGGAAATTTTTCAGAATCTCAGTAACTGTGTTAAAGCCAGATATAATTCTGTACTTAATTAAGCTTGATAGTAGTTTTAAATTATCAGCCAGCTCAGCAGATTACATATGGGTCCGGGGGGTGGTGGTTAAAATCAAGCAGAGAATAATAAAAAGGTTGCATTGCTTCAGTTTAGACACTATGAGGGCAAGAACAACCATAACAAAAACAATTTTGGTTACAAAGTTTATTTTGTGGGCTGTATGGACCCTTCTGGACTTGGTGAGAGTGAAGGTGTCAAGGCCTATGTTGTTGAATTTTCATTTTCTGGGAATTTGTCCCTAAAGTTTCTTTTGGCAGTTAGAACAACCCCAATTAAGAATAATAAAATATATTTAATAGTCTTACAATAAGTACTAACTAGCAAAATGGGTTCATTCTCTAAATATGTTGGAATCAAAATGTCTCAGTGGTATGGATAATATACCGTGGAGTGCATAGAACCTATCTTAGGTAAAGCAGCTTTTGCGATACATTTATTATGGTTAAGAGACCACTGGTCTTTAACATGCTTTATTATTACTTTACTAAATAATAAATAATTTAAATAAAAGAAATGATAGTATAGGAATAGCAAAATATATGTAATGATAAATTGTTGCTAAGAAAAAATGTTGGAGCCTCAATTGGAAGTAGAGGCTCAGACATTCAAAAAAAGAGGCCCATGTTCTACGGGCAGGATTTAAAAATGATATTATTTATTCTACATTGAAACAGAAAATGGATTTAGAGATTAGCACCTCATTGTAATAGCGTTAGACATTTATAGGTCAGGTTAATTCTAAGCTAGAAATCCAAACAGAAAGTTAAAAAACCTTTTTTTTTTAATCAGAACACTGATTACAAAAACGCATAATAGGTAAATGAACTGAACCAAAACTTTCTGTTTCAAGGTCCATGAAAAGTGAAAAATTATACCTAGTAATGTATGAAACAAATAGCTTTGCTTTATAGTTTAAATAAAGAAAAGGTTATTGGTGTCCATAGGTATGCATCTGGGTAAAAAGCCAGTGCTGCACATCAGCACCAAGTAGTTTAAAATGTCCATATTCCAGTTGACAACTGAAGTCTGTAACTTTGAATATAGCTGTAAGAAACTGAATGTTTTAAATGACTCCTTTATATCAAATGATTTAAAATACATTATATATATATATAGCTGTTTATTTTATTAATTTTTTAAAGATGTCCTGTTCTAGTAAAATGCATAATTCAGTGAAATTGCATGCTTTTTATGGCCTCCCCCATTACATGTGTGATACCGTCCTGGAACTTTACCATCACAACTAGAAATGTAAATAAAGGAAAGGACAGATAAATTCCAGAGTGTACACAGTCACCTTTAAAATAAAATAGGTTGTATAATTTAAGTACTGTACGCCTCTTGCCACACAAGTATTTAAAATATTTTTTAGGATGCACAGCTGTATCAGAGTGAAATGACCTCATATGGTGTCTCATATGGTGTTTTGTAGATTTGGTCCACATTTGTAATATGTAAAACTAACCATTTGCTACTACTCCTTGTAGTACATTTTATGACTTAGGATTTGTTTTGTGTTCTTTTAATAGAATTAAACCAATTAAACCAATAAATTCGGCTTGTTAGTTTTCCTTAGGGAAACATTTTTATGATGTCACTTTTCAATTAAATGTGTTGAGATTTGGCATGCCCAGTCATGATCAGTGAACAGTGGGATCCTATTTTAATCCAAGCTATGAGTGGCAGCATGCAGGCTTTTATGACACTATCCCAGGCATCTCAGAGTCATTACACCTGATATGAAAACAGCCCACCTGTTGCTGGTGTAGGAAGGCTGGATCTCTTGGGCTTAGTCCCACATATCGGTTGGCTTGTGATGTGCCAGAGGCTGTGTAGGCTGTGAAAAAAGAAATGCAGACATTGAAAATAAAGTTAAACCATAAGGAAAAAACAATATACTGAACATATTGTACAAATGAATGACTTGTTCTAAAACTAAAAGATTAAAGGGCTGGACCATCTATAACTGACAATTCAATTTAGGGTGTACCAAGCATTTTGATTTACATAATAGGCCCAATTTATTAAAGCTCTCCAATAATGGAGAAATTAAATATTGTATGTAAACCAGGGTGATCCAGCAAACCTGGAATAAATTCCTTAAAAAAATAATTTGCTATTAGTTAGAAAATGATTTGAATCTATGATCAGATTAATTCCTGGTTTTGCTGTATCACCCAGGTTCTCCTATGATAATATATCATCAGGTTCTCCTATGATAATATATCTGCACAAAACAATTAACAACCTAATGGTATTGATTCAATCACCATTATTTACACCGTTATAAGTATACTATCAAATTATAAGTAATCAAGTTACAGGGATCATAATAAATCCCTATAATCAGGAATCGGCTATACTTGTAGTCGGCATGTATTTTATCATCTTATATCCTCAGGGAAACTTCAATTAGAAGAGTTTAGCTTATCAATTGATGCTACTCTAATCTTCTTTCATATTTTGGACTACATGGTTTATGATGCATGCATTTTTATGCATTCCTCAAAGGTAACTAAATCATACAAAAAAAAAAGGAAAGTATTATTATAAACTGGAATAATTAACATCAGTTATAGTTAGTTAGGCAAAATAAACACGGGATCTCTAAGTGATGGCTTCACACCGGCAAATAAGCCTTTTTCTTATTTAGGTATGCCTGCTCATAATTTATATAGAAAATAAGTGATAATATTTCCTCAGAATTTGAAAACATATGGACATGGGTAATTGCAAACCACTTAATAGATTGATAGAAACAATCATATATATGCATGTATTGGTCTAGCATGCATCCTTATGAACTGTGCAGACAAACAATAGTGCTGGTCATCTGTCAGAAGGACAATAGTATGGGTGTCAGAAATTGGCATTCCAGACCAACCAATACAGAACTAAGTGATTCCCAGCTGGATCCTCAGTTGAAAAAGTCTGCATGACTACATCTAAGACATGCAGCCTTTTGTGAACCCCACTTTTTGAAAAAATCATTGCTGAGATGCAAGGGTCCTAAACACCAGTCCTGGCCCCTACTTAGAACATGTTCTGGTTTTCCTATGAGTTTCCACCTCAGCTGCTCTTTTTGAATCTCATTCCCAGCACTGAATGCAGTACTAAGTGAAAGTAATGTGCAGCTTCTTTCTGCAAAAGTGTAAAAAAAAATGTAAAACTTTAAAAATTCATAGTATTCAAGTATATACGTGTTACTAAGAACTACGTAACTATTATTCTGATTTGTTATAGTCAACATGATGACGTAATCTTTACAGATTATATGTAATAAAGAATTGGACAAATGTACAGATGCCAGATGATCAACATGCCTAAAATGGCCTGATTGAATCTATTTTTTTTAGCCTTGTGGTAAATTAAAGCACAAATGTCCAATCTTCTTTAAACTACCTATTGGTTTGCACAGTGAGCTCATCAACTCCTAGATTAATCTTCTCCATTTGGCTGCCTCTGATGATATGTGAATGTCCATGTTCATACGGGATATGTAAAAATATGGGTAGACTGGCTACAGATCGGCAGATGTCATATTCAAAATTACAGGAGGTGAAAAGTTTTCCAAAAGCCAGGACTTTCTACAATATTCTCTCCAAGTTATCTAACAGGTTTCATCTGTGAATAAATGTGAAATACTTTTTTTTCCATAGAAAGAGGACTTCTCTCTAATCTGTGGGAAGGATTATAAGGACTTTTAAAAGCCAGAAGCTTTGATCACAACATAAAATATAATAAGCTATTTACTAATCTAATGGTTACAACCAAATGTACAGCCACCTTCAGGGTTAGGGTACAGAATCTATGACATTTCACTAAAAAGGACCATAAATGGACCAGGTACAGATTTTTCAGGTTTTACAGACAGTTACTTTTAGCTATGCTACTGGTTGGCTGGAAGTTTAACAATTACCTAAATCAATGTTTTGTTAAGGGTATTTTATACATATAAAATAGAAAGTCCCATTGGTTTCCCTGTTACTGATTTTGAATTAGGGAACCATTTATGTATTTGTTAATTTGGTAATATTTACATAACTCAGGTTAAAAGTCTGTACCATCCTAAAACCTACAAGTTTCATATATAAATTGGCTGATAACAGTTACTTGTGCATGAATTTGCCTTACCTTCAGTGGATGTAGTGATAGGCTTTGTGTCAGTCATTGTTAGTGTCACAGGTCTAACTGCACCATGATGGGGTGATGGAGCCAACACTTGAGTGAAGTGGCCAGGCACCTTCCCAACGACTTGCCCGCTGCTGTTGGGCTGTAATAAAATGATAATGAATAGAATACATAAGTATGAACTGTCACTTATTATGCAGGTAATTCAGCATTAATCAAAGAGATTATTTTAACAAGAAAGACTAGAACATTCACTGTTATCACTATTTCATTGAACAGGTCTTGAGCCACCGTTCTTTCAGCTCTCATCACAAGCTCCCTGGATGCCTGTGATCAAGTTATTTCAGTGTTCTACACATTTCGCCTCAGGTCTGTAGATGTATTTACCTTTAGGAATAACGTTACCAAAGTTAAGTTCCCTGCTGCTTTCTGTCATAGAGATCATACATATTTGTGCAGTGGAAGTTGTCTATAAAGTCATATTAGATTTTAAAATGTGTGTCTACCATTATATATTCTAATTAGGTATAACACTGACTTATCTAGGCTGCAGTCTGTTACAAATGGGTACAACATTCCAACTCTATGCAAAAAAAGAGATTTATTTTTTTCTACATCTGGGCAGAGATATAACAAACAAATATAGTAAGATAATTCTATAGACATGTCCATGCTCTATGAAAATACACTAGTATCAGCTGTTTTCAAACTTGTCATTAAAAACAACGAAATTTAAAATATCATAAATTACACTACTATCTTTTTTCTGCATTACTGATCGCTTTTGTGGGCCGTAATCGATGATGTAAAACTCTCCCAGACTATATTTTGTATAACACACTGCACAACAACACTGAGTAGTCTCAGAATTCTGAGTAGTCCTTGTAATTTGTATAAGAAATTTACGATTGCTGCAGTCCCCCTGTGGAAGATGACATCATTATCCTGGGAGTTCTTTTAGGCGTGAATGTAGCCTAACCATGTTTTCGCATGCTATCAGATCAAACATGAACTGATTTATATAGCTTGCATGTGGTATTTTGGGACTCTACCTGTGTGGGCAGACTTGCAAAACCTCAATGCTTTGTCCAGATTACACAGAAAACTACACAGAGTATACAGGGTATAAATGTTTAAAACTGTCAGTTTCGTTTTATTCCATAACTTGTCTTCAAGTATGCCAGACTTAATAAAATAGTCCCCTCAGCAATAATGTAAAGATTCTTTATAAGATTAATATGCTTGTCTATTAAAAACCATCACAATTAACAACTTAATAGCCAATTTCTGAAATCAACAGATTTACAGCTTTCACATCTTGAAATTTATGCCCAGAAGCTTAATCCTAGCCTGGGAAGAATAATGAAATCTCTTCTAAAAGAAATGAATTGAAGTGACATTCAAGAGTAAAATAGAAGAGTTAAAACTGAACAGAGGGAAAGTTGTAACCATACACACTGTCAGCCAGACTAGCAGCAGTTGTTAATGTGTCTATTGAAACTGTCACACAAGACAAAACAATAGAGAAGGCTATACCAGCTACATAGAATTTCCTTACAATAGAGCCATTCAAACACATAGAAAATCACTACAAGCATTGGAAGAAATTATGTTTAGAAAAAAGGGCAAAGTGCAGATTAAGATATGTTTTTCTAATGACAATGTTACTATAATCTTTTTTATAAGCTTTTAAGATGTTTGAACAACATAATGAACCTCCAAAAGATATTATTCTACATTTTGTTTACATAGGCACTAATACCACTAGTATCATTTATATGCTGAAACATGCAATAGTAACTATCAAGGTCTGAGGTGTTACCCTCAGATGCCTGGATCATCCCACAGTGCTGACAATTATAGCCTACTTGAATAGGAAACAATTGCAATTGGTGACACATTTACTTTTTAAACTGGTTTCCCCAGCAGCATGAAGATTGCCTTTGCAGAATATTTAGTGTTTAGAAAATCATAGGGAAAAATTGGTGAACGTGTGGGGCTGGAGAAATGGGGGCTAACCCACTGAGCATTCATGGAAAAGATTTAAAATGTTTCCATATATTTCAACTACAGAAGTGATTCCTTTCTCTAAGCATTACCCTACCTGGAAGTACATTTTCAACACCAATGAAGCTTTAAAAAGAAACAGGTGCTTGAAATATTTAGGATTCCCCCACCTCTAATGCATTCTGAAGACTAATTTTGAAATGTAGTGAAATGAACTTCATAAAACTGAATCAAACAATAAGCTTTATAAATCTTCCTACACTGCTACACTCGTTTAATTTTGCAGAGACATAACAACTTCTAATTTTAAGCCAGTGTTGTACTCGACAATAGAATCTGGACAATAGCAAAGCTGATGAGGACATTTAAAAACTGCTGTTGCCAGATGAAACATTAACTTGTAATTAAGGACTGATTTAACATACATTGTTCATGTGCTGAATCTTACACCAAGGTACAGCATTTTTAATAGAGTTCCTACACAATTACATACAATATTCATTCCTTTATGATAATATAGAGCTACAAAATACTTACTAACCGCTAAACTCACACACTTTTAATAAATATAGCCTTTAATGTAATGGTGCCTTTATGGAAAGGATCTTAAAATACATTCTGATTCAGTTGCCACTGAAGTGCTAACAGAAAATACTTGGTCAGGAAAAAGGTCAGTACAGATGGAAAGGCTGCTTTTTTGTTTAACTTCACCCTGTGTAAATATATAATGTGATGATAAATATTATTACTACTATTCCCTTATTATTTGGACTGGAATTTTTCAATAAAACATGAGTCAAAATGAAAACAAACACATTTTCATTTGGATCAGGCAACATTTTATTTCAAACAAAAAGATGTTTGTGTGTTTTGCTTTGTGCCATGTTAGAGGAAATTTGGAAGGCCCGGGATATATTTTTACAAGTGTGGTGTGCAAGTTGGAGAAGATAATAATAACATGAACAGATTCTTTATCATATATTGACGCAGCATTGTACAGCAATGGTCTGCCATCACGTGGGGAGTGCAGGGTCAGACTTTTTCTATTGCTTAGGACTCAGGTGCTAAACTGCAGCAAAGAGCTTTCCAATAAAGGCATCTGGCCGCTTGGCAAGCACTGGAGCCAGTTGTGATCACAGCTTTGGGGCTGCCTTGGGGTACACCATTTGTCTTGGATGCTAATCAAGTTTGTAATCATTGTTTTGGCCATGACGACCTCTTGCTATTTTACATTATAAATACTCAAGCTATATCCATCTCTGAAAGCCTGGAAATGAAAGTGCAGGGCTCATGTGGAAATAAGGTAAATTAATGTTTTTTTCTGCTCAAAAAGCAAGCACAGGACTATTTAAATTATTATGTTACAATGATAAGACCTAACCCAAAGGAAAATATTTGCTGGAAAAAAGCCATCTTGTAGTTTTAAAAAATTAGCTGAACATTCAGTGACTAAGATAAGCCCACAAAATCCATACACAGAATCTCAACATTTCCGTTAGACACTTTCTTGGACCTGGAATACCTCCAAGTGTTTATATTATACAGATTATATCACTGTACTTAACAGGAAACATTAAATAAAATGGACATCTTCACAATAAACTAATAAGAAACGATACACAATGCAGTAAACTGCTCACTGCCACTGTTGTCACTTAGTCTGTGCTGATCTCTGTCGGCTAAAAGTTTGGGCACTTTTATCTGCATTGAATACAACATAAAAATAACAATGATTTTTAAAATTGATTTATACTTTTCCTACTATGTATTACCTTTTGGGGGAAATGTATTTTACATGGCTTGCAAACACATTTTTACAGCTGTGATGAATTTAAAAAGAAACTTTACCCAGAACATATTTCTTCTTTTAGGTGAATTGGAGGGAGGGATTGTTTTTCCCTCAGGTCTTTCCTGTTCTATAGGACCCCAGAAAAGAAGCTATAATATGCAGAGAACCCAACAGTGAAGTCAAACAAGCTTTTGCCATTGCTGTTAGCTATTCTGAGATATTATGAATGTTATAATATGAGCTATTATGAGTATCCACTACTGGTCACCTTTCACCCAAATATTGAATCATATTATAGATGGCAATTTGGTACAGCATTATGGCATGCTTTTTTTTACTTGACTTTGCTATCCTTTCCTTAGCATGTTTAATTCACTATAGGTCTGTTTACTAGACACCGACTTAATCCTGCAGAATCTACAACACTGAGAAATCTTATGGATTTATTTCATGCAGCCTGGTGGTTCCAAGTTTCTCCTTTACTAATATTCTGTCAAAATAATGCAAAATCGAATCACCAACATTAAAGTTACCACAATATTACATGCTTATTAAGGCAAAGGGATCATTTTCACCATGGTGGTGATTTACTGAATCTGCACAGAACAAGTTCATTTTATTTAACTAATATACTATCTGTAGGAAGAAAAACTGCTTTTCAGTATATATTCCAACATATTGGACAACAATCAATTGATCTGCCCAGTGCCTATCCCATAACACAGAACAAGCAGCAAAGACAAAAAAAAAAAAAAGCCATTCAAGAAAAAGTATTGCACACACACACTCAAAAAGGAGCAAAAATGAATGAATAAGTGATCCAATCTGCCATTTTGGTTCCATGGATTCCCTGTCTAAACAAACTGTAAAATCTTTTTATCTTACCAGACCCTTTACTTTAAAGAATAAGGAACACATTATACCAAAAGATAGTGAAGATCCCTTTGGGCTGTAATGAAACTGGTGTGTCAGTATAATATTTGCCCATTCATAATTAGTCTTTTTAAAGATGCCAGTTTACAGATAAACATCACATTTTCATGAATTATTTTTTTTAGTTATGTAATTATAATTCTGCATAACTGCAAATCTTAGTTTTCTATTTGTCTATCAAAAAGCTATAGTATACAAACAGTAAAATGAATCCATGTTTAGAAATGGTGAATGTGGGAAGTGCGTGGCCAGCCTTTACCATGTTTGGTAAATTGCTAGCCATATGTTTTATGACTGGGTATTTGCATATACATTATTCTGAGATCACTGTTAGAGGAAAAACTATCACTTTACCACAATATCCAACCACCAATCATGTAAATGGGCCATGGAATGCACAGCTTGCTCAATGCATGTTTTTTTGATTGTTAAAATTTGTTGTAGTTAAAAGCATAAAAAGAAAATTCCCTCTTTGTGTTTTTCATTGAAATCAACATGAGCTGTGTTGCACTAAACCTAATTTTCCCCTACATATTCAATTGAATGACATAGCTGTTTCACTATAATCAGTGCAGTGGTAATGTAATTACACCACAAAATTGCTGTGGGGACTACAAGACAGCTCAGTTGCTTGTCCTAACAATCTAAATGAAAGCATTACTGAACGTGGCTGGAGAGGAACAGTTCATTCTAGGTAAAAGCTGGCATGGTATCTGTTATTTCCATCTGCAGTCCTGTAAGCAGGAGCCTGTTCACAATAAGATGCTGTACAAAAAAAATTGCAGTAAAAAGGGCGCTTTTTGCTTCCCTATATCAGGTGACATAGGTTTTCATTCTTAAGCGTTTGTCTTTTCTTGGAAGACACTTTTCACAAAAATATGGACAAATGTTGGGCATTTTAACATGCACACCTGGTAACTACACTTATAGTTTCTTGAAATCATTAATCAAGTATTAAAACAAATTAAATATACATTTTAAAATACAGTTAGGTTAAGCACTTTTAGCAGCTCCAGTGGTAGAAGAAAACTGCTACTCTATGTTTGAGGAGCGGTCTCTCTGCAGCTATCGGGCACATCCTTTCTTTTGTCCCCACGGGAGTTATACAATCAACAAAGCTCATGCTCCCTGCTGATTACAAAGCTAAAGATCTAACTAAACAGGAGAATAAAAGAAAACTGTGAAGAGACTGATGATCTCACACCGTCCCATTTTCTCATCTAGATGTTAGGAATATATTAAACATGTGCTGCAAGAATACCTTGCTTTGTATATATATATAGTTTGAGTAAGGCAAGGTTCATGTAGAAGAATTTTAATGGATGTAAACTACTAGTGTTCATTCATAATTGAGTTATCAGTTTTGGTTGCTTTATGCTATAGGACAGTTAGAAAACATACAGAATGCACAGAATGCCATAGTTGACAGTTAACTTTACCCATACACAAAAGATACTTGCTCAATGGTATATCAAAAGAATTGGATGATCACAGAACAGTGAATAGGGCATAGTCAACCACAATAGACAATACCATTAAAATTGTATTCACAAGAAATCTCCATCAACCTGTTGAAAAGTGGCATTGAGGTAACTTTTTTTGTCTGTTCCCACATGTTGACAAACCATTCTAAATGAATGGGCTGCCTAAAAGCAACATGCAGGAATTTGCAAAATACATTAACATGCGTACAGTAACGGGCAGCAATGGACCACAAAAGTCTTAGATGGGCTTTAGTAATAAAGAGTATTACCTTTTCTATATTTATTATGTATTAATGTACAACCTAAAGGATTGTTCATACTGAGCATGTTTCTGCATACCTTATTTTCTTGCACACTATTGCACCATTGACTGATTTTCAGTCAGTAAATTTAGATGTAGTTTATATGTAGTCAATCTGCAGGAAAGCTGCATTTCAAATAAGTGAGGATGACCAATGACCAATAAAACAACACTTTACTGTAAAAATAATAAACCAGTAAAAACATTAAAACATCAATAGGTTCACCTTATATATTCAAATGATACTAGGAAGAGAAAAAAAGTAAAACCATGAAAAATAATTATTTTGCATGGTAACATTACATCAGCATTGCTTATAAAAGACTTGAGTTGCAAATTCACAGGCTAATTTAGTCTATTACAGGCTACACATAGTGCAATGTCTTCTGCAGACACAAGTATTTCACATAATATTGCATGTATTGAAGCCAAACAAACCACAGAGCACAGTATGTTTCATTGGGCCCTAAGAGACATTTTACAGCTGTTGCCTCACTTAACAGCAGATGCTTTGCTTTCTGACCTTTTTGCAGCACTGTCCTTTGTATCACACTGAGAACCATGCCAGGCTAGCCATGCTGTCAGCACATCTTGCAACCCTGCTGCTGTACCTTGCATTCCCAGATGCCCCAATCTTTATAATAATTGAACTGTTCCCAAATATTGTCTGGTAATTATATTCCACAATAAAGGGGCTAAAGATTTATTCTATATGAATACTCTACATCTGTATATGTATAAACACCTATTAAAAAATAGGCAATAAATACAAACTTCTATTCATAACAGGTCAAAGAATACAAGTTGATTGCACCCTTACTTGAGCTGATTATAGACAGGCCAATTCTGTCTAGTCTAAAAATTAGAGAATGGCCTATGATAAATATGACATATTACGTATGACCAGATCTTGCTACATGCAGCGTCTTGAACACAGTTTGCCATCTCAGTCACCTCCACAGACATGAATGACACCACTTGTCATCGCTTTTGCAAGCATGATTAGAACGGTTTTAATTAAAAAATGCGCAGCCACTTGCAACTATTTGAATAAGCATTTGCAAACTCCTGGAAAAGTCTAGTGCCTATTAATGGTCTGGGGCACCTAGCAGTTGCCAATGGAACCATGGAGTTGTAAGTGCCAGTTTTTATACTGTTAATCTGATTTTTGTTGTTTTGTTTTTTATCCTAATGTGGCCACTGAATTAAAAAAATATTACATTTTCTGTTTATTAATAAAGAGATGATACTCATCAAAGTCATTTTATTCTACTGTACTTTAATAATATCGTTATTAAAATTAAAATAAACATATATTGAAAAGAACTATTTCTAAAATTTCAAATGAAACCTTTACATGTAAAGTAATTAATACTTAGACTGCATTATTTTACTAGTTGAGTTTTCCGTTTACAAGCTTATTATGTAAAAACTGATAAAAATGTATCTCCTTTGAAAACATGTAAATGTTAGCTGACTGTGAGCACATACAAAAATTATATATGCCTAATATCATTCTTATATTACCGAACCTTTACATGCAACTGTCCAGAAGACTATACAGTAGCAATATAATTTTATACTGGATCAATAAAAATGTCTGGAGCAAGCTATGCTCAAATAAAAATGTGCCGTATTGATGCCAAGTCATATTTTGCAATAAATGTTAAAGACACTGGGAACATCTATCATAACACATTTTCAGACAGAGGTCACTGTGGCAAAGGCAAGCCAATGTTAGAATGTGTTTCACTGTTTGTATGAAAAGGGAATTACGGGCATGCCATGTATTCCATTGCTTTTTATACTATATTTAAATATAATTCAAACTTTTGTATGCCATTGTTATGTTGTTGACAAACTTTTTCTTTAGGCAGTAACCATTTCAGCTCAATACAGGCATAATAGCATTAGGGTTAATGAGTCACTGATGGCTTTAGAAATGTTAGACAATGACATGTCAAAAGACAGGATTCTGATGCTGCTGTGAGCAATATATACTTTCCATTTAGAGATGTTTGAATGGTTGCTATTCACCATATATTCTAATGTTTTAATCTTTACATATACAGCTACATTGAAATGTTAATTAATTGCAAATAAAATAATGTAAATTTATAATTTTATGAGGCATGTTATAGTCCTGTCTTCCCAAAACCTTTGCCTCTTGAAATGTATTCAAAACAACTTTATTGTGGCAAAACTGTAATGGCAGCTTCCATGGTATTATTAACAGTAAAAAAAGTAACTACCTAACCTAAATTAACTAATATTCTATTAAATCTTCCTCCATTGAAGTAGGAAGAATATTTTAGCACACTATTTCTTACTGTATATAAGTTACAAGTAAACAAGACTTCCTGGATACCTTATGATTTGAGTAAAGGTTTCTGAAAAATCTGTGGTCTTCAATCAACCAGTTAGGACATTATGCAAAATACAGACACTATTATTAAAGCTATCAAAGAATGGAGAACATACACTTTCATCAGTGAACCTAGGCGATCCTGCAAATCTGGAATCTATCTGGTGCAGAGTTGAAAACATTTGCTATCAAATAGTAATTCATTCCAGGTTTGCAGCATGTGTATATTCTTCAGCCTCGGAGAGCTTTAATAAATCAGGCCCTATACCTCAATTCAACTGGCTGTGTGAAGTGGCAAGGTTCATTAGTGTGCAGACTCTGTCGTTTAGGCAGTTGTCGGCACTGAGTGGAACAAAAACAATGGCTTGAACAATACAGACAAACTGCTACACGAGCTCTTGTGTTATGCAACAAAAGTCAGCTCTCCAATCTACAGAGACTGTTTGAGGGCTCCCAGCTGCCGACAATTCCACACAAAGACATATTTTTTGTAACAGGGATACTTACTTTGTACGTTCAATGTGTGTCCCTAATAACAATATTTTGTTTAGGCAATCAGTGAAACTAAAGGATATAAATTTAAACCTTCATCCCTGTGGTGTATGAGAAGTGCAGGACTGTTTATCTGATCTCTGCCTATTGCTATTGCTTTACCAGCTGTACAAAATCTTTTCTATAAAAGAAAGACTATGGATAATTCCACTATGTACAGCCCTTAGGGGCGTTGATAAAGACTGAAAGCCTTATACTCTGCACACTATTTCCCACAGTTGGCGATGGAATTTATGACTGACATCACTTTGCCTAATAAATTAAGGGCCATTTAACCTAGAAATGTTTGTCTGTGAAACCAACATGCCCTGTGACTTTCTGAATGACCCTAAATTACATTCCATCTGATACTTAAGTGTGAACTATTGTTTCCCCATGTTTTATCTGTGCTGTTTTTCAAAGCAAATTATTTTATTTGGATAGATAGAGATGTCATTAATTGTCTATTTCATAGGTTTTCTTTGTGGCTGTGTGCCATTAAGGGGATTTTCCTTTAATTTCCAACCTATGTTAGAAACACAACAGAAGTTAGGGGTAAACCCCTCTTATACAGCTGTCAGCATTTTTGCACCCTACTTCTGGGTTACAGCCAGGGTCACAGACAGCAATACAAACCAAAGATAGGAAATAACCCCAAAAGGACACACTTTGAAATGAAATATATGTTTGTAGAAGACAAGGTAATATCTGTAATCATACAAACTGTTAGCACTGCAGGTCGTGCCGGCGCCGCTGCTCCTAATCGCAGGCATGGGCGCCGGGTTCTATCTCTCAGGTAACACTACCTATGTTCCATATCAGTGTTTCCTCCATGCTGAGACTTGCTCTGTTTGTGAGCTGGCGTGGGTGTGTCTCTGAGGTAACACACACACGCCCTCTGTTTTCCACAGCCTATGGCTGATGTCCTGCAGGGATTTAAAGGCACCTCCTATTACAGGAAGTTGCCTGAGCAATTTCTGGCTTACCAGCATTACCCTGTGTTTAGTGATTTATCTGACTGCTTTCCTGTGTACCGGACCTTGCTACGTTTTTGGACCTTGCTTGTTTGCTGCCTGACCCTGACCTCGGACTACGCTTTTGGACCTTGCTTGTTTGCTGCCTGACCCTGATCTCGGACTACGTTTTTGGACTCTGCTTGTCTGCACCCTGGTCTTGACTCCTGTGGTCAGCTGCCACTGGCCTGGGGATTGTTCTGGAGTGGCACCTGGTAGCTACCCCGCAGCCCAAGCCTATCCTCACCATCAGAGGCTCTAGTGAAGACCGGGTGGCTGCTTAGTTACGCCCCTCTAGAGTTTACCTGGCCAGCGGCACAGTGGGTCCACACCTTCGTTCATAACACAAACTTGTAAAGTCAATTTGAAATAATCAGCCACAAAAAGATATCTATGACATTTTCATTACCTGACTTGTTTGTGGACTGGACGGGTCATAAGAAGGAACATAATTCTTCAGGGCATCCTGAGGATTCAGGTGTGGTGGATATCGGATTGTTGGATGAGAAAAGTAAGAACTTGGGGCTGGAGGAAGTATAGCTTGCGTTGCAAATTGCAGAGGGGAGGGTGAAGTCCTGGTTGAGATAACTGGCAAGACAAAAGAAAAAAACATTTATATTATATAAAAAAGTTTATATTTGTTTGTAAGAATTATAAAAAAAAACTGAATTCAAGAAAACACTTTCTACAAATGTTGTATTTATAATATATGTCCCAAAATATTTATTTGATTACTTTCCCTGCTGTACTAGGAACTTAGATGAAGCCTAAATACCAGACGTCCCTTGAGAACTAACAGTCCAACTTTCCCATATCAGGCTGCTCAAAGTCTTGTTTAGCTTTCAGGAATTACACCATTTTCTGATTTAGCACTGCTTGAAATAAAAGCATTATTCCCAGAAAGAAAACATATTTCACTGGTTAAGTATTTTCTCCAGAGTCTTGAAAGATAATAAAACCCACATATTTGTGATCCTTTGCATCACACTGGGAAATAAGTCATCATCAACTCCTAATGAGTTTTGGCTGCAATGGGATACCACATACCTGCAAGGCTTATAGGAGACTACTCGCAAAATGGATCCTAACTACTTGTTTAAAGTAATAAAATAAAATGCTGGCCTGGCTTTAAAACATGAATAAATTAAGCATATATTAAAGAAAAAACAATCAAAAAGAAAAATGTTTGTTTGGAAAAAATATGTCAATAATACATCTTTTTGAAAAAGGTACAGTATCATTCTAAGCACTAGCTGGCATTTTAGACTAAGCTTACCAAAAGAGTATATGTTTGTAAAAGATGAAATGGGAGGTCGAGGCCAAGTAGGTGTTTTTAGAGAGAACAAATAAGGCTTAGATATAACTTATACACACAAGATCAGGCAGTCCTGTGTTCCAGGCAGTAGAATGGGAATGGACAATATTGATAAGGCATGAAGATTCAGAACTTTTTAGAAGGGAAAATAAAGATCAAAGGAAGAAATAATTAAAGCATAATTTAAGAGCTAAAGCAACTAAAAAGGACAAACGCTAAGAGGTTTATTTAAGAGGTTTGTTTAAAGTGCACCTGTCTTCATAAAAATGTGTTTCTATAGCTTCATCTAATTATACTAGTTGCTTGACTGCGTCAAGGGAAAAAAAGAGAAAAAAGGTACCATTAGAGCCAGGTATCTAGTATTCTCTGCATTGCAGTAAGCAGGTGTGGTAATTACATTTCCTGACTTTTATAAAATATACAGATTATACAGATGAAATTCAATCCAAAAGACAGTAAAAGTCAAAAAAAAAAAAATAAGTATATTCAAAGTCAGATTATTTTTAATTTAGAAAACTGGGCAATATTATTTGGCTTTCTGTATTCTATTAAGGAAATTACCCTTCAATTCGTGTTCTGTAGACACACCAGTGTTGAATTGTACCCGGAACAAAGATTACCAGGAAAATAGAGAGGAATATGCCTAATGGGCATACAAACTGCAAAAAAAAGTTGGCAGGGGTTATAATTCCTCTCTATTCTATCCCAAATAATGTTCTGGCTTCTTATACTCTTTAAGGGCCATTTCAGTCCTGCAGTTGATAGCAGTGTCCTACTGCACGCTCAACCCAAGTAAATGGGTTGGTCAAAGTCAGTGATTGATTTTTCAGGCTCTCACAAATACATTTACCTGCAGGAATTACCAAATGCATAGTTTGCCACCACAGGTATGAAAGAGGCCTAAAGATGGGCAGAACGTTGGCTCAGAGGTAGCAGTCTGGCCTGTCCACTACTGGGCCAGAGACACTATCTGCATGGATTTTGCAGGTTCTCCCCGTGTTTGCGTGGATTTCCTTTGGTTGCTCCGGTTTACTCCCACATTCCAAAAACATGCAGCTAAGGTAATTGGCTTCCCCCAAATTTGTCCTTAGCCTGTGTTAATGACATATGACTATAGTAGGGACATTAGATTGTGAGCCCCTTTGATGGACAGCTAGTGACATGACTATGGACTTTGTACAGCGCTGCGTAATATGATGGCGCTATATAAATACTGTGTAATAATAATATTAATGGTAAATATTACACCAATAACCCAAAATGCATAATCACAAACACTTTCTTTTTAAACACAGCTAACTTTTAGTGGATTCACTAACCTATCCACCTTATAGCCACCAGAGGTATTTAATTAGCACCGGAACAACACAAGTTTTGCTTAAAGAGAAAAAATAAACAGACAGAACATTACCAAAGAGAAAAAAAACAGTCTGTCTATTTTCATAGTACAGAGATGGCAAAGGGTTTGTGCTATATCAATATTTATTTAATTAATTTGGTCGGAGAATACATTTATAAGACAAAAACAGGACTCTTTGCCAGATTGTGTTTTATGATAAAGGGGAATCAATATAAGGCAAATAAAACAAATCACATTCTAACCAAATGAAACATTTGGCCCTGCTCCTTTTTTAAGCATATAAGCTGATTTGATTTGCCTAGTAACGATAATTTCCATAATTTCAGCTTCGTTACAGTCTTTGATATAGTGTTATGTTAATGACTTGATCTAAAAGGGTTGATGGCTGTGTCAGCCTGTCAGTCAGCAGCAGGCACAGCATCTGTGATACTCAGCTGAAAATAAAATTAAGAAAGATAAACTGTGCATCTTTATCTTTGCCCTCAACAAGAAGAAATGTTTAGGTAGTCTTATGTAAAGTTTTGAAACATGGTTAGTATCACCAACAAGGACACATTTCTTTACTGATCTAAAAGAAAGGCATTATATAGGATGCCTACACCCTTTTTACGTTATTTTTACAGGTTGTTAATGAATTGTAAATTTTCAAAATAGCAAACTGTATCTATAAATGGCAAAGTTTTAAAAAATCTCTAGGCAAGTAAAAAACGTTCCTTGGACTAGGTTACTACCATTCACAAGCCAGTCATGCTGTACCGAACATAAGAAATATAATAGCTAATTTTTCTGACCTCTTTATGACAGTTCTAGTTACCTGCCTTTCATATTTATCTACTGGCTTAACTACATGCAGATGTATTGGCCTAGAACAAAGATAAATTCAGCATTTAGACCTCATAAGTAAACTGCACAGTAGATAATGTGGATAGTGTTGTTTACTTTCTCACTCTTACGAATTGGGCATTCACTGAAATATTCTCTGCTGGACAATAATCCAGGTCTATGAGTTTCAATGCAAGCAACTGATTCTCCAGGAAATGTTTCAGGGAATGTCAGATTCACTGCTTTATAAAGAGACCCCTTGGAGTGTTAGGGACAATTATTAAATACAATTTTGTAGTTAAATGGATTTTTTAGGTGGTAATTAAATGTTTGCTAAAGCTGAATTAAGAAAAAATCCATGGAAAATATCACAATCTGAAGATCTTAGTTCATTTTTAAGAGAATGCAAGTTTACTTGAACTGCACAGTTTAATACCCTTTCTCTCAATGGCACCCTTTCAACAATGGCAAGAGTACTAACCTCTCAGAGAGTTGACTACCTTAGCCTGTGACTAGGCAGATAAAAAGCACTGCTTCTGTAGGTAAATGTACAGGGATGGAACTAAAAGCTTCATGTAAGGCTATAGATTAAGGCTGGTTGCACACAATACAATAGGAATGATATGGATTGTTCAACAGTCACATTGTAGCCTAGCTAACCTGAAGGAAAACTGAAATAGAAAGCTTGGGAAGGTGGTCAAAATACAAATCTGCTAATAAATCTATTATAAGGGTGATTGTACAAAGAAATATGCGTACCCAAAAATAAATACTAATTTAGGCATTTATACTATCTGTATTGTAAATGATAAATGCATGGCTGTATTATATGGTTTTATTTTTTTTTTAATTGACATTTTGAGTGAGTATGTGTATAAAATTTGCACTGTATCAAACCTATATATATTTTGTAATTTTTTTGTGGAAATTTAAAGATACATTTACTGTTGACTGTTTCTTGTTCGAGTATGGCACATTTCTGTGTGAAATGGAGTAAGCTTATTTTTATAACAAATAGCGTGACCAGCAACTAATGTGCTTGTTCATTTACCCTCATGCTTGTGATAACTAAGCAATGCCAATCATAGTGTCTAAGGATAATTGCTGAACATAGGTGAACAGCCGAAGTTACACAAGAAGGTGATTTTCGAGGCTTTGCCAAAAATCAGTCCTGGCTTAGTGCCCTGGGGGAAAAATGAAGTTAACTTAATGAAGCAAACTGAGCATGGATATTCCCATACTCATTAAATAGAAACATGTGTTTAAATTAATTTGACCCACTGTACCTGAACTAGATTAGCTGCCTTGACATCAAAAAAATACAGCCACAAATTTTCTTAATAACACTGAGTGACTTAACTGCTAATCCACAATTGAGGACACCCACAAAACACATATTGTTGAACCCATGTGATATTATACAAACCAATAAAAACTAGATATTCTGTTGAAAATACTAAAAAATGATGGGCCTTGCCCTAGTTCTGTGCTATCTCAATGCTGTAGTTGTTAGATTTGCTCAGAAGAATAAAAAAGCCAAACTGAAGCTACTGGAGTGTTATACTCCAGTAGCCTGCTTACTACTGAGCATACTGGCTACCAGAACCAAGGTACTATCAAAATGGGAGCTGCAATTACCAATGCAATCTCTGCAACCATCATATTGATCTGAGTTTCATTTTATGTGTGGAAATTGTAGGATTTACATGTGTAGGCTATTCTGTAGAGTGGGTTTCCTTCCACATCACAGAAACATTAGTAGAATATTAGGTTTCTAGCTAAATCACCCACAAAGGAGTGAATTTCCAGTGTCTAGTTTATGACTATCCATTTCATTGCACCAGGTCTATCAGTATACAATATGAATGAAGCATTGTTTGACAGTTGTACATTTAATTACTAAGACAAATGCTCAGGTCTGGTAAAGTGGAGCCTTCCTCACCACCTCCAAAATGACATGTTATTTTACGCTGGGTTAGTGAGTTGTTCTGTTCTTTAGAGAGAACAGGGGGAGGACGACAGAGCTGCAATCTCTCCCCTTCACTTGTATTATGATCGTTCCTTGTTCATGGATCCGCCTGGACAGATCCATGAACGATGTTGGACGAGCGCTGTACACACGCCAGATTCTCGTCCAATACTAGCCCTGAGGCGATTATCAGATAAGAATTTTCTGATGTGTGAACCTAGCCTTAGTGTTCAAACAAAAGAAAATATTAGTTATTTCCTTTGTTCTTTTGTGATTTATAGCTACCTAATGGCTGGCAAGGAGATTAGTGAGAAGCCAGACATACAGGTATATTATAACTTTCCTTAGAAAAAGAGTTCTTTAAACTCCATAAACTTGTAAATTCACCTAAGCCAATGGAAAGGTGGAAGGGAAGAGGAGTGAGCTTGAAGCTTCTTTTATAGAGAATGGAAAAGGGAATGAAATAGAGTGTTGGTAAAGACAACTTTTTCAAAGGGAACAACAATAATTAGAATGGGATTCCAATCTGTCTTTTTATTCCTCTCATGAGTGATGGGCCAAATTTATCTCCAGAATATGTGATTACACCAAAAACCATGAAACTGGCATAAAGCCATCTCATATCTATATATACTTTAATTTAAAATATCAACAGTATTGAAAAAAAGCTGCCTATTTTAAAACAAATTTAGCTTGTACACATACTAATCATGAATGCAACATTATTTACTACAACATGTGAGCACAAAGCAAACAGCTCATATGATTACTACTAACAGTTCCTAGTTCAAAACAATTCTTTAAGTGCTATATGCTTCCATACAGCTGAATTTGGGAAGACTAGACTAGATGACAGCATATGTTTCCCTTACCACTATGTCCTACTCCTGGAATACCCGGATGATGATGCTGGGGAAAAGTGCTCAGTCTTGATGAAGAATCCTGTGGTGATGTTGGGCTAAACAATGGCTTTTCAGGCTTCTTCATAGTTGGGGAGGACATATCTGTTTAAAGTAATACAACAAGGTGTAAAGATGTAAAAACATAGGGGAATTGTATTCAACATAATTACTTTTTGTTTATTTATGTTACTAAAATATTGCTTGTTGTACAATGACAGCTTGCTACAGGCAGAGAATATTGTTACTACCAAAACACAATTCTAAACCTTGCTAGGCAAAGATTCTGCTAGTCATTGCTACGTGCCCCATTTAGTTCAGTTATTAGACTTCATTGTGACAAGCAGACGAACAAGCACAAATGACCAGCCTCTATATGAAGACTTCAATAATAGTTTGCTTGTCTTCAGCCTATTAAACCAAAATCACATTCCTTTCATACCAGACAGGCATATCTTGGAGTAATTCATTTATTTATTTTTTCTCTTATACTCGGGGCAGCACTAAATCAGATAATTTTATACCTTAAACTTCACCTAATTTTTATTCAAATCCTTGACTATTACTCAAAACATCTATAATAATAAAAAAACAGTATGACTTTTAATCCTAAATGCAATCAAATAGTATACAGAATGACAGGGTTCTTAAACAGAAAAAGATACAGGTTTATCTTAAGTCAGAATTAAAGCCTATGACAAGGATAAAAGACAAACTATACCTGGAAAAAAAATTGTATTTAATGAGACAGAGACTCTACAGTATGTACTGCTGTAAAGTAATAAAATATATATTCTTAAGTTGTGAAGCTGATGAGATTCCATGCATTCAGAACTCCTTGTATCAGGATGAGAATAAAAAGAGTTTGAAGCACGTTTGCAAGTACTCATTTATTACCAATTTAATGTAGCCCCATGTGGTCAGAGTGTCTCCAGTTTTCACACTGGACATACCACTTGCAGTATTTAGACTATGTAGGGACTGCCCATAGGGCTTCTTTCACTTATCATCTGTCTAAGTAAAGCAATCTCTCCAGTGGGGATACAGATAGCATTTAAAACCAGGCAGAAGGGTTTACCCATACCCGTTTTATTTAAAAAAAATCTGTCGTAGTTAAGTTTACAATGACCTAAAGTGAAAACAGAAGAGGATACAAATAAACCCTTGGCTACATCATGTTCAGTGACAGCATAGCATAGCTACAAAACAGTGAAAGCTTACATTGCATCAAGAGATGTAGGAATTGAGTATATGTGATGTGGTATTCTACAAAGGGAGACTGGCCATATACAAAACCAAAGCCCATACGTATCCCTATATTTCCTAGTAGAGGCACTGGAACACCATAATAAGTATTTTTTATTAACAAGAAGCATTTCAGTAAAATAGAATGTTTTTAGAATATAGTGCTCGGTAGAGCACTATTTGAGATAATTGAGACAACGTTCCAGTAACACAGTTCCTTTCCACCATACAGTGAGGTACAGCTGTAACATGTCAAACATTAGGACATAAAGTATTTGGCAAGATTTTACTGACAGCTGCCATATTTTTGATAATAAGGGGTAACTCATGTCAGTTACATGGGCTAACTGACAAAAAACTAGACAGTCTAAAATCTTATTACTCGGTTACATGTACCTACCTTATGAACAAAAAAGTGTAACACAACATTTAACAGTGTTGAATGTCTCTTATTGCTTAGTTTTGATAAAACATTTTACTTATATTTTTCTTATAGCTATGGACTAGTGATTTTTATTTCCTGGAAACTTCAACAAAGCTATCTTTTTGCTTTAATATCTCACTATGTTCCTTCTAGTTGTGGGTGTTCTTGTCCATGTTTGTGTGTCCCAGCATTTCCTGTTGCAACCTCCTTTTTTTGCAGAGGAAAGAGAGCAGGATCGCCTCATAACAGCTGCATTAGACCCAGCAACTCAAAGGCAGCAATAGGTTCCCCAAATTAAATTGTTGTGTCATTCAACGTCAATTTTATGGACAATTAGTGAAAAAAATCGGAACCCCCCTAATTTGTTTCAATTATGTTAGCATACTCTGTGGGGGGAATTGTTGGTGGGGCTATAGAACTTTCACATGTGCTTTATAGGTTATCATTCCTATTACCACCTGCGGTCTGGTAGTCCAAAGACAGGGGAACCCAGGGACCACTAGCCATGCTTAAACTTGTAGTCTCCCACCACCAGCAAGAAAATGCTTGTTTTCATACTTGAACAAGGAAGGTGGATCCCCTCGACAACCAGGATGTCATAGACCCACAAAAAGTAGAGAACCCAGCCAGGCTGATAGTAGTATTACTGATGCATACATAAAACAGTCATAAGCTTTAGAGAAGTCTAGAAAGAAAGTGATGAGAGCAGTGGGAGAAATGTATAACTTACCTAAATGGTAGGATGCTGCAACAGCATACAGAGTGTACTACTTTTATGGAGTCCATGTCCATGCCTTTACATATAGCTGACAACACTGCTACTAATACACAGCTTTCTGACTATTTTTAATCACTTACATGGGTTGTTACACAAGACTTCATATTAGAGAAATGCTAGTTAATAATGTTAATAAGCACAGAGTCTCAACCAGAACTCAAAAAGTGAACATTTGCTACACTAAAACAAAATTTTTCAAATGGTAACTATCTGAGCAGTACCCCGTAAAATCTACCTTTTTTCTAAATGTCCTACTGCAGTATGGTTTCTAATACGGCTGTTTGGTGATATCACTACAGTGCTAATCACTTTTAATAATTCTATGGTTAGGATCTTCTGAGGGTTAAATATGTCTGGGTGTGCTTGGTCTGTGATTACTATTGTTAACCTGGGATCGAAAAAGTTTTGAGCTTGACCTGGATTCATTGTTTGCAGCCTTTCATTTCCTTCTGTACTTGCATGTGTGGAGCTGAATTGAGACCAAAACTAATACTGGTGACAAGTACTTTGCCTCTTTTTTTGGGGGGACAGGTTTCAGGGTTCAGTTGCTAAAGTGGTAGGTGTCTTTCTGCAGTAGGGTACAAATGCCAATGTGATAATTCTCTGGAGGAGTTGAGCTGAATATGTGGTATAATTTACCAAAGGTGGATATCCATATAACAATATGCATATATCCTTATTTGACAAAATATTTGCATGTGAGTGACACAATCACAAAAGTAACTTTCAGGAAACAGTGACACGGACATAAGAAATGCATTTAACATGCAAGTAAAACTAGAAACTAGAGATGTCATTTAGGCTTAGTTTACATCGGCTGTTGGGAGCAAAGCATGTACTTCAACCACATCCACTGGGCTGATGTTTCAAGCAATGTCTGGATCCCAAGCAGAGCAAGAATTGAAGCAGTTGACCACTTCTCACTAACCACATCAGTACCACCCAGGCACTTAATAATTGTTAAATAAGCATAGTGGTGGTGGCTACTTGGCGGCTGGCAGCCTTATCGCCACCTGGGGGCTGCCCAGGGACCGTCCATGTAAAGTTTTTTAAACAAAAAGATTTTTTTAATGTGAATCTTTACTTAGCTTACCAAATAAAGTATGGCTATGTTTACCAATACCCAATCATCTGCCAGAGAAACATTACATTACATTAAAAAAAAACTATTTGCTTGCACATGATTGTGTGACTGAAGCGAACACAGATTCACACTATTTGAATAGGCTAAAATATTTCAATATAAACACACTACTCCTTCAGGAAATCATCCTCTATCAAGCTGAAAAAACGTTGTGGGACTAGCACAGATTTCTCCAGTTTTCATAAATCAGCTCTTGCATCTGTTAAAGTACAGGTGTCATTGTTTGTATTGGGAGAGTGTGAAGAAAAAGTGTCCTTTAGCCACTAGTAAGCTGACAAAAAAAGCCTTTAGGGTGAACAGTGAAAGTTTAACCAAATATTTGCATTAAGTGCTGTCAAACTTCCCTTGGTATGTGGTCTGCTGTTGTTAAAACATCCAGCCATTATTGTCTGCTGGAATAGACAAGTGTACCTAATGGCCTATATACATCTCTTCTGAATGCCATATTGTACCCGTCCTGGCTGTCACAAGACTGTCAGTAACAGAATACGTTCACAGGACACAATCATTCCTTTTTGCTGTTCACAGAAGTCTACAAAAGCAAGAATATATAAAAGACTGAATTTCACTCAAGGGAAGGATGTAGCAATTAACTGTTACAGAAGGACAAGTATTGCTGTACTTGGTACACATTCAAAGCAGTATACATTGAAGTGCAACTTTTATATACTAGTACTAGGTGATTTTAATGGTTTGGAGTAATTTAATAGTCTACGTGCATTAATGTACATTGCATTTTAGGCCACACATTCATTGTAAAGAAGGCTGCCAATGCACCACAGCATATATAAAACCAGGTGTGCTATGAATTGGCATTGGGGTTCAAAATTTAGCATGAATGGCACCACAGATTGTGTGTTATGCTATGCACAGTAAAAGGTGTTTTACCATAGGTTACCAATGCATGGGTGTGAATCCAGCCTTAGGGTTTAGCTGCATTTTCTGTGCTTAGTTTTTGTGCTGTGTTGTATACCTGAAGAAATGATAATAACTGCCATGCAATTAACCAGTTTTGCTACCCTGCTATTTCTGACATAACATACTACATCTAGAACTGGTTCAGGACCCATTTAGGCATTACACAGAAACAATTTGCACCAGCAAACTAATATGATAAAGCCTGTGCTCTGCCCTCTTCTAACCATATTCATAGACACTGAAGAGAACCCTAACTGGGTCAAAAACTGATATTCAATTTCCCAGTGTGTTGTGCAAAATAAAGAAGGGTGGCATCAATACATATTCAGGTACTAATGCTTGCTGCATGGAAAATACATTTATTGATTTTTAATTCATATATTGCAAAACACAATTATTTTTCGAGCAATCGAAAAATTATTTCTTAGATGATCTGATTGTGGTAAACATTAGATTGGTTGTTGTTGATTACTGCACTTTGCCCATTGCTGTTGTACTTTACTCTGCTTTATCAAGTCTCTATTATTTTTCTTCCATCCTTGCATTTTTTTTAATGCATTTGATATAATTTGTATTGCACTGTAACTTGCATCATAACAAACCCTTAATACACATTAAATTAAATGTAATCTTCTTGACTCTCACCTTCCATTTTGATCTTCAGCCAGTCACAGTCAGAAGCCCCAGGTTCCTCCATTTTCCACTGCTTGCTTCTGGTTGACTGGCCTGTGAACTCTGTATGTGATTTCAAAAAAAATGAGGAGGGCTTGATTACTCAGGTTGGGCTCTGCTGCAAGAAATGTTCAGCAGTGGCAGAAGCTTGCAGAAATCTTCATGCCTGGTATTCTATATTCACTGAAGTTTGCAAAACTCATCAGCTATTAGCATATTGAATAGAATTAAGCAAGACAATATTCGTGCAAAAGCCTACTGATACAGCAAAGAATGCTCTGTGCATACAATGACAAAAATCTGGCACTCACAAGAAAGTCATTTTTTTCTCGGCTTATTTATCTCAAAAAATTCTATTCAAGTCTATGGGACCTATGTGTATAAAACAGAGAACAGAAAAACACAATGTCAGTTTTTGTTCTCTGCTTTTAGAAACCTGATAGCCACTTCTATAAAAACATAATTATAAAAGCTAAAACTTGTTTTGTTCCCTGATAATTAAGCTTATAAGAGTGGAAATGGGGGTACCATAATACCTCAAAATTAGAGAACAGAAGCTTTATTATTGCATTGAGTAACTGTTCTATACCTTATTAAGTGGCAAGCAGCGATAAAAAAGGGGGGTTAATATGGGTTAATTATAAAAGTGGAGATCAGAATGAATTGGCCATCTTTTCAGCTTATCACAACTTTTATAAATTGGACAAACTAAAAATCCCTTTTATTTGTGTGATCAGCTAGCAAACAACCTGTTGGCCTCATAAGGGCCCCTAAATTTTCTCTTATATGTGGTTTTCAAGAGAAACAGTGTGGCATAAACATAACAACAAATTATGAAATAATAATTCAATTATTTTCTCTAGAAATGTAAGAAGCAATTTTCTGACTTTATTCTACATTCTATTAAAAATATCCAACAGAACTCAAGGCATTTATTATGAACAGTTTCAATATCATGGATGTCACTTTAGCATAAGTCCCCCTTAACCTAACCTTTCTTTTAGATTTCTTCTGCAAAAAGATATACGAACCTGAACAGCAGGACTCCTTTAATCTTTACTATGTGGTCTCCTGGCACCCTACCTTTAAAATCTACCTCGTTATCTAGTATACTTTATTAGGAACAGGTTTACAGTGCTTCATGAAAAAAGTAATATTGGTGATACAGAAAGCCAAGTGGGGGGGCAATAACACACAGCTCACACTTCAGGAAGTACAAACCCCAAAGACCTTGTTAAGGCCTATTCTGCTCAGACGTTTTCCCCAGCTTTAAAAGCCCATGTTTGAAATTTCTATGCATTCCAATGGCCTAATCTACGCCATGTTTCCTTAAGGCACATTTTTTAGCGTTAATAGATAACGTTCCTTGTAATGTTTAATGATTAAAACACAGGGTTAACGTGGGTTGACGCATCCATTTATTTAAATGGGGGCATTTTCCCACGTTTATTAATGCATTTAAAGTGAACTTGGTACAAACCCAGTAAAAAGGAACATAGACGTTTTTCAGTGGTTTAAAGGCAAGCTTTAAAACGCTAGTATAAGTGCATAAAATACATATAAACACAGTGGGAATGTTTACATGCGTTTTTAAAACTGTCCATGTAGACGAACCTAATTGTTTTCTAGTATCTGACTGAAAAAAGTGAAAAGCAAAGAATATATTGCATCATAGAACTTAAAGGTTTCAAAACCATTAATTTCTACAACAATTTTTAACATACAGCTAGGTACTCTCTGGAATGGTCTTCCTTGTCCTATTCAGCTTGCTCCTACTTTCTGCTAGGAAAAAGAGTACTCAAAACCTATTTATTCAAACTTGCCTACCCAACTTCTTCTGTTTTTTGAAACCGTCATTACTTCCCACCATTACATATCTCCCATCCTATTGTGTGTTAGTTCCCCCACCTCCTGGATTGTAAGCTCTTCGGGGCAGGGTCTGTCACTTGCAACTTGTCACTTGGCAATGGTCTGTCACTTGCAACCCCTATTTAATTTACAGCGCTGCTGAATATGTTGGCGCTATTTAAATCCTGTTTATCATTATTAATAATATTATTAATATTATTGATAATAGGTGGAAGAAAAGGGAAAGAGACAGGCTTCTAAAAAGGCACCAAAAGTTTACAATAATTATGTATAAAAACAGTATAATTTTTTTTATTCTTCAAATACAAAAAACTTTAAAACAATGATAGGGATCTGTTACAAATTGGCATGATATGGGACTCTATTCACACTATATAGGTTAATAGTAGGATTTACAGACTTGCGTAAAGATCTTGAGACAAAGAACGGGGTCTCATCCCATCCATCCCTTTCTTTGTCTCAAGATCTATATGCAAGTCGTGTAAATCCTACTATTAACCTATATAGTTAACCTAATAGTTAACCAATATAGTGTGAGCCAGTGATCTTGAACAAACTAGTAATATCTTAACACTGATCTGTCCTAAAAATCTGAGCTGTCATTTTTACTTGCCCAGGATTTGATAACTGGGACACTGGATCTCTCTGTGTATGGAGCCACAAAATACTGCAATTCAAGAGGGGAATAATACTGTTACTGTAAGAACATGCAGGACATTAATTGTGATGAGTGCAGGGACTAGGTGATTTCCTACATTCCAAGTGAAGATATACCCAAAAGAATGTGTTTGCTAGATCAAGTTTTAAAAATCACTGGGGAACAACTTTGAACAAATTTTTTATTAACTTCAATTTTAAGCTTATTTGGACTAAAATAGGTATGCTGATTCTGAAAGTGCAGTTAGTTTTTTTCTCTACCGCTTATATTATTGGGATTGGATTGGTATAGGCTACTAATTTGAATGCAAGACAGTGTGGTCAGAGGTTGTGCGCTGCTCTACGTAGTGAATAAGCAAAATTTATTTATCCACTTACACACGTAATTCCCAGTTAGTGGGCGAACACATGGGCAGCACATTTGTAGAGCAAGCCTATTTGGCAAATTTTGAAGTTAAACTTGGTGATCAAGATAAGTCTTGGGCCCCTCATAAGGTGTGCAAACAGTGTGCCGAGGGTTTACGGATATGGACAAAGGGAACACGTCAAAAGATGCCATTTGGTATAACCAAATTTGGTTTGGCGAGAGCCAGGAGATAATTTCAGTGACTGTTACTTTTGTATAGTGAAAACTTCAGGATATAACAAGAAAAATAAATGTAACTGAGTATCCCAGTCTACTATCGGCTATACGCTCAGTGGCTCATTCAGATGAAATCCCAGTGCCGGTTTTCATTACAATACCCTGTCTTGAAGAACATGAATATGGTGATGAACTAGGAGACAACAATGATGAAGAGTTTGAAATTGAGGACTCTGTTCGTAAGGAATTTGATCAGCATAAGTTGAGTGATTTGGCACGTGATTTGGGACTATCGACAAAGGCTTCAGAACTCCTAGCATCAAGACTGCGAGAGAAAAACTTACTTGAAAAAGGAACTAAGGTATCATACTTTCAAACCAGAGAAATTGCATTTCTGCAGAATTTGGAACTGACAGTGGCTTTGTGAATTGCCATATCATACATGGTTTAATGGAGGATTTGGGAATTCCCATCTATAACTCAACAGAATGGTGACTATTCATCGATAGTTCAAAGTGGAGCTTAAAGTGTGTCCTCCTTCACAATGGCAATATATTTGGGTCAGTCCCAATTGGCCATTCAGTTTCTCTTTGTGAAGAATATTCAAACATAAAGAGTCATTGAGTTGTTGCAATATCACTAACACAATTGGGTCATCTGTGTTGATCTTAAAATGGTATGCTTCCCTCTTGATCAGCAACACAGATACACTAAGTATCCCTGTTATCTGTGCATGTGGGACAGCAGAGCTGGTGAGAGGCATTGGGTGGAAAGGAATTGGCCTCCAAGATCCAGATCATAAAACAAGATGATACAAAATTCTACATGAGCCAGTTGTTGATAGAAAGAATATTATATTCCCGCCTCTGCATATGAAACTGGGACTGATGAAGCAATTCGTTAAAGCTTTGCCAACTGAAAGAGACTGTTTCAAGTACCTAATTTTGGCATTTCCTAGCCTGTCATTTGAAAAAATAAAGGATAGTGTGTTTGATCTGTTTGGTCCACAGATTCGGCAGCTCATCAAAGATGAACATTTCATCAGGACAATGTCAGAAGTCGAAAACAATGCTTGGTTATCATTCAAATTCATTGTCAAGGGCTTTCTTGGAAACGCACGGGCAAATAATTACACAGAAAATGTACAGAAACTCTTGGAGAGCTACAAAATGCTTGGTTGCAATATGAGCATCAAGGTCCATTTTCTGCATAGCCATCTCTCTAACCTCCCGGAAAACCTTGGTGCAGTCAGTGATGAGCAAGGTGAACGATTTCACCAAGATTTAAAGGTCATGGAAGGACGGTATCAGGGTGGATGAGATGTACATATGATGGCTGACTATTGTTGGAGCATTCGTCAGAATTGTCCTAACACTGAACACTCCAGGAAAAGCTATAGGCGTACATTTTTACCTTAACCGCTTACCTGATTAATTTCCAAATGTTTTACTGTTAAAAAAATGTCATAGAATAACAATAAATCTTTTGTATGAACAAAAGAAATTTAAATAAACAGTACATTCAAGTTATTATTTCATTATTTTTTCCTTGTATGTAAAATTTGTATGTTTTTTTACAAAAATGGAGGGTACCCGGTATCATAAAAACTAAATGTGTTAGCAAAAAACTGGGGTCATTGCTGAATTCACCACCCATAAATTAGTAAAAAAACAAGTGTAAAATCTAACTCAACAAAAAATACATTCCCTAGTGTAATAGGGAAGTTAGACAACACAAGGGAACTGTGATTCACATAAACACCAATTACTGAAAGAGTGTTACAATTCTAAATAAAATATAAAAACTACAAATGCTGCCACTAATGATTGTCTAAGGAACACCTCAATATCATAACACATCTGGGTACAATGAAAAAAACAACAATCTAGGTAATTTGCTAAATAAAAAGCCTGTAAATGTGTGTGGAAATGAGTTCCCATCTTCTCTGCATCTTCAAACAAGGTATGGTGTATTTAATTTGCACAATATTTAAAATTTAAAGACTATTCACACGACTGAGGCTAGAGGTCAAAAGTGAAAATAGAAATTTTGGGGGAGCCATTTATGTTTTAGTTTCTGTTCAGTTTTAGGTAACACGTGCATCCAGAAGAATTGAGAACGATGATAAATTTAGCTGATTAAATCTCCTTACATGTGAAGTGCACTAATGCAGTTGTTTTTTTAAAGCAGTAAGACTGCTTTATTTAATAAAGCCTGTAAGTGGAGCTAAGCATTTCTCTCTGTAGGACACTGTAAAGGATGCTTAGGATGCTCTTTTTACCTAGGCCCCAAGAGCTGTTTTCAAGGTTGTAAACTAGTACTGGTATGTAGACCTTTTGATTCCAAGAAATGTATTGGTCTCAGCTTGTTACAATTGCATCCACCATATCTCAGATTGAAGCTTTAAAGATTTACCTTGTTAAAAGTTATTTTGATCATTGTTGCAAGTCAACAACAAATGCTTAAAAGATAAGGCCCACAAATGTGCATTTGTTCCCTCTAGAACTAATTTTTAGAGATCATTTTCCATTATTAAGTATCACTAATTTTCAGTTACAAAATCATTTATTGATGAAAGCTAAAACTTACAGTTTTTTTATATTGCAGAGAAAAATATTTTGTACATATTTTGAAAGCTATGGACAGTGTTAGTTTAGCTTTATGATAATTCATGCTACTAAGAAAAAGATTTACATATTCAAAAGAATGGTTATGTCAGGAACTGACATAAACAATCAGTCATAAGAATTGGGGTGGGAAGCCTGTCAAGGCAAGCTATGTAGAATAAAGTCTAAGCATTACATTTTACAGTTAAATAGACTCACTTGGTAAGGGTGGATGAAAAACAGCCTCTAGTACATAAAAGAAGTAGCCTCCAAAATACTCCTGTCACAGTCAAATATCAGAACTTTAAGTGGACATTCCATGGCAAATGGCAGGTTTGAGCTTGGGATAAATGCAGCCAATATTCTCTATAGCTAGCTCCAGCATTTTTTTCCAGAAGTTTACAGGATGTAAGAAAATCTGTGAAATTGTACACAGACCAATTACAACAGTGCACTGTTACAGGAATATACATCTCCAGCTCTGTCAGAAGGAAGGCTCGTATGCATGGCCTGCCGCTTGCCATAGAAGGTCCATTGGTTTCTCTCCCCAGGATGACGGTTCTTCTCATTGACTGTGCCTGCTGCATACATGACTTTTCAAAGGAAGAGCTTATAAACACAGACTGCACCCTGTCAGGGCAAAGTCCACTCATTTACATATAAATAGTACAGTACTATCTTAAAATAATCAGAGGAGGGGGATCTAGGGGAATAATAATGTTTTTAATAAAAATAAAAGTAGTCTTTTTTATAATGGCAGGTGACTGGTAGAAGAACTACTGGTTGAAAGGTGCTACTCTACAGCAGCAAAACTCACAGCTCACTTTGTTTTAGACATTTAAAGATGAATGCAGTTACAATAAAACCTCTGACTAAAATGTAAGGTCACATTACTTTTAGGATACAGAGCACATCCTCAAATTCTAGAGGACTATAAATTTCTCTGCACCACATCAAAGTGATATGGCTTTTGCAAATAAGAAAAAAAGTAATCAAAACTGATCCTTCAACAAGGAACCCTATCTAGAGAGGAGGTGAAAGGGAGCTGGTATGAGACACTGAGTATGTATTGACAGCTTGCACAAATGGAGCACCAGATGCATATCTGTTTGACTTTGCCTGGGGCAAACCTGATGGACTCTGATGTGCTAAAATGCCGAAGGGGGAAAAGTATGCGGAAACATGTTTTATGGGAGCTCTTAATTAAACTGCTGTTCTCTTCCAAAAAAGACTTTAGGAAACACTAATGAGACATAAATTTGGGCAATTCTCTCATCAAAGCAAAAAAGAAAAGCCCCATTTTCCCCTGCCTAAGGCCTCCAGCCAATGCTGGTAGCTCCCTCAGTAAACATCACATGGTCAGCCAAGTGCCTCTAGCCACCTGTTAGGGGGATGTCATGGCAGTCAACTAGTGATCCAGCGGCAAGTTCAAACATTCACAGCAACACCTGCTCGCTGCAGACACCTGCCTGGATTTCTGCAAGCAGAGAACCATATGTTCACTTTGCTGATGTTTACTGAGGTTGCAGTTATGAATAGAATTCCGGTACATGAGTGTTAGCACAGCTTAAATAGGTACAGCCTCATATAATAACATATTCTGGAACTGGAGGAAGAGTATTTGGCTGGGGCACAGCTTGGAGATTAATTGGGATGTTTGTTTTTATATTTTAAGCAGTCTTTAGTGGCTTATCAGATGTAAGATTTTTAATCCAAGATGCAGATATTAATGTATTATAATGAAAATTAAGTATTAGGGATGTAAATTATGAATAAATAAAATTACATTCTTGTTTAATTAAGAACAGGACATCAATGACAACTAAATATGAGTAATGCAGTATACTCATCCACAATAATTTTATTTATTAACCAAAATCTTACACTGATAATGTTCTTTTTTTTTAATAGGACTCCAAAATATAGAAAGGCTTAGGTTCATATTCCATTTACAAATGCATATTGAAGATAAAAAGGTTGAATAGTTCTAACTAAAGAGGTAATTAAAATAGTTATTTGTCCATATGACAAGGCATATGGACTTGATCCCATAACAGTTGTTGAACTACGTCATTCCAAGAAGACGTAATTACCTGCTAGAATTATAAATAAAAGAGAGTTAGAGTGAATCCAATTATAAATAAGTCAGTAGTGCAAAACTAGTATAGGTTGTAAAGGTCCTGTTAGCATATAATATATTTAGGTAATGTAACACCTATTTCATATTTTCTTTTCCTTTGTAATTTTACAATGATATAATTTTTGTTGAACATATCAACTCATAAATATATAAACTCATGCATGTAATGAAGAATGTATACCTAAATTCTCTTTTGGTACCAACAATAAATGAACATATTTAAGAAACACAAAGTGCAGTTTATTAGTATAATTTAACAGTGCATATAACAAAAAATGTTATAACACAGCTAAAAAAAAATGGTAGTAATGTGTTATAACATAGCCAAGAAAAAAAAGTGTTATGTTTGTAGAGGTGTAGGAGTTCTGTTGGAACTGCATACACTACATGATAATAATAATAAAAATAATAATGTATCTGTAAGATTGTAAGCTCTTTTGGGAAGGGTCCTCCCCTCTTCTTTTCTCATTGTTTGTCTGTCTGTCATTTGCATCCCCTATTTAATGTACAGAACTGCGTAATATGAATACTATTTAATTATAAATAATAACACAGGTCAGCATGTCATTTTCATCAGATATAATTTTATGTGGGCTTTGTATTATTTTTGATGTGGATTTCAAATGTGTTCAGTTTTTCTCTAGCACATCTAGATTTTGTGATGCAACTAATTATATATTGTGTGAAATTGGTTATAAATAGCCTTAACATATTAAAACATTTAACAACAGTTTTCTTTTTTTAAGGTTGAGGACCGCACTAACTGCGATTGATTTAATTTGTCATCATGCCTAGAAATTGCCTTAATGATCCAGACAGTTTTTGTTACGCGTGTGGTTCATTTACAACAAAAGCACAATGCAGCCAAATTACCACAGAACTTTAAAAGTTATACAAAATAAATTTTGGCTGTCCACTTGGTGACCAGGATAAACCTTGGGCTCCACATGTCATCTGTACCAGTTGTTCCAACGGACTGTGTGACTGGCTAAATCAGCGTAAAGCAGCAATGCCATTTGCAATTCCAAGACCATCCAATCGACTGCTTTTTTTTGCTGTCTCAACAAAAGTGGATTCTCAGGTAAAACCAAGCAAAAAATTGTATATCCCAGCCTCGATTCTGCAATTAGGCCTGTTCCCCTATGATGATTCATTGCCAGTTCCAATACTGCCACATGATAGACTTGCTTCTGTAGAAGGTGATGAGGAACGCGCTGAAGTTGCAGCCAGTTACAACCCGGAATCATCTAAACCTGACTACTTGGCCGATTCAGATTCAGAACCAGAGACCTTTACACAAGCAGAGCTGAATGATCTAGCTCGTGATCTAAATCTCTCCAAAGACAAAGCAGAACTTCTTGCTTCAAGGCTTAAACAGAAGCACTTGCTTGCAAAGGGTGAAACTGTAACTTACTACACAAAACAAAATCATACCTTGACAACGTTATTCACTAGGGATAGCTCAATGTGCTACTGTCATGATATAAATGCACTCTTTAACAGTTTGTCACAAGGACATGTTCCATCTGAATGGTGTATCTTCATTGATTTCTCTAAAAGAAGCTTGAAAGCAGTCTTACTGCATAATGGTAACTCCAAACCAAGTTTACCGATTGCCCATTCTGTTAACCTAAAGGAGTCCTATGACAACATGAAGTTACTACTTGAAGCAATCCAGTAGAAAAAACAGCAGTGGAACATCTGTGGGGATCTAAAGGTCATTGGCTTGCTGATGAGAATGCAAGGAGGATTCACAAAATATTGCTGTTTCCTATGCCTGTGGGACAGCCAATCTACAGGAGATCATTATGCCAAGCGTGATTGGCTACCAAGAGATACCTATAAGCCCGGAACAAGCAGTGTCAAGTTTCTGCCTCTGGTTGATCAGCAAAAAATATTTTTGCTACCTCTTCATATCAAGTTAGGCTTGATGAAGAACCTTGTAAAAGCCATGGGTAAATCAAACTCCACGGGTTTTCAGTACCTTGTTGAGAATTTTCCAAACTGCAAAAGCACTGCAAAAATGAAGGAATATTTATAGGGCCACAGATCAAGTCTGTTTTGCAGGATGATGTTTTCAAACAAAAAAAAATCTCTCAGCAGCTGAGCTAGAAGCTTGGGATGCATTCAAGTGGCTGTGTGAAAATTTCCTGGGCAATCATAAGTCTCCTGCATACAAGGAAGGAGTTAGCAATCTGCTTGATTTATACCAGAAACTGGGTTGTCGCATGTCATTAAAAATACATTTCATGCACTCGCATCTAAAATTCTTCCCGGAAAAGCTTGGTATCGTGAGTGATTAACAAGGAGAACGTTTTCACCAGGACATTCAGTTAATAGAGCACCGCTACCAAGGTTTCTGGAATGAAAGTATAATGGCTGACTACTGCTGGATGCTGTACCGCGACAATCCAAGGAGTAAACAAGAAAATCATACTCTGGTACCTGACTGACACTGTTCAGTAGATCTATACCACAGTGTGCCTTATTTTACTTCACACTGAAGAAGTATTAACACTCACTTCAATGGTGCTTATGTTTTAGTACAAAATACATGCACATACAATGTTACCTATAATAGTACTTATAACTCAGGAACTGTATGTGTTAGGAAAAAAACAGATCTGAAATCTGCTTGAAAAACTGATTTAGAAAAGTTTGCTATTGTTTCTGATGACTATCAAAACTAATTTTATTTTAAACCTGTGTAATAATGTATCAATAAATACAGTAAAAGGTAAAAGGGGACCTTGTATGACATTCAAGGCTTGTTTGTGTTCTAGCCTCTTAATCCCTGTATAAAAACTGGAAAGGGAAGAAAAAATCATCTTTCACCAGGCTTTAATCCACTTTCCATAGTTGCTGTGACCTCTCTGGGCCTCATCAGTGCCTACTGGAAAAGCTGAGGCGCAGAGTGCAAGAGGACATTCTTGTAAAAATTAGAGTACTCAGCTTTCCTGGGATGCGGTGTTGAGGTCCTGGGATGCCAAAACTTACAGAAAGCTGGTGTCTAACGTAAGTATTTGTTTTTCTAAAGATTTTATGTTTTTAGCTTTTATAATTACCATTTTTCCTTTTACAGTTGTTCCTGTTTGCTACAGAATATTTGTTGCAAACTATTGTTTACAAATATGTTCTCATTTATAACAGAAACTAATTACTGTGATAATAGTGTCACAATATATGGCCAGATTTCCTATGCTTACCTTCAATAAGGTGTGTTAGAGCTTCCTAGTGTATACTGTAATGTTTGAAATTATTTTATATCAGTTTACTCTTCAGTCATCTGATTTAAGTAAAAGGAAATCTTGTTGCTAAGGATTACTAAACCATGCATTTCAGTTTTACTTTTAGCCCTGCCTCACTGAACAAGCTTGCTAGCGTTCTAGAGTGCCCATACAGATTAAATGCCCGTCATTTGATGCCTGTGATTTTGAAGGACTGTCTAGGAAGCTAAACAGATGGTCGCTGACACTCTTGGCCAGAGTTACTAAAGGGGGAGAAGCTATCAGCTGTGTTATTAAGAGTTCAGCTGGTAGCCTACTTTTACACATTGTCAATTCTGAAATACTAAAATACAGTTAGGTCAGTATTTAAACCTTCCACAAAAAAAAATCTGTAATAAGGAATTTTTTGGTAAAAATAGACAACCACAAAAAAAATGTATACGATAATATTTAAGAAAAAATATGTTTTGTTCTATTAGCTGAATTTACATTTATTATTTTTTGCAATTTGATTTGGGTTAGAGAAAAATGAATGTTATTATCCCCGATTTGTAAAACACATCTTAAGAAGGGCATCTTGCTACAAATATAAAAATGCCAAAAATAATAAGTAGAGTATATGTGCTGTCCTATAAAGGACAATTTAAAGTATTTAAAAAATACAGCAATGATGAAAACAAAATATGCAGAAGGAAGGATTTCCATATGTTTCTAAAAGTAAGTAATATTTTGAGCATGAAATGGTGCTATTGTTTTTAATAATTACATTTTCCTCAATGACTCATGAGTTCATGTGCAGGCCAAAATTTTCTCAACATTTACAATGTACACAATGATCATTTCAATTTTGGCAACGTATCACACTGCATTGCAGGTGTGGAAAGGCCCTGAAGAAGTAAGAGTTGAGTTTCTAACCTCCTGAATCATAAATCTAAGCCTCAGGGCAGCACTTCTGCTTCATAATTTACTCTTTCAACTCTTGAAGGCTTCATTTCAGCTAGAAGTAGCTTTTGTGCAGTATGAAGGTTCCTATTAAATATGTTATGTAGACGTGAGCCTAAACAGTCATTACAGATGCTTACCTACAAAACAGTGAGATAACACCCCATTAAGGTGGATATGTTAGACAGAAATATATCGTACAAATCATTTTACAAACCTATTATTGCTTGATTTTTATCATGTCATTCAGCTTGTTGTCGCATGACTTATATTTTATATAATGCTTGCAGGCATGTGTTGAATATTCATATGTCAGTACTTGGTTCAGCATCTCAATACATGTTGTACAACTTAGATGTCTCTGCTGTTAAGTTTAAGGATCAGGCAAATGATATGAAGAGAACTTTTTAGAAAACTGTAGCCACATAGTGACTTTAAACTGAATCAGTTTTACATATAAGCAAAAAGTTGTTCCATTAGGCTCCTTTAAATTTTAATGAAACAACAAGTCACCTTTTTACATCTTTTTACGGGTAATAGAGGTTCAAAGAACAGATAAAAACTGTGTCTACAAAAGATATGATCCTTTTTTCTGTGGAGCTCTCCCCCTCCCCTCTCTATTGAGCAGAATGGTGCCCTATGTACAGCACTCGATTATGCATCGCGCAGTCGTCGGTTGGAAAGGATTGTGAAAGATCCTTTCCAACGACAATTATTGCATGAGTGTATGCAGCCTTACAGTTACCTGCCCGATGTCAATGTCCTAGGAGACATCGGGCCTGATTTATTAAAGCTCTCCAAGGCTGGAGAAGATACACTTTCATCGTTGAACCTGGGTGATCCAGCAAACCTGGAATGGATCTGGTCGAGGATTCAAAACATTTGCTAGCAAATAGCAAATGACTTTGAATAAATCCATTCCAGTTTTGCTAAATCACCCAGCTTCACTGATGAAAGTGTATTCTCTCCTGCTTTGGAGAGCATTAATAAATCAGGCCCATTATGCATCAATAACCTGTGTAGCAATGTCCTACACCATCATATTGAGTCGTAAGAATTATTATGTACGTAGTGTCCGTGTGTTTTATATTTTTCAATTTTACAACTTTTAAGGGAGTCCTGGGGCTTTTTTTTCCTGATTGAATTCACAATTTTACACCTTTTTCCATTAACCTGAATCTCCAAATGATTTAAAAATTTGCATTCTGGGTAAACTCAAATTCTCTTTCTAATACAGGGAACAATGAGGAAGAAATAAGAACTAACTAAGTTTAGTTATTGTTCTTGTAGATTATGGTTTTATTTGGTGACAGGTAACTTTCCATGGACAATTTGTAGATACACAATCACAGGGTCAGACAGGTGAAAACTTATGGTTCTGAACAGTAAGTAAAGCAAAGTAAGCAAAGGATAGTCATCAAAATCAGTTAGTTTGCAGGAATATTACTAATTCCGTGAAATCCTTATTTTCTACAGAATAGAAAGTAAAAGATTGACATAATAGTACTTATAGACATAACTGAGTACAACACTGCTGTTTACTAATGTTACAGGATTATTGGAAGAAAATTAGTATTTTAGGAACCAGAATATTATAGACAGGACAAATGTCTTCACAAATGTCCAAGTTTTTCGAACCAAGTTGCTTTTCTTAAATATGGATGTTATTTCATAAATGCAAAGTTCCAACCATGGAGATGAGCTGAAGGCTAAAGAGGTCCTATCCTCAGAGACCAAACTAGTCTAAAAATGTAACACAAGAGATTAACAAGAATTGTGGCAATATTATATGCAAACAAAAGTTTATTTTAGAGAGGTAAAAAGTTTAAAAATAGAAAGAACATAAGCGGAATTCCGGGACTTACCTTCAATAAATACACATGGGATTTTGTGCTATCTACATTAAAACAGTAATGTTTAAAGAAATTAACCCCCTAGCGGTAATCCTGAGTGTGACTCGGGGTGGATTTTACTTGCAAAAAGCGGTAATCCCGAGTCACACCCGGGGTCACTTTAAACTAAAAAAAAACCCACTTACCAGTCACTGTCCCCCGGTGTCCTGCTGATCTCCGCAGGTCCGGGGGACCTGCTCCTCCGATCTCCAGCCACGAATTGTCGATTCGATCTACAAGGTTTCCCGGTGACGTCGGTAAATGCGTCACTGCGGCTGGGACTTTCAAATAAGCGGCAGGAAATTCAAATAATTTTGTATTGGATTCAATACAAAATAGCTGTATTGAGTCCAATACAAAGAAATATTCATAATAAATATATATATATATATATATATATATATATATATATATATATATATATTATATATGCAGCTGGTACATTTTTTTTTACAGATTTTTGTGTTTTTTTTATTTAAAGTTTTTTATTGATTTGTTATTACATTTATTAAATATCAGTGAGTTATTCCTAAGAATTACAGTCTACAATGTAAAATAAATTTCCATGCAAAAAAAAAATGAAACACTTTTTGCATGGAAATTTGCACAGAATTAGAATGCTAGGGGGGTTAAAGATCTTGCTATTCCTGTATATGAGACTTACACTGACCACCAGTTAGAAGAATCCTTACCAAATGCATAGTTTTAAAGAGAATAACCCTAAAGTACTACCAAAACTACTACCAAACTACTTAAAAGCAGCAGTTCAAACCACTGAGCCACCAATCTCAAGTCTTTACTAATAATAAATTTATAGATTGTAAGCTCTTCTGGGCAGGGATCTCTGTTCCTCCTGTGTCATTGTAAAAACTGACAACAGAAATATAGGTTCTGGATAAACTGGCACAAAGATAATTGGCTCCATCCTATATTAACATCACTCACTGAACTGCTTTGTGGCTACATTGAGTATAGGTTTAGCAGAACTATAAACTATACCATTAGAATAGCAAACTTTACCAAGGACAGGATTTCTCCACTCACAGCATTGACTTTCACACACTGTATCAATACATTCCTGGAAAGAATGCATTTGCATGCAGACCACCCTAGAAAAACACCCATATATAAAGCTGAGAAAATGACAGACAGCGAAGAAGCTGTAGTGTGTAGTTTACAAATAAAAGAGGTATTTTATTTAATAATGATCAGCTGTTTGATCGTTTAATTATTTGTACTAATGATACTAAGGAACTGATACAGAGCAAGGATTGGTTCACCTGACCTCTGACTTCTGACTGCAATATCACTCTAGGAAGGATGACTTTGTTATCTGAAAAATGTACACATCAAGGCACTGATCTGTCTTTTACAGACACTGGTTAAATAACATTTTATTTAGTTGTTCTAAGCCTCCCTTTGTATTTATCATGTGTAAGCAGGTAGAATGGCCATTCCAATAGATGCTAAAGTCAATTACAATTGATTTCTTTTGGCATTGCAATTGAAGTACATTTATAGAATTGCTTTGCTAAAAAATAATCACAAAAAAAAAATAGTCTAAGTATTTAGTCTAAAAATGCTTTTAGATGTTACTTTAGGTACCTTAAAAAATATAAAGTGGGTATAGAATATTGCACCAACAACTAAGTATATTATTATAGTAAGATCCAAAGCTGAGGCACTTAAATTGTCTGATGGGCCACATGCAAAATAATGCCTGATGTCTAAATAAAACTTAAGTGAATGGCAGGGAAGACTGCCTAATATATAAAAATTGTTATTCCGTTATAAAAATTATTATATAGTCAATGTTTTATATTATTATTCAGTAGTTAGTTTGAGACCAAGAATCTGGTGCAGTAGTTGATACTTGCACCAAGCTTACACTGTGTAATATGGGCTATTAGTAAAATACAAAGACAAAATTTTATGAATAAAAGCTCTTCGCTAAATCCTATTAAAAAATGAATGTTTTAGGCTGGTAAACAATGCACAGAATCTCTATAATGCATGTATTTATTTATAGGTAGTGTTTCTTAGATTAGTGTTATTTAAAGGGAGTGTTTCTTATATAAGATTAACTTGATATAGATTAGTATAAATGTTCTTTAAATGTAATACATTTTTATCTCTGATCACAAGGATTATCCTAATCCACTGTCCCACACCTTGCTCCCACTCCTAACTAATCACTAGCATACAAAATCTAAAACCATTTTTACTCACCTAAACCCATGGTAATGGGACACTCCAGCCTGCAGTCCAGCCTGCAGACACTCTTCTGGCAGTATACTACTATGGATTTCAATTTCAAACCCAGCACAACATGGACACTACCTATTGGCTGTCTAGAGGTGGGGTCTTTCCAAAAATGGAACAGAGAAGACTGCATCTGAGATGTCAACAGGAGAGGACAGGTGGTGGAATGGTCAGTGCAGGTGCATATGCAGCACTGGATAGGAGGTCCCCCAAACCCAGAAGCTGTGTTGTCAAAGAATTGGGACTACAGATTAAAGTAAGTATATCTTCCTCCACAAGGAGAGAAAGATTTGAAGAATAGTCAGGCTACAAAACAATAACCTCCCCACCTCTGCACATCTGTACTGAATCTGTTCTACAAAACAAAAAAAAAATTAAACCTGGCCATATTCTAAACTCAAGTAAAGTAACCTTTGTACTGAAAGCTATAAAGCAACACAATATTGTTGCTTCCTTTTTCTCTGTATGGATTGGTGATAGCTCTGCTTTAGGGCTGATTAAGCTAGCATGTGTCTTTATGCCGCTGTCAATTTATAAAAGATGGGCTTTAATGAAATACTAAAAGCATTTGCTATGCAAGCCCTAACCTCCAAGAAACAGCTATGACAATCCCAAATGGTAATACAATTAAATAACGGCTAGCAAAAAGGAAACTGTTAAAGTCAAGAGATTACTTTAATGGTGTCATTAATGACATAAAGAGGGAGCTTTACTCAAGAAACACAATTGCGTTTCTTGCTTCTCTCCTTCTGTCTGCACTAACAAATGAAAACATGTTTACTGGTGGTATAAAGTCAAATATTGTAATAAATATTTTTCACTAACTTTGAGGCAAAAAAAAAGCCCAGAAAAATGATCATTTTAGGAGATTATTTGAGATGAGTTGGAAAGACACAATTATAAAAACTATACAAATCTCATATTTCCATATAACACGAAGCTGGCATTTATTTTGTACTGGGGACAACATAGATATGATAATGACATCAGAAATTTGAATTTCACTTAAATTCCATGATCTTTTACTTTGAAAAGAAAAATACTTCAATTATTTATTTATTTAAATAAATCAACCCCATAATGTTTTGCTGTGGTGCTTTCTTTTAAAATATGGGTAAATTCTTCCCTCATAAAAGTAAAACACATTAAGAGTTTTGAACAAATAGTTAATTACAAGTATGATTTAGTACCTTGGTCTCTATCATGCCATGTCCGACTTCCTGCTGCTGGTGAATTTGGAGACGGGTAGAATTCCCCAGTTGGGCTTGGCTCCATGTTTTCATCTATAGAAATTGTCTTGGGTCTTTTGCTGTTAATAAACAAAAAATAATTGGTGTGTTCTTGCATACATCTTGATCATTAGAAACCAAGTTACCTTTAAAAAAAAAAAAAACCTTCAAGAAGATCAAATCTAAATACTCAAAATTTTCTTAACCTGTACCATGATAATGTAATTTCAAAAGATGTTTTTAATCTTATAAATAGGGAGGACACTCAGAACACTCAGTGATGTTGCCATTTAGTTCCTTGATGAAGCTCTTCCCTGTCCACCTGTTACATATGTCTGTGTTTGAGACCACAAGCCACATACATTGAGCAGGTGTAGACCATCCACCATCACTATCAGTGAAGTGATCCAAATGATATACAGATGGAATTTGAGAATTCAACAACAAAGTAATACATTTTAAAGAATTTAACAGGCTGTAAATATGTGTAACAGTCTGCAAGGGCATATGGACCCACTCTGGCTACCGCAGATCTTTAAATTAGAATTTGTACTATAGGTGAACTTTAAGTCCAAATTGAAAGATGAATGCAGTTGGGACTGGAAGTAATGTGACAATGAGCTGGTTTTAAAGGGATGTGTACATACCTTGAGCTGCCTGCTATCAGATATTTGACAACATTTTCCTCATTTAAACATTTTTACAAACTAGACCATTAAACCACTATCATTTTAAACACCATGAGCATATAGTAATATAGTAATTAGACTTAAAAAAGCATGTCTGTCAGGTTCAACCTTTCACAGCTCTTGCAGATTATGAAAAACAACACCCCTGCAAAAACTGAAAAAAATATATTTAAAAAAGGGCAAATGCCACTTAGTAAGGAAAAGAAAAGTGAATTGCTTCACAGTAACATTACATTCCATTATGATAAACATCCTTTGTTTATTTCATTTAAAACATAACCTTGTATGCCTTTCCTTTAGGTTTTGTTGTTAAAGTTAGCATAGTTAGTAGGAAAACACTAATGATCTTTTCTTTGAAGAGCCATTTCCTTTTCTAAGGTTGAACCTTCCACCACATATAGCTTAAGTCTGACCTTGGATGATATACTGTATGCTGTCTGGAAAGTAAACTCCATTTAAGTAAGTTTGTTGAGCTTGAACATTTAGGCTGCGTACACACTTCCAATTTTTATCGTTCAAAATGAACGACGAACGAACGACGAACGATCGATTGGGCAAAAATCGTTCGTAAAAAAAGTAACCAACGACGCTGACGAACGAGGAAAGTCGTTGGAAATGAACGACCGGACCGGCGGATTGGACGACGATCGTTGACCATCGTTCGTGTGTACGATCGTTCATTGATCGTCCATGGTCTGAGCATGCGTGATGAACGAACGTTCGTTCACTTCCTGTCGTGCACGTCACTTCCTGTATCGCTCAAACGATCGCATCTATTGTGTGTACAATATCTACGAACGATCGTGTCGTTATCTGTATGTACAGGATCGGTGCTATACGATCGTTCGCAGATATCGTGCAGGATCGTTCGTCGTTCGTTTACCAACGATAATAATTGGAAGTGTGTACGTAGCTTTACCCTGCAAAAGCCTTTGAGGCTCCCTACTTTTTAAACCATTGCTTCACTTCAGCAGGTGATCTTGTTTTTTTTTTACCCACAGTCAAATGTTTACTGAAGTTTCAAATGCATTATTGTAACTGAGATCATCAATAGACCTCTCATGACCACTAGGGATCAGAAAATGACTGCCTTATCGAATAAAATGTATATTACCCCTAACAATGAACTTTATTTATTTGCTCTATATATGTTCAATAAATAATAATCATAAATAATAAATAAATGTGTATACCTAAATATGATTTATTAATTTTATTTGCAAAAGTAACAAAGTTCACCTTGATATCAACATCATGTAATCTTTACAACACTAATAAAACTAATTTTAGTCTGTAAACCTCTGGTAGCACTACAGGCTTTTTGAAAGGAAGCAAGAGAAGAAGTGATGAGTTCATAAGTATGCTGCTGCTTATTTACTGTCTAAGAATAGCTTGGGGAAGGTCCTACACCTGGGCTGTACTGCTCAGATGCAGTGTACCAGGGAGGTTGGGAAACTGGTTGTGCCGTCCAGTAACATTGCTTGAATTGGCTGAAAATTTAGAAATGTTTTGGCATGTAAAACAGTTTCCATATGTATTGCAACCTTGCATTTAGCTGATTGTTAAGTTTATAGAGGATGTGTCTTGCTGACAAGGTATAACTTCCCACTTACCTGCTAGGTGGTGAAGACAGTGACCTCTGTAAACTGACAGCTGAGTTCATGTCATGGTAGTAGGGTTGGCTTAGTGGCTCTCCAATTGGGAAACTGACTCCAGAGCCTTGTGTTATAGGTGCTAGAGGAAAGAAAACTTGTTAGAATGGATTAAAGAATGGCTATTATTTTAATAAAATTTTTCCCGACCTAAATAAACCCAGCATTGGATGTATCCACTAGCTAAAAACATTCTAATTCTGGGGTATCCGACCTTAGCCCGTGATGTCCATATACAGGCCAGGTAATTTTACGAACGCTTTTAAAACCATTTCTTACTTTGCATTTTTTTAGATAAATACCAAGAATGTGTGTGGATCCTGTCCCTTGATACCGGGTCCCAACTGTTAAAAAGATTGTTTACCAAAGCTTCAGTAAAATATACACTTTATTCAAGAATATGTGAACTAATAGTATGCATATCTGATTGGATTTAGCCCAGTCTAAAATGGACTAGCGATCTGTACAGTTAGCATCATTGGAGCCTTTGGAAAGAACAGCCAAATCACTTCTTCTTTGTCTAAAAAATATGGTGGCCCTAATTTATGCAAAGTGCAATTATTTCCTGATGAATCATTAATTGGATGTGAAAGCTGGCTCCTTTTCACACAGGGAACAATGTCTCCAAGCTACAGTATATACTGCATGAGGGACATCAATCAGTGCTGCCGGGTCAAATCTCTGGGCCCCACTAAACTCACTACACGCAGAAAGTCTTTTCAATTAGCCCTGCTGGAAAGAGAGATGTTGATGACAGAGGTGGATTCTTTGCATATTTGGATGAGCAGCAGAGTGTTTTCTCACATATCTTTTGAGAGATGCCTATTAAAAGCTGCCCTTATACCTGGGAGAACACAGCTGCCAGCTCAAATGGCTTAATATCCACAAACTATTTTAATCCCCTATTTAATAGGGACCAACAGTAAACAAGGTCCCTGGAGAAACACATAGTGTGAATAGGGCTTTTCATGTGTGCTACAAACAAGCCGAAGCACCGGTGTTGAGTACTTCAAGCATGGCATGCCATGTGGGAGTGATAGCTGACTACTACAGACTGGTAAAGCACACCATAGTCTCTTGTGGTTTGAGGTAAACTAGAGGTTAAACAAATGCTAGATGAAAGACGCCTGCTCAACCACAATCCAGATTCTATTATTAGATAAGTTACACGTACAGTACTGTAATAAGCAAGGTGCTAACGATCCAGTACCCCATTCATTATAGATCTGCAGCCAAAAATGCCATGTATCTAGGCTTGTATTTCTCAATGCATCCCAACCTTATGCTTTTCTGAATGTAACATTATTAACTACAATAAGGGATATACTCTCAGAACATTCAGTATTGTGGTTTTTAAGAGTTTAGATGAGTGATAGATGAGGTGAAAATCTATTTTACAGAATATAACATAAACACAAGTGATTGGGCAGACCATAAATTGCATCTGTCTTAATTTTGGTTAAAATTACTTTTTAATTTAATTTGATGATCTATAGGAGCATTAATATTCTGAAATAAAAGGACATCATGCGGGAAAAAGTGTTTGCACCACAGGGCTGCACCTGGTCCTGGTAAATGGCCTCCTGTTCCTTGGCTATTATATGACCACGTAGAGCAATCGTTAGACCTAATTACTCCCATGAGATGGTTTCTCAAACCAATACAGATCCCCCACCAACTTTTGTAGTTGGTGATTTACATTTGTTGTGAATTATGTACCAATAAGTGATTATCCAGTTAAGTTATCCAGTTCCTTTATTCTTTGTCAATTGGGAAATGGCACTATTTTGATAACCGCTACTGTTTACTTTTTAGGTGCTAATCTCCTTGGTACATAACTCCTATTTTTTAGCTAATATAGACAGGTATGATGTAATTGGCCCACTGTAATTTGTGCACATTTTGCACTGCTGATTAAATGGCTCCTAATAGAGACAAATGAATTGCTTTTAAAGCCCAACTCCAGGCTTTAGTCAGCTGACTTAAAAAGATTTTTTATCTTGAAACAAGTAAAGAGATTAGATGATTTGACATTTTTGGCAAACATGCCAGTCAGCTAGCATTTTCAGAAGGGAGCAGCAATAACAGCCTCTGCATTTCTATAATGGCAATTAGGTTTGTAAAAGTAAAAGTATTGCCCTAGGATACATGTTTTCCAGAGAAGCTTTATCTATTCTGCATGGTTTTTCTATGGTGCGACTTTCTATGGACTTCCCCTGTCCACATCCATCCATTATTCTCATTTTCTCCAGTTATACATTAATTACAACTCTTTTTCTAATGTAACTGGATATTACAAATTTACTAAAACAAAATTAGCTTAATAAATTGGCTTATTGTGTCATTTGTGTCTCATGACCAATATATACAGTCTAGGTCAAGTGCAAAAATTGCAATGATGTTAATATTTTTTTTTTTTCCCTTTAAAAAAAATAAGCTTGCAGTTCACATAACAGACGGCACTTATTATCAATACTGTTTGAAGTGCAGGAATTTGTTTTCACTGTCTTAACATCATCATCCTGCTGTGCAAGGGAAGTATGTCATCTTCACTTTCCACTATGATAGCAGGAAGGAAATGTGTTATGAATCAGTACATTTTATGGGAAGGAATACATTGCCTTTTCCGAATTTACATGGCAGGGTACAGAAATGTTGTCTCTTCCAGCATTGACTTCCTAGTTCCCATAATAATACAACACAAGGAAAAGAAAAATATGTGTTTTGTTTACAACGTAAAAATGGATACACTATAAAGATCAAATTACTAATAGGAATGTAATTAAAAGTAGAAGCATGCATCCATACCATCTATATATACGACAATGATAACTTACACAGAACTGAGAAACACATAACCTAAATAAAATACAAAACATCTCGTGTTCATTACAGAGTCTTGGTGACGTTTTTATTGATGTGTCTGTTATTTAAGTGATTTTCCTTCGGCAGTAAAATTGAATCAGCTTTACTATTAGGGAATACTTAAGACCAAAGATAATAACAGGTTCTATATGTAAAGCATTCTGGAAATTGAGCATGCCACCTAGAGAGTCAGGCTTTGGAAAACATTAGTCTTTACTTACTTCTTGACACCCGCACTAGCTCTGAAACATTGAAAACTCCAGACTTTACAAAACTGTCTTCAAGGTATCCTAGAAAAATGAGAATTAGAAAAAATGTGATTGCTTTACTGTCTTTATGTCTTCTAATGATGGAAAAAAAAGCAATTCCATGTCAAAAAAAACTATATAACAGTTTCCAGATCAAAATGTCACACAGACAAAACAATGGATAAAACACTGCTCAACAGATTTAATGGGTCTGATATGAAAGAAAAAAAAATGTCGCCGGGTAATACTTTTTGAGTGCTAACCTTTATTACAAAATCCATCTGGTGGGTTAACACCTGTAAACATGTGTACATATATGACCACTGCACTCCAATCCCATTGCACATAGGTACTGAAGTATAAAGAACAAACATCTTCACTGCAGCACTGAATGGTACTCATACTGTGTTTCTAAATATTTCTGCTGAAAGGTGCTAGAAAAACCACTGCACAAAACATGCAAATATACCAAGCCAACTATAGAGAAAATATTTGATATTGTTCAAGTAAGTGAACTTTTTGTTATCCCTAGATTACCTCCACGTTTACTGTAAAATTCTGGGTGTGTGCTCAAGATTTCATGGCTTCATGCAAGAACTGTGTTGTGTAAATATTAAAGAATTATGAATATCATTGAGAACTTACTTGTCAAGTCCTAGTAGCCCGTCAGCAATGACTTCTAAACCCTGCAGGTCAAACTATTAATCAAGAGCAGGTAACAGCGCACAACACTTGACACCCAGTGCAAGTCACTCCTACAACTGCAAGGTTACAACTGTGCTCACAGAGTGTGACAGCAACAAATCACAAAGACAGTCTACACTGTGCCATGGAAGGTACTTCACAGGAACTGGTTTCCAGCACAGAAAAAGGAGACTTAGAGCAAAGCTGTCATGGAAAAAGCACGTATGGCTGCAATTATTGACCCATTCTGAAAAAAGAAATTGCCTGGTTGTCCTGTCATGCTAATGCTTATGTTTCAGTGCTGTGTGGACCTAAAACCTGATATGAGGGTTTCAGGCATTTTATGTACTGTAAGCGTGTTCTCTATGTAATAAAAGCAGAGACAGCCAGACAACTAGCTGTTTGCAAATAAGGTCAGCAATGTCAGCATCCTTAATATTGCTATTACAAGTGCAGTTTAAATTTCCAAAACCATAAAATCATATTTCACTTGCAATAAAATGTGGGTGACCACATTTTTTTATAAACAACCATTGTAAATTTTAAAGTCCCATTAGTTTGTGTTCATTGCACATGTATATTTTACAGCATTTGGCAGTTATGATATAGTATTCTTAAACTGAAATGTACAAATAACATTGTGAAAGATTAATGTTTTTTCAGATATTGAAAAAGAGCTCAAAAGGATATCTATTTGTTATTTTTGAAATATTGTTTTTGTTCTGTTAAAATAATTTTACAATAATAACACAAAATTTAAACTGACATTTATGCTAAGGTATCAGGGATTTTACTGGGTCTCCAAGGAAGTCGATAATAATCATGTATCACTACCAATGGGTCATGCTAGCACCCTATAATTTCTGATCCACCGCTATTGCTTGTCTTTTTTTTTTTTTTAAATGATCCCGCTAATTAAGAAGAATTATAAGCTGAGAACTTTAATAGAATATCTAGGTTTTGTGGAATATTTATATTGGAAATAGTCCTTGGAAATAACATCAGCCATTCTGCTTTGGTTTACTTTCTAAACCGGTAATTTAATCCATAATTTAACCTTTGAGGAACAAAAAAATCCTGTCTAGCTCAGACCAGTGTAAGAAATACTTTGCTTACATTCGGACTGCTTTCAGACCAGGAATTTGAACAACAGAAAACATGCCTACCCTATATACCAGACCAATTTATTGTCTTCAGTGTCAGGAACCACAGTGGTTGGTTCACACTAGTAGCGTGGGCTATTTGGGTGACATTGAACAAAGAAAATACAGGGCAATTAGCCTGAAGTCCTTCAGTTCACATCAATGGTATTGGTGTGCTTGAATAAAAAACCGGGCATGCTTTTGCAATGAAGCCTATTTTGATATACTAAGGTGCATCGCAACATCTTAAGGCCCATGGAAAGTGGACCTTCCATACAAGAATAGATAATATTTTACACTGCCTTGGGCCTGGGAGGAGAGTTATCAAAATTAAGAAAGGGTAAAGTTAAAATGTCATATTTCCAAAGCAGCTTGCTTTCCCTGGGTATTGCAAAAGTCTTAATATGCTTTAGAACTAAATGTTTTATTAGGGGAGCAAAGTGGTTAGTAAAATAAACCAAAAAGGACCAAAACTGGACAATATACTAAAATGTGAAAAGTTGTCCTGTTACAACCAATAAGAATTTATATTTATTATTATTATAATTATATTTTTATTTTTTTTACTATTAATTAAAAACAAATAACCACTGAAACAAAATAAAGGTCGAAATTGGTTGGTTCCACTTCGCTACAGCTATGAAGGCACTGTATTCCTAGGGCTTTTCTGATATGTCAAGGTTGCTGGGGCTATTTACTGCTTTACTTAGTAAAACGTAAGGTCCTCAGGCTTAAATTTGTTTTTTGTTTGTGCACATGCTCCATGTGATTAATAATGTGATCTGTCTTTTGGAAGCCACATCCGTCTTTAAACATTGGAACAAACTATCACTTTCTACGAAATTCAAAAATAAAACAAACTGTATATATTTATTTTAAACAAGTACTGAAGAAAACATAGTTTTATTATGAAAAAAAGAAAGTGAACAAATGTTACAGATTAAATGGCAAAAAGGAAAATGACCATAAAAACCACTAGGAGCTTGTAAAGGTCTACACTAACAAATATGTATGACTGAGAAAGTGAACTTGAAGCAATGTGGTTTAGAATGCATAGTCGTTTAAGTTCTTTCCTTAATTCCGGTTTTCCGCATTTGAAGTGGTAAGGTCGTTTATTACAAAACACCAGATCAGTAGACAGCCTATGTTCCCCTTGTCTCTTTCACTCACACCCGCACTTCTTCATCCACTATGTAAACATATTTCCAGACAATTTTTAAACAGTAAGCCATTTAGACCTACTGCTTCTGATGGACTGTTCAAACTTTTTGGTGTTGTTTGGAATACCGTAGGTAAATAAATAAGGCATGAGATAAGTGATTTTTTTGTATAATAAACACACAGTTCCTTTTATCTGCAATGAAAACACAAAAATGTAAAACAAGGAAGCAGAGTGCTTTTTATATACTTGATTAACTGTGCATTTACTTCCAGAAATCTGCTAGTAAAATAACCTAAAGTAGACACAAGGGGCTAATTCTAATATTTTATCACAATCACCTTGCAAGCTGAAGGTATATAGGAAATACCTATAAAAGATTTTAAACAGAGCACTGATCACCCACACTACCACCACATAAAGCTGAAATAAAGCAGACCTTTTATCAAAAAAATACATTCTGCTCCATTCTAACCCTCCCCCTATCATAATAGGAAAAAAAGATAACCTTTTATATTTTTTTATCTTTGTTCACCTTTTTCATTTTTTATTTCTGTTCAATTTGGCCCTGCCTCCTCATCAGGTAAGGATAAAATGAATCATCCTCCCAGGATATCTATGTGATATATCCCAAGATATATCAGGAGCTTCCATACAGCACAGATGAATCTAGCTCAGCATCATCCAAGACTGGCTGCAATAACCAAAAAGAGACAGCTGGCATCTGATTTCACAGGTCAACATGTCATTTTCATCAGATAAAATTATATGTGGGCTTTGTAGTATTTTTGATGCGGATTACAATTCTGTGTTCAGTTTTACTCTAGCACGTCTAGTTTTTGTGATGCAGCTAATTATATATTGTGTGAAATTCATTATAAATAGCCTTAACATATTACAACATTTACCAACAGTTGAGGACCGCACTAACTGCGACTGATTTCATTTGTCATCATGCCTAGAAACGGTCTTAATGATCCAGACAGTTTCTGTTACGTGTGTGGTTCATTTACAACGAAAGCACAATGTCGCCAAATTACCACAGAACTTAAAAAGTTATACAAATTATATTTCGGCTGTCCACTTGGTTTACAGGATAAATCTTGGGCTCAACATATCATCTGTACCAGTTCTTCCAACAGACTGGCTAAATCGGCGTAAAGCAGAAATGCCATTTGCAATCCTGACGATGTGGAGAGAACTGGGAGACCATATAATCCACTGCTATTTTTGCCGGGTCAACAAAAGTGGATTCTCAGGTAAAACTAAGCACAAAATTATATATTTATTTTATATTAGTATATCCCAGCCTTGATTCTGCAATTAGGCCTGTTCCTCATGATGATTCATTGCCAGTTCCGATACTGCCACATGACGGACTTGCTTCTGTAGAAGGTGATGAGGAATGTGCTGGAGTTGCAGCCAGTTACAACCCCGAATCATCTGATCCTGACTACTAGACCTTTACACAAGCAGAGCTGAATGATCTCGTTCATGATCTAAATCTCTCCAAAGACAAAGCAGAACTTCTTGCTTCAAGGCTTAAACAGAAGCACTTGCTTGCAAAGGGTGAAACTATAACTCACTACAGAAAACAAAATCATAACTTGACAACGCTCTTCACTAGTGATGGCTCAATGTGCTACTGTCATGATATGAGAGCATGTTCCATCTTAATGGCCTATCTTCATTGATTCCTCTAAAAGAAGCTTGAAAACAGTCTTACTGCATAATGGTAATTCCAAACCAAGTTTACGGATTGCCCATTCCGTTAACCTAAAGGAGTCCTATGATAACATGAAGTTACTACTTGAAGCAATCCAGTATAAAACACACCAGTGGAACATCTGTGGGGATCTAAAGGTCATTGGCTTGCGGATGGGAATGCAAGGAGGATTCACAAAATATTGCTGTTTCCTATGCCTGTGGGACAGCCGATCTACAGGAGATCATTATGCCAAGCGTGATTGGCTACCAAGAAATATATATAAGCCCAGAACAAGCAGAACAAATATTTCTGCCACCTCTCCATATCAAGTTAGGCCTAATGAAGAACCTTGTAAAGGCCATGGGTAAATCAAACTCCATGGGTTTTCAGTACCTTGTTGAGAATTTTCCAAACATAAGCACTGCAAAAATGAAGGAAGGGATATTTATAGGGCCACAGATCAAGTCTGTTTTGCAGGGTGATGTTTTCAAACAAAAAAATCTCCCAGCAGCTGAGCTTGAAGCTTGGGATGCATTCAAGTGGCTGTGTGAAAATTTCCTGGGCAACCATAAGTCTCCTGCATACAAAGAAGGAGTTCAGAATCTGCTTGATTCATACCAGAAACTGGGCATGTCACTAAAAATACATTTCATGCACTCACATCTAGAATTCTTCCCGGAAAATCTTGGTATGGTGAGTGGTATGGGGTGACGAACAAGGAAAACATTTTCACCAGGACATTCAGGTAATGGAGCACCACTACCAAGGTTTCTGGAATGAAAGTATGATGGCTGACTACTGCTAGATGCTGTAGCGTGACAATCCAGACAAAGAGTACACAAGAAAATCATATTTTCAGAAGAAACAATGGTACCTGACTGACACTGTTCAGTAGATCTATACCACAGTGTGCCTTACTTTACTTCACACTGAAGAAGTATTAACATTCACGTCAATGCTGCTTACTTTTTAGTACAAAATACATGCACGCACAATGTTAACTATAATAGTACTCATAACGTAGGAACTGTATGTGTTAGGGAAAAACTGAAAACAGATCTGAAATCTGCTCGAAAAACTAAAAAGTTTGCTGTGGTTTCTGATGATTATCAAAACTAATTTTTGTTAGTTTTAGTAGATTAGGAATTCTGACTTACAACTTTGACTTTCTGTACTCTTGTTTCAGGTTCTGAAGGTACTGCAATCAGAGGAAGCCAGGCATTTAACAACTTCAAAAAGAGGTCAGTAAGGGTTGACTATTTTTACAAAAGATTTAGTTTTACAAAAACAAAGCAGTGCAGAGTACAGTAAAGCAACTGAACTCATAGGCAAGATTTAGTATCACAAGTCATAGTCTAAAACTAGCAACAGGATTGATCAATTATAATCTTGTGATCTGTGATGTAGAAAACAGAGGATTGAAGTTAGGAATGAACCTTTGTTCACGCCATATAAATTTAAGTATTTACATATTTGACCAATCAGTGTGGAGCAATCAGCGCCCATAATCCATCGTCCGAACGACTGTCCTGGCGGATCTATGAACGATGGACAACGAACGATTGTAATAGAAGTGAAGGAGGGGAGCGCACAGCAGGGTGCCGCTCCGTCGTTCTTCCCCTCTCCATAAAGCAGAATAGTGCTGTATGTACAGCACTCGTTCTTGTATCTTGCAGTCGTTAGTCATTGGAAAGGATTGTGGAAGATCCTTTCCAACGACAATTATTGCACGTGTGTACCCAGCTTAAGTCTTTCTTACAGCCTCTTAGCTCACCATGTTCCCCCAGGCAGCAGTAACGCAATAATATTACAATCTGTAATGAACACACAGAAAAGGTGCGCTGGTAGGGTTTGCAGTGTAAGCTGAGCTGCTGAAAGAAAGGCTTGAAAAACATATTTTAGGGTTAATTGCTTCACAGTACCTACAACTACAGAAGTGTCTGTAGCCCATTTACAGGTTCACTTTAAACTGTGTGTAATAAATTTAAATGTTTGTAATAATAACCTGTAGGCACAACAACATAAGGGAAAATAAATCAGACAAGGCCTTTTATGGGTTTTTAAAAAAGCTTAACATATTAACCTTAGCCATACAAACTCCCTGAGGTCAGTTGAATCCTAATGAAGTTGCGGTTAAAGCACTAGTTACAAAGAAAAAGTAACATAATCACCGCTTGTCCCGGTTATACCCATTGCCTATGCAAAGCAGATTGCTGACCAATTATACACTTTGAAGCTATCACAGTACCACTTTTGTTCACAGACATTGTTAGAATGTAAATTTTCCATGGGGGATATTTACCTGGTGGATTCTTGGCAGGATCATTGTGGCTTGGGCTTCCTGATTGTCCAGGATCTGCAAAGAAATAAAAAAAAAGTGTTTTTGTGTGTTACAAACATCAGGTTTTTTTAAACTCCCTTCCAGAATGTTGATGAAATGTCGAAAGTAAAAAGAACAGATGCAATTTCCCTTTTTTCGCTAGACAAACGTGTGGAGTAGATTTCTAGGTACAGATGAGTTGATTACATTGTATAAGAAGCTTTGCATAATTAGACTTTCACATTAATTACTCTTTCACATGACACAATACAAACCTCTAATTCAATCTAAAAATGAAGAAAAAGGCAAAAAGAATGAAAATAGCAGGAGACTGAATATGGCTGTTGCATTTTAGGTCTATTTTGGGAAGTTTGTCACAAATAGACTCTAAGAACAACACCACAGAAGTTTTTAAACAATGTATTAGAATTTCACTTGCTGAAACAGCTTCCAAAGCCAATAAAAGGTAATAAAATCTTCCTATGAATAAGCAACTGACACATCATTATGTAAATGTCTTAGAAGTTTACCAGAAAAGATAACCAAGTATAAGTTCAGGTCCTGGGGAAGCATTTCTAGCAAACAGCTGACTTCCTGCCCGAAAAAATTATTGAAAAAAAGTCTTATCTATAAACCATCAGATAAAAGTGCAGTCTGATAGCAAATGGTTTTGATATGGGTAATTTTGAGTTTTGCAGAGAACAGGGTATGCTAGGCTTCCTGACCTTTAAACATAATACATATTTTTATTAAATGTTCTTGTTTTCACAGCAGATCAATGGTAATAGGAAACCAATAAAAACTAGTGTTACAAAGAATCTAAATATTTGTATTACATCAAATGGAGCATGTATAGGTATTGTAATGTGTGCTTTTAAACAATGGAAGCAACTAATATTGCTAGAAAAATTCCAGCACAAGAAAGCACATTTTTATCACAGAAATTAATCTGCAAGTATAATAATAATTATAAATAATTAGGAAAAATACAAAAAAAACAGGATTTTGAACGGCATTTATTGGATGATTAAAGTCAAAATTTTCACCTTTTTTACTAAGCTGAATTTAAGTGAATTGTAGGTTTGAAAAAAGCATATTTGTTCATTGTAGTTGTTCTAAAAAATCAAAAAATATCACCAGGGCCTGGAACATAATACAAGCTCCAAAATGATAATTTTCATAGTAACCATAAAAATTAATGGATACAAAATATTAATGGATTTTAAAGCACAGTGTCTAGCCATAAAGGTGAAGAAAAGATAAATCCAAATACCAAGATTATTGTGTGGAACCCATGAGGAAAAAAAACATTACATACATGCTAAAACTGATAACTGACTGATGGAACATTTTGGTTAGATCTCAGTGTTGGTTGTTGCCATACCATGCCATGCTCTCATTCTAGCAAAAGCTTCAATTGATTATTTTGCTACTAAAATCTGGATTATTTGGCCATCTTTGGATATTTAGATAATCGGTTAATCAGAATATTAGAAGGCAAATATTTCCCCAATATTCCTTAACAGTCAAGTATGAAGTTTTAGTAATATTATCATAATCGACACAAGCCAAACACACTGAACTAGGAGTGAAAAGCTATAATTATGATGTCATTACTAAAGGAATTAGCATGTCTACAAAAAATATTAGATGGCATTTTCACACGCAGCCACACACAGGCTACAACTAAAAATTCATTTGCAGAACAAATGCAGAAAGTTTAGTACAGGTATGACTGAGCATGGCATAGATGTCGTACTTGATCTGTATACACGGACCAAGATGCATTGTGGCCCGGGCATCTCCACCTGCCAGTCTCTGGAATGACAGAACTGTCAGCTGTGGAAGTGAGCCTGCATGTGAGTCCGTGTACGTGCCGAGGGAAGGGCACAGAGGGAGGAAACCATCTGCCTTTGCAAGGCATCCATTCATTGCTGGATTTAACAGCTGCGGAATAGGAGTGCCCAGAAGGACAGAAACGTGCAGCCTGAGACAGACACAGAGACCATGGGTATAAGAATTGGCACTGCCTACCATTTTTCCCAGGGAATAAAGGCTCTTTCCAGATGTCTGGGTGGCACAAAAAGAAGGAATGCAGTCAGATTTTTTCTTGTGGCAAATTAACAGAGGATGAGGGTGCCAAAGCCTGATTAACCATTGCAGCACAAAATTACAAACTGTCACAAAAATGCTGTTTTTTAATCTATCCCTGTACAACCTATAAAAATATATTCTGATTTAAAATTCACCACTAGTTGTTCATTTCTGTATCCATCCCATAACTCATGTTGCAACCAAGATAAAAAAAATGGTGAATTAAGTTTGGATCCATCTTCCTTTTTTTACCCTGTTGATGATATATAATGCACAGAACCATAGTCTCATGTATTATGCAATATGTTTATTATTTTTTGTAGGTGAGCTTTTTTAGAGCTGTTTAATTACCTGAAGCCTGAAGCACTGTGATACTTTATGGTACTATTCATTTAGGTTAGGATGACCTTAGACAGCTTGTCTTTCCAATTTTAAAGGATTGTTGTTATAAAAATGAGTGTCAGACAGCTGATATACAAGTTTGACAGCATTTTCCTTAGCATTGTCAATTGTTTGCTAAAGTAACTTTGTAAACCCAAAGCAATGTATTTCACAATCGGCCATTGTGGGAAAGGGCTGTATGCATTGTATGCATTTTTAAATAATTGTCTGTTTATGTATGTGAAGGTTTTATAGTTTGGGAAAAAAGAGTGATTTCTTGATAAAACAGGATATTCCCATGATATTCTATGCCACGGGCATTTGTACAGGACTTCTGCTCCTAGGTGTCTGCTTATCATTTTTTTTTAAACGTGTGAGATTTGCACAAATTGCTTGAAATTAGGTATTTGTTCTTTTCAGTATAATTATGCTAAGGAAAAAAAAACAACTAAAGTGTGCGGCTTCATCATCAATGTGCTCCTCATTAAAGTATGGTCCAAATATGCCTTACAAGAGAAACAAAAAACAAAAACATTTTTCTGACCCTGTAAGGCCTCCTGTGTATGGGTAATGGTTTCTTGACACTTTCTTGTGGAAGTCCCAATCACACCAATACTTGTATGTTGTTGTGCATTCTGCCATGTAAAATCCATGCATGAATTGAAAAAATAATGACAAAACAAATACCTGAAAAGACAAATGGGCTTTTTCTAGTGTGCACTTGCAAGTAGCAAGTGATGAGTTGCTTCTGCCTTATTCTTCAAATAAGTCTATTCAAAGATTCAAAGATACCATCAATGTATGGAAATGTGGCATTATGGATTACAGTAAGTGGATGCCAACTCCATTCCTTGGTTTTGCCAGTTAAGGCAGAATTACCAGCTTTAATACCCATCACTACTTTATATCCTCACTACTCTAAAGACAGGAAAAACAGTTGCCTAAGTATTTGTTGGCAACATTTTTCATAATGTAGTCCTTTCTACTATGTAAATGACACTAAGTGCAAACCTAGTGCCAGGCTTACAACAAAATCAATCAAATTTAGGCTCCATGTAGGTAACTAATAAAAGGCATAACTCAGATGACACTTGATGAAAAAGAGGTGTAATGTTGGAGTTAAGGATATTTACTGTGTGCTCTGCAAGACTTCTCACAAATGGATATGTGATTCCTTTAATTTCCACAAGAATGTGCTGCAAATGTACTGGGGAAAAAAGGAGATTACTGTTTCTCTTTTCCGCTGCCTATGACGCTGACTGTAACCACAAGAAGCCAGCAAGAGACATCTGTAACAAACATTTGTATACAGTAGTGCACTTTAGCACTCTGCTTTCAATGTAGACCACAGATGTTCTGTAATAAAGCGCAGTCATTTTACAAAATTGTAACATATTGCTCCATTTACATTTTACTCTAATTGTTGCCATACACCACCCAATCCTTGCAAGCAATGCTCCTAAGTCTGACATGCTCTGTACTGACCAGGACTGAGCCATGTAGTTTCCCCAGTGTAATGAAGTTGTGAAATCTCTATAGGTGATTACTGTGTGTGTGAACCACTATGGTCTATCAGGTAAGTTTCAAGGTAGATTTTAGCACCAAGGCAAGAATGTCAATGTTTTATGAAGATCTTTGTTGATGGGGTATCTGTCTTTCTATTGCCACCACAATGTTATGCTTTGCCTGATTTGACCTTCTGTCATTTACATGATAGATACTACAGTATGACATAGTTGAGTTGCAAAAACCTTGCAATGTATGGTGCATGGTGCAGACAATAGATGAAAAAAAACTCTGACTCTCTAATAATGAAACCAACCAATGAAACTCACTTACTTACTTAACCACCTGAGCGTTACACTGAGGTCTAGATTTCTGTACCAAAAGTGATCCACTGTTTTTCATGAAATTTATTTTTTTAAATTGTAGACCTGTAACTTACAGAAATATGTCCTAACAAGGGTCTAGTAGATAATATGAATATAAAAAATGTATTTACTTTTATTTTTTTTTATTTTTTTGTATTGGATTGGATACCGGAGTTTGTATTCAATCCAATACAAAATGAGGGTTTGAATTTACCAGTTATGTACTTTGTATTAATTTTATATTATTTTGTATTGGATTGGATACGCAAGTTTGTATCCAATCAAATACAAAATATAAATTTGAATTTCCAAGTTAATTACTTTTATTTTATTTTTTGTATTGGATTGGATACGCAAGTTTGTATCCAATCAAATACAAAATATAAATTTGAATTTCCAAGTTATTTACTTTTATTTTATTTTTTTTTATTTTTTGTATTGGATTGGATACAGGAGTTTGTATTCAATCCAATACAAAATGACAGTTTGAATTTACCAATTACAAACTTTGTATTTATTTGAATTATTTTGTATTGGATTGAATACAGGAGTTTGTATTGAATCCAATACAAAATGAATGAATGAGTTTCTATTTGAATTTCCCGCACACGCGCCGATGTCATCACGCATGCAGAAGCCTTCCGTTTTTTTTTCTCCGCCGGACGGCTTCTCGCTTCAGAGATCATCCGGCGCTGGACGAAGACGGACGTGGACGATCAGCGGGACCAGGTAAGATGCCGGCCGGTATCTTGTGTTCTGCCGGCCGGGCGGCGGAACGCAAGATGCCGGGCGGCGGAACACAAGATACCGGCCGGCATCTTACCGGTCCCGCTGGCACCCGACGCTGGAGAGGGAGATCGACGGACGACGATGGACGGAGGACGACGCTGGAATAGGAAAACGACGCTGGAATAGGAAAACGACGCTGGATGTGCACAGCGGGACCATGGAGGTAAGGATGTGACAAAAATACGGGGTTAACCATCCTAGCCATTTTTTTTTTGCCCGACCTTCGTACGGGCATAACGGCTAGGTGGTTAAGATCAGTATAAAGGGATAATAGAGTAGTATTAGGTAATCATGCCATCTTCTTATTAGTTTTTATTTGGAACAAATAAAATACAATAAATGCACAACCATTAGATTGCCCACTGCATGTTATAGCAAAAATATGTGTAAGAAAAGATATATATACTATTTACCTACAACAAGAGGTTTTTATAGTAACTGTCACCTCATTCAGTGAGTTTTAATTTAAGCTCTCTGACTAAGTCCTATTTTAGGATTTATCAGTGGTCTAATCCCAAGGAAAGAGATACAGGACACATACACCACATGTATTTCTAACCTCAAATACCACAGAGGCCAGAGAAGATGACTTGATAACTTGTCAGTTCACATCTATTCTGATTCCACTCAACTTGTATGCAACATTAGTTTAAAATACATAACCATCACTGCTAATCTGTATTTTCTGTTACACTTACTATTATTATTATTATTATCAGAAATGAACACAGACCACACAAGAACTCTGAGCAAAAAACAACAGGGTTGACTGACTAACAACAAATAAAAGCTATACACATAGCAAAGTGAAATATATTTCACTTAATTTGGTAGATGATATGAGGTTCTGTTGACTTCAACTATCCAACCATGTGCAATGTAAAATCAAATCCTTTCTTTTTATTTTACATTTTCTTGCATGGTATTGAGTATTCTTTGCAAAGTAAACTATCACCACATTCTTCAAAATATGATGACGAGTCCTGTTAAAAAATCAGCCCAAATATTGGAAGCCCATTGTAACTGTTGACTCACATTACTTATGTGCTATCTCTTGTTTAGACGCACCCAGTTAGTGCCAGCCTTCACCTTGTATTCACTTATTTTCATTGATTTACATCCCTTTTTACTCCCTCTATATCACTTCTTAGTATTTTAAGTAAATTGTTTAAATTGCATGGCAGTTATCACCAGCCAAGTCCCAGTATACTTTGCACTGTGGTGCCTTGTCTTTATAAGTAAGGTTTATTTCCATGTGTCTTAATGTCATGACCTGGGAAGCACAGCTGTAAGCCAGACCTGTAGTATTCCTAAGAGGACCATGACAAATGACAGCACTGTAGTAAACACTGTTGAAAAAACAGGACATGGCCCATTTAGTGTTCTTCGGAAACCATCAAAAAATGGAAAGTTTGCAAGAGGAAAACCTACAATTTCATTATGCTAAGATGATTTAGTGCTCAAGATAAAGCACAAAGAATTGGGGGAAGCACTCATGAGACATGAGCTATTACTAACATGAAAATAAGTGCCCTTTAATCTACCTACTGTAAAAGCACCAACTAATTTTTGTAATCTAGTTGAGATGGGAGAACTTTAATCAGCCTAACTGGTAGCTTCAACTGAATGCAAATATTACACCTAAGCCAGCATTTAGCATAATGTGGGATGTGCACTACAAGTGGTATCCTCACACTAGATGGTCCTTAGGAAGGCCTAGGATTTATTGGTAGAGCTGCTTTGTGGATATATAGCCTTTCTCTGCTCATAAATGCCAGTGTCAGGCACTAGAGGAAGCATTTTAGTTTAGAAAACAGAGTAGCAGAGTCTGTGTCTACAGGATTTATCAGAAAGTTTTGACTATACAACTCTTTTCTTACATGGTGAAAATTTGGGTGACACAGGGCATAATTTTTGGTTGTACATAACTGTCCAAAATCTGGGTAATACTGATCAAAATTATTCATTTTAGAATTTATGAAGTTATGCACAGGACCTGGAAGTTACCCTTACTAACAACAGGAACGTAGAGATTTTATTTTTACCAAACAATTTGCAAAAAATGTACAGTTTTACCAAAAACTATTCAGTGTAATAATTTGTCATTGCATAATAAAGTCATATATGATTTATTATTGAATCACTTTTGCCAGCTCTCATTGCTGATCTCTGAAATACAACTTGCCTGACTTCTGCACAGAGCTACTGATTTATTAGTCTACAAGTCACTGACAGTATATATATATACAGGGCAGAAAGTCTGATATTTTTGAGTTGACTTGATTATTTATCGTTCCAGTATTTACAGTAGGGTAGAAGCAGCAAGGCAATTGGTATATTCAAAAAGGTTGGAAGTAGTAGACTATATATTACTGTCAGTACATTCATCTTTTTGCCATTACTTGTCATTTTTCCTATATTGCTATATTCAACTGTAAAAAAATGCAAGATAACATCATATGAATGTTGCACGTTCAGTTTTAGGTGCTGGTTCTTTAAAATCCTGAAAGGTTTCTAGTACTTGGAATCGTCAGTAGCACAGGTGATGTTGGCCCTTGCTGAGCTGACCAATGCTGGAATAAGTTCTTGGCAATGTGCACTTGGCACACTCCATTCTATCCTCAGCCAGAACAATGAGGAACACAGGAAGTATAGAGCTGGTCCTGTCTCCTTGGCAGTTAGACTGGCAACAGGGTGAAGAGCCATATCACTGCCAAACCTGAATCAGTAGGGAAGCCCAGCTTGCTGGCAAGAGGCAAACGACTGTGTTACACCCTGATCTCAGGATTCCCAATCAACAGTAATGCCAAGGTCATAGCTTTCTTCTGCAGTTTAAACTGCCAGCATTTCACACACACTGCTGTTCTGGCTTTCTACTGGATTCTGTTTGCTACATACTGACAGACATTTACAGGGTCAGGATTCTCAGCAAGTGTCTTATTAGTATGTATTTGTGTATGTATGTGAGCAATGATTTCATAGAAATGCAAATCTTCTAATAAAATGTGTGCTATATATACAAAAACATAACCATTTATACATGTTTGTATACAAATACAATTCTTTATTTTTCGGCCTGATTTATTAAAGCTCTCTAAGACTGGAGAGGATACACTTTCATCAGTGAATGATTACTACAAAAACAATAATTACTTTCTGCACATTGGTTCACTTTATAAACAGTTTGTCAGTGTAATTTTTCCTGATCATAGGCAACATTTATTATTGGTGGAAGCTATCATCTTAGCTTGGGAGTTAAGGAGTATGCTTATATTTACACATTAAAAAATCACACCTAAAAGAAGTCCATTTGTAGAGGTGACTGATGTAAATAAGGGGTGGCATGCTTTTCATTAAGGATGGTTAAATGCATTGTTTAAAAAAATAAAATTCAATATCTTTACAGACCCTACAGGACGAAAGTGTTTCCATCTTTAATTACGCCATTAATATTTCAGGGCAGTGTCTCAGTGGGTAGAAAAACCAGAATTAAGATGACAGCCCTGGGCCTAGTACTTTAAAAACACCAGCCAGTATTTTTTAGACTTGTACTTTAATTACTTGCTTAGTATACAACAGTAAATGTACTACACAAAGTAGCAAAGTGTAACTAGAGATAGATGAGTCAAGTAAGGACACGGCATGCTCTATCCAATGTTTATTACCCAAGAAAGCAGTAAGAGGGGACAGGGGGAAGAGGTTATATAAGGATATCAACTGGATCATGTGTGTCCTAGTTATCTATCTCCTAAAGAATGCACTCTCCACATTGAAGGCAAAGTTTAACATTTCACTTCATGGATTAGTTTCATAGTGTTTTATTTGTAAGTTAATTATTCACATTGCGCAGTTTAAAGTCATTATAAAGCATTTTGAAACTGTAAACCAAGTGTCATTATATCCTTTGTGGTCGATTATTATTATTTTTTTACTACACCATTAGCAAGACATAATCATTGCTAGCTGAATTACCTTTACCCTTTTACAAAATCCAGTGGCGAGATCATTAAACCCAGTGTTACCCAACTGCTATGGCCACTATAAAACACTACCAAACACTCTCCCTGTTAAAAAATGGTATTTATGCTATAAAAGAACGTTTCAGAATACCATGTAACAATGCACCTTATGTCAATAGTATATAAAGCATGCTGACAGTCCTGGAAGATACTAATTCCTAATAGCTGTGTATCTTTTTTTATACAATTTCTGGGGCAGACAACCCACATGAAATATTAGATATATGGTGAATGCTTTGTTTCACATTCATATATTTTACTTTTTATATTATATGCATCAATCAGCAAAGGAGCAAAATTCCACAATCAATTACATTTATCACTGATGCTACATTACTCTTGAAAGCAAAATACCACCACACTAACCAAACACTATACAGTGGAACCAGGACAAGCTCTACCGTTGCAGCGGAAGCCTCCTATATAGTGTATAGAAATGTCAGAGGAAGATAACAGCACCAGGCTACAAAAACAAACCCTTCTGTACCTTCTGTGTACGTATGATTTGTGGTTGTAAGATCTAAACTTATACATAAAATATATCAGATTATCAGAATGTCATGTGCAGGAATTTACACAGATTTAAGGTGTGTAGGCCTTGGAAAGCTAGCTGTTTAAAGAACAGTTAAGTCCTTGTTTTGAATTCTGATTTTTTTTCTGATTGTAGAAACCAAGAACAGAATTATTTTGCAGGGCTAACTATTGCCCAGCAAGCCACCTCTGGGGCATATGTAATAAACTGCACAGGTACAAGTCACAAAATTGCAAACTTTACTACCTTATCTCTTTACAATGCTAAACTGGTACTGTTGAATACCTCACTACATTTTTAAGGTTTTGGTTTACCATATAGTACCAAGCTCCAAACAACACGTTAGACCATGTATAACCTTTCATAGGCTTGCTACTTCTGTGTATAACAGTAACTTAAAGTCAAGCTATCTCCTGGGTCTTTCAGTGCCTGGGTTAATGTTACAATGTAACACAAAATTTGATCTGGGTGCTGCTGTATTGAATAACTATTCCCAAAGCCCAAAGCAGCACTGCACACCCTTGATTATATGCTGCTTTCTGTTGGCATGGCAGACATTTCAAAAAAGGTGCTAAATCTGCTAATTTTCCAATGCTAATCATTTACAATGACAGCATAAATAACAGAAAAGAAAGGAGATTTTTGTATCGTCTCTTCAAAACAGCCACAATTTCCTAAAATGAATCTCATTAGTAACTGTACATTAAAATTACATCTGTGTCTTTTTCTATAATGGGGAATATACCAGGACTTTTCTTAAATCTTCCATCCCAGTAGTATTTTTTTTTATGTCTAGATTCCTCCATTTCTTACTTTCTCACATAGGAGCACATGTGTGATCTCTACAGCTGATCATGAACATACAGTAGCTGGGGTGGCAAGTGTGCAGGGTCATTCTGAATGGCAAAGGTTGCTGCCATGGCATACTGCTTGTACACTTGCTGATCAGACCATGCATGCACCTGCTGCCAAATCTGTAGCATACACAATCCCCTAATAGTTGGGATAAAGATGGTGACATCAAGGAGACAAGGCCAGATGTAAAGTCCAAGAGAGCAGACTTCACTGAAGTGTCCTTTATGTATGTCTGTGCAAACATTGTTAAATATTGACTTTTTTGTTGTAAATGTAGATGAAAATACACTTTGTGGTCTATTTATAACGCAATGAAAATGACATTCACTGAAACGTTTCCTAGTGGAGAATTAATTACTGCCATTGAAACACATGGACCTGGAAGATTCTCCACCAGAGAATGTTTCAGTGAATGTCAGATTTACTGCTTTACAAATAAACCCCCTTCAAGTAACATCTTTGAGTTGTGTTTAAAAAAAAAACATTCTGTACAACAAAGAATTTTCTGTATTTATAATTTTTTCAACATAAAATTCACACTAAAAATGTATAGAATCAATTTTTTTCTGTGTAGAACACATACGGGATATATATAAAAATATTGACCAACATCTAAATGTAATATTAATATTATCATTGGCCTAAAGAAACAGCAAACAGTTTAAGTGATATCAATATATCGACGCCTTTGCTTTCTGCCCTCCACTAACACACGCGCACTGGTTCTGGGCTGACGACATTTCAGGATAACCGTTTGGCAGCCATTTTAGATACAGCCTGTGCTTGAGAGCATGTGTCTGACTGCCAAAATTACAGACGCTCGGTGCCAAAACACTCTTGGCAATAGAGATAAACTTTGTGGAGATACACAGTCTAGAAATATCTTATAATTACAAAGCGCAGGGGGGCAGAATGTTTTTACAATACAGCTGTGCTAATGTAAACATTTAATTTGGCAGCCGTCTCCACCCACTTTTCAATTAACTGGCTTTTATGCAGATACTTTAGATCTGCAATAAAGTTTATGGGTCCTTCTCTTTGAGTACAGTTTATGAAACACAGATTGGAGGTGTTTTTTACAGAGACTGATCCAGTGACTGAAACTGATAAGAAAACATGCTGTGTTGTAAGAAGCGTATGTGGACTCTCGTGCAGTATCAGCATGCATGCAGGGGTTCCAATTCTATCAGGTTTGCATATGCTAGCTACGGCCAGCTTCCAAAACATGCAGTAATGCATTACTAGCTGTAAAGGATGGTACAAAGGATATGTATCTTAAACAGGTTTACAAGGAGTGATGTGATATGATTTGAGGTAACACATATGCTTTGCCTACCTTTGTGAGGAAAAATTAAATTCTGATGTGTCTTTAAGGCTGGCTATAGTTTGGGAAGCTGTCTTCAAGAGAACACACAGCACACATCTGCCTGTCCTCAGTCAAACTGTGAACTGCTGGTGCAATTTGATAACATTTACAATTGCACTGAACCAATGTATACTTGGTTCACTACCTCCTTAGCAATAGGCCAGCTCACTAGCTGGAAAGTTCCCTGCAAAAAAAGTTTCTTAAGATGTTCAAATCAGATCGATTTAATCTGCAAAGTGTATCCAAGAAGTGTCTAATCCAAGCACAAGAGTCTTATCTAGTTTAAAAATAGGGGAAAGGAATAGGGAGATTAGTCTCTTTAATTTCAGCCTAAATCAATTTCTACAACAATTTTTGATGATATTATGCCTTGGAGGCCTGAAGGCAGCTTTGACCCAATGCCAAAGATGCTAATGCTCACAGTGTAAATAGAAATACATTTTTACTTGAAAATGTATAGGGCTTAAAGGGTATTAAAATAAATCAATGTGTGATAAACATCTCCAAGAAAGATGTATGGAAAAATAAATTTACTGTCACTGTCTGTATATGTCTGTCATTTGAAACCCCTATTTAATGTACAGCGCTGCATAATATGTTGGTGCTTTATAAATCCTGTTAATTATTATTAATAATAGTAATAATATTAAAGCTTAAATGGTACAAATAAGTATTGCCCATGAGTTTTGCAAAGTATATATAAAGGCATTTTAGGGTATTTTGCAAATCAATCACAATTGTTGCATTGGCTCTAATTGCAGGTTTCAATGTACTTGGACCCCATTTAGTCATATGGTCTGTAAAATTTTGAATGATGCTGAATGTACTCTATATATGCTCTGGGGTAACTTTATTCTCCTGTATAATATCACAGCTAATACTTTATAGTATGTGTTTGTGATTAGTAGCTTTCTTAAATAAAAAACACAGGTTAGTATGAGACCATTCAGTGAAAAGCATAAACAAATGTAAAAATTACATAATTAAACCGAGAAGAAAAGTTGCAATTTTTAATGACTATGTTTACTGAGCACTTTTCTCCTAAAGCTCCTAAAGATTACCTTCAAACGCCTATGAAGATGTGCTAATTATATGATTTGTGAGGTGTGCTAATTTGTTTTAAGTGCACTTATATATTACACGGTTAATAGGAGGGTTGCCTAAGCATGATTTTATCATTTGATCTACAAGGTGGCTTCCCCTGTCAAACACAAATAACTATTTCCCATTTCAATGAAATAACACTGAATTAAAAGCATATAGCTGCCAAACATGGATCCATACAGGGAAAGGTGCATATTTTACAGAATTAGCAGATAGATTTGCTATTGGCCATGCCATTGTTTGCTTATTTTATCTGCACATGATTGTAATATTTACATTTAGGTATGTATTGATACAATGTATTGTCTGAACATTCACTAAACTATAGATATAAAAGCTTATACACATATATATATCTACATATATAATCTGGATGGCCAGTAAATATTTTAAGAGTACAAAATAGCTTTAGTTTCCTTAACATGAGCAACAAAAGATTATTATATGACTACCTTTCACTGAAAAGCTATAAATAAACAAATTTCGTGCTGCTATGATATGAGATCATAGCAGCATACACTTGGGCCACGAAATGTTCAAAATGCTAGGTACATTAAATAGTTTACCTCCCCATCAATAAGTCCATTTAGGGGAGCGATTATTGTAAACAATCTAGCAGAAAGTTAGAAGGTGAGCTAAGATGCACTACTGTGCTGGGAAAATTATACTGTGCATATACAGGTTTGCAGAAGAAGTTAAAAAAGCCAAAAGGCTGAGCAGTAACCACTAAAAGAATCCAAATTCTTGAAGTAGGTAAAAATGAGCACTTGTTGAAACATGGTGACTTGAGAATATGGTTTTAACTGTCTAACCATATTTTTATTCATTAAGATGAGTAGCCCATAAAATCCCCACATGCTATGGTGTCCCAACTCCATAACCCTATTAATAAAGTTTCTTTAAAGATCTGGCAGGGGGCCAGCACAGTCCATTAACTCCCTGAAAGTTGTTAAGGGAAAAATAGAGAAAAAAGAAGAAAGACTTTTTAGACAGCTTTGTGTTTATGAATGAAACAGCAGGTATCCTGTATAGAAGTGTCACATTGGATATAGCATTGCCCATGGATGTGCCCTCAATGTGAGCCCTGAGTGTCATGTTCTGCAATCATGTATCTAATATGAACTGCAGAATCTTATTTGGTTTTAAGACACAGGAGGGTGGAGGAAAGAGAAAAACAGAAGCACAAATCATGATAATGGAAAGTTGTTTGCTTTGTTAATAAGCTGTCGTGCTGCATATGAATAAAACTTGTCGACTTTGAAATTCAGAATGACACACAAGGCATGGTTTGAAAAGGCCAATAAATGCAAATTGCTCCAGAGGCAACTCATTACTGACATGTATTTTCTGGCTGATTTGCATGAGGTTTCCTGGTGACCGGTCCTATAAGAAAAGAAACCAAAATCTTTTTTCTCCTACTGTACCATAAAAAAAATTACACAATAATATTTCCAGACAAGTTTTCCAATGATCTTGTACTAGTAATAAAACCTTAATGCTGTGTCAAGTTCTGGGTCAAAATGACCTACATGTCTGTCCCCGAAAGAAATCTGCATAAGTAGCAAACATTTACTTTCACTATGTTGTATGTTTTCTGTTCGTGATATGAGATTTAATGAATGACTTACACTACTTCAAGGTGAGATACCAACTTTCAAACACAAACCACCAGGGAAAAAATGATGCACAAGATATACTTAGTAGTTCTTTTTGTAATAAAATAAAAAGAATTAATAATAAAAATTTTCTATAAAAGAATAGCAATGATCGTTTCTAATTAAAATGATATTCATGACAGTGATTTTATCAGCAGATGACTGCAAATATCTGACCCATTAGTACTGCGGTCAGTCAGGGCATGCAATATCTTAGGACTGAATTTGCCTTGAACATTTCTGGGTTTAGTTTGACTTTGAAGATACTCTCCTAAGGAACTAGCAAGTCCACCACGTTTAACTGGAAGCCTTCAGAGCAGTTGTCTGGTCCTGGTAAGTAATGTAGAAGGTGCTGGATGAGAATCATGCTGTGTAGGTGTGAACTTCTTCACATGAGTCCTTGTAAATACAAAAATACATTTTTCCAAACATGAAACAAAGCCAGCCATTCTCTCTTTTGTAAATAAAAAATAAATAAAAAGTGATTTAATATTCATCTAGGACATTCATCTACAGAATTTAGACTGACAGCACCAAAGAAATTTTTGGGATATCTCACTGACCATGCATTTAGAGTAACATTTGGCAGTCTATTGTCCACCTTAGCCCACAATCAAAGCCTTTTTCTTGTAGAATATGACACACAAAATGACACTTAAACATCTAATTTTTATATCATTCCTGTTTCCGTTTTTAACAGCACTGCACAAAAAAGCATCTAGGATGTCTAGCTTAGTGGTTGTCCTTAATGTTGCCTTACAAATTTGCATTAATCTGCTATATTTTCCCATTCTCTTTTATAAGGCCATCTGTTCAGACTTTCTTTATTTGCAATATTACAGATGTATCCATTTGGGGATAGCTTGGTGATTTTAATTTGTCTTCTAAGATCACATACAAAATCCAAAACTGACATAGGCAACTGACTACACATTTTTAAGCCATTTTTAATATTACCATTGTATTATACTACTTTGATGGGCCTGTAAATCTCCATTGTTTTAAAAGAAACTGGGATTATTAGAAACCTTTACATGCCGAGTCATGATGTGTGGATACCACTAATAGAAAGCCAATTTAATACATGCAAATACATTATCGGGTGTCATGAATCTTGCTCCTGGTCACTTCTGCTATGGGTTTTTTAATGCTTACATGTATGTTTACTAATAAAAAGATATAGAAAAGATAAATACATTTTTGTAGAATGAATAGTGTCAGCCCAGCTCAGTTTTCTTTTGCTAAATCCCCCATCCCAAACTCTACAACACTAAGACTAATCAAACAGGAGTCCCAGACTAGGAAAGCTACATACTCTCCTTTGGTTAACAAAGTAAAGCTGGGTACACACGTGCAATAATTGTCGTTGGAAAGAATCTTTCACGATACATACAGCACCGTTCTGCTCTATGGAGGGGGGGGGGGGAACGACGATCCATGATCAATAGCTATTAGTTGCATCAAAAAGATGTAACAAAACACTTTAAAGGTATATTTAATAGACCAAAATGGTAAAAATAAAGGAAATGTAATGTTACAGTTTTCATATTGTTTCATATAAATGTATTGTTACGGTACTGTAACAGAATTTTGATTAATGGTATGTAACTGCCTAATGTGTTTTAGCATAAACCTTGTTAAGTTTCCATAATTTTATCAATTTACCAACATGATGCCAACTACCATTTACACATGAGGATTAAAAAACAATCCTATTAGACTGTAAATGTATGGATGCTCTCCTTACCACTTCATGATTAAAGACATATACTGCAAAAAAGCAGAAACAAGTCAAACATTATCGATCTCTATACAGTACATCAATACAAAAAAAATGTACATCTTTGCAATACATATTTTCCTATGCTGTATCTATTAACACACAGTACACACAAATAGATTGCTGTCAATTTTGAATTTGACCTTGCAGTCCAATCAATCTTCTAATAGATAATCCATGAGTCTCTAAAACATGGCACACACATATTTGCTCTTTCAATTATGAAGTGGGATTGGGATAGCTCACAGGAAAGATAGAACTTCTAGCTGAATATTTACTAACATCACATTAAAAAGGACCCAAAAATCAGTTCTGTTCTATCAGTCTGCTGCTAAATTTAGATTGGATCTGACCATTTTATTGGATCTGTGATTGGATCAGAAGTACAAACCATGTGTACTACAGCTAAGGTTGTGAAATGTAATATTGCTCATGCAAAAATTTGTTCACTAGATGGCATTGTTCAATGGCAGAGGTCGACAAACTCGGGCCTTTAGGCCAGATACGGCCTAGCCAGTAGTCTGTTCTGGCCTAACGCTCCCCTGGTCGATCGGCCCAATCCCATCCGGCAGGGGTTGGCAACCCGCAGCTCTGAGGCCGCATGAGGCTCTTGAGCTTCCTTGTTATGCCTCCCTTGCCTATTTACCAAGGCCGGCGTTAACACTTCCGCCACCAGGGTAAGAGGACATTCCCTCTCCTACGTATGCATTGCGGAGGAGAGGAATGTCCCTTTAGGGGCGTTCCTGGTGGGGGCGGAGCAATCAGCATGGGACTCGAGAGAGAGAGACCGGCCTAGTGTGCCTTCTTGACCTCCTGAAATGGCCTAGTAGCCAAAAAGTTTGCTGACCCCTGTTCTTTGGTTTAGTTGACTTTACCTAAAGAAAATGAATAGGTTACTAAGATATATGGACAACCTAGCTGCTTTGTAAAGAACTGTGATCTCTACTTACTAACAGAATGGGTGGAATACAGCAAATCTAACCCACAGAAAGGACAATTCCCTTGTTTCATTTTACTTTAAGACTACAAATAGAAAACATTTGAGTGTGCACAAATTTATTCAATTTTAGAGATGCCGCCGCCATCGTCTTCCTTCTACGTTTCCTACTTTCAATCTTTGGCCAACTTGATTGGCTGGGCTTGGATGACGTAACTCCCATGCAGGCCACTGTAGGAGTGCATTGGGATGTTATTTTAATTTAATTGCATCCTAACACAATGAACTACTGCATTTTACACTGACATTACTTGCAAGTTATCTTTTGAGGTAAGCAAAAACATTTAATAGTCCTCAGCAATTTACTTTACAGTGTACAATAAATAAAGAGACATTGATGCAAAATAGGTGTAAGCATTTTTACAGTATGTAAAGGGAAACTCATAACATAATTTTACTCAGTGAAAACTAAGTTTTCAGGAGATGAAATACAAAAGATGCCATTGCTAGGCTACTTCTGAAAATGCTGGTTGTCTGCCTGTTGCACTGACTGAGAACCAAGTCAGTTCCTGTCTGTATACTTGTACCAGCAATGGCAGCCTCCGTGTTTCTCTCATTACCAGTTTCCTAAATATTTACTGAACCAACAACACTGCTGCAATTACACCTCATGTTGGAGATACCACTGACCATTTATTTATTTTTTTACACTAGGATATTGCTCAAAAATATTCTAGATAGGATTTTATTTCTTATTACATCTTATAGAGAAGGGGGGTTTATGAGCATTTTTAAAATTCCCAAATTATTAAAACAAACATCACACAGACATAGAGGAAAACCACTCTTTGCAATATACAGGGGAAAGTCACATTTGGAGCGACACACACTTTCACTGTCAAGAAACAGGCTTGTGGTTTGGCTCTTACTGGGCGTTTGAGCAGGAGTGTGCTGGAATCGGCAGCTTGTCTGGCATCTCTCATCATGACTGTGCAGTACATTTCTGAGAAGATCGCTTTATCACTGCTCCGGCCTCACTTTCTAACATGGCCTGTGGACAAGTAGTACTTTCTGCATCATGGCAGAGGAAATTCAAAATGAATCATTTCCAATCCTGGCTGATTGGTGCGGTTTGGCAGTTTCAAATTTAAAGTGTTATCATGTATTGGGCTTTAAAGCTGAACTCTTGGCAAACAGATAAACACACAGATGACATACATATAAAAATCATTTTTCCTGTCAAATTGTATTTCTGCCCATCTGTCTGTGACATTTACACAGCTCTGCCACACTACAAAGTCCTTACTGGTAGGACAAGAGACCCAATCTTTTTCAGCTCTTATCCCTTTCTCAGTCTGTGGCAGAGCTCATTTCTCTGTTACTCTGCTCTTCCCTTCTATCCGCATGCCCCTTGCATTGCAGTACAACTAACTGATTGCCTGCGCATCTGTTCTCTCAGCCAGTCTGGAAATGATTACTAATGACAGTAGAATTCTGCAATAAACCCAACACCGCAGAACATTTCATGGTGTATGGGAGCCCTTAGAGGTACGACTACTATAATGTACTATAGAGTAACCACAGACCAGTGTAAATTGCAAAAATGCCACCATTGTCCTTTGTCAGAATACAGAAAACAATTGTATTTGTAGGCCATGAAAAAAACCCAAAGGGAAATTGTAATCTCAGCTATACTGAATGAAAGAAGAAGGGATTAAGGGCCTAATTCTTTCGCTCTTTGTTTTCCCTCTGGACCTTCCTAAGCAATTTATAGAGTGAAGTACAGGACACGCTAACAGTGAACTGGTTAAAAGGAAGATAAGCGAGTTTTTAAGACGGAGGGAGGGTGAGGGTTGTAATTTTATATCTCACTACCAGACACGTGAATGGTTCATGCAAGGGCAACAAATGCATGCCAGAATAATCCTCTAGCATAAAATAGCACATCCTTTGCTCACTCACATATGTGTAGCTGCTTTTAACAATGGCTCCATTGTTCCTGCTTCGAATACAAGCAGGGCATTGAAAAATGAATTTATCTACACCAGGACAAAAGAAGCACAGGTGTAAGTGACTGGACATTGTCATCACAAGTTACTGTTGTGCATGCAGCTTGAGGAAAGTTCTTCTTCAGAGCCTTCTTTAACTTTAAGCACAAGGCCATAATTTACCTAATTACCCTTCAATGGTTTTTATTCAGTGGTATACAAGGCCTTCAGATGAGAAGCAACAGAAAAAGACACTTCTAATATCATTACCCACAGCCTTCTTGCTATTGTCCATAAGGACAAACCTGAGTAATATTTAAGTTGCCACTGCTGACTTCTACAACTGCTAGCTGCTTGGCTGCAAGGCTAACACTCTAACATAGAGCTTTTTGACTGCAGCAAAATAAAAGACTGGTCAGGTGTGCTGCGGTGCAAGGAGCATGTGGATAGGGGAGAGCAGAGGGATAGAGAGATGAGCAAATCGTTGCATTGCTTCTCCATTTACTTTCTGGAATAATCAGATTCCTTCCTTTTCCAGGCAGGAGAGCACTGTAGAGCAGGGAGCTATGAAAGTCTCACAACTGGAAGAACAATAATACAAATTTCCCCTTAGGTATATACAGCTCTAATGTATATATTCCATCTGTATATTTAGCTATTTGCTGGAGTTTAACTTTAAAACTAGTTGTTTAAGTTCCGCATGATGGTATTTTTTTTTCTCTGCCCTTGTTTACGCTTGGCCATTCACAAAATGTACAGCCACAGCATGAATGAGCAGGCGTAGACAGGGGCTGTGACATGACACCAGCATGGGGGTTTGTCATACATGCAGTCCTGATGTCAGCAAAGTGGGGCAGAGGTACAGCAAGAGCTATACTATCCAGCAACATTCCCAGTTCTCTCATTTGATCGGGTTTTGAAGGCTGATGATACACTATACCACAGCATAGGTAATAAAGTTGGACTACAGGATTTTATCAACTCATGTAACTTGCCAATGCATTTATTCAGGAAAGGCCTGCCTGAAAAAGGGCACCTTGCATCCGAATGATAAAGGGTATACAGATCAAATTCTGGGTGTGGTATTAAACTAATAAAACATCATGTTCAAAGAAAACTTAATGACAATAGCCAAGTCAATCGTGTTTGTGCTGTTTCTGCATGACTGCATTTTCTCATACAAGAGCCACTTCTGGACAATAATGAGACTCTGGTAAAGCATCTGCTTAGGGATTAGGGATCCTGCAACACTGAATGTTCAATTTAACACAGACTGGTTGCTTAACTCTGTGCTTTCTGGTCTGAGAACAGTTTGCATTGGAAATTAGCTCAAAATTTCCTAAAAACAACAATGCCCTGAGCAACCATACATAATACAGTTTGAGGCTAGTGGTTAGGAAAACTTTTAAAACCCTCCCCTTACTGCAGGGGAATAGTGTAATGTGGTGTGCCTACATTTCATAAAGTCATCATGTGGTTAAACATTTTGAGATAGGGTAAGTGGAAGGGGGGTCCAACTCCTGAGCAATAGTGCCCTAAACATACCATATCCACAAGTATTTCTTATCTTCAGCAAAATGTACATGTGAAACATATTTTCTCCTTCTTACCTATGAACCCCACACACACTGCTTTATATTTGCAAAAACAAATCCCTTGTTAATGAAAAATAAACCTTGGTCAGGGGTTTGTTCCTTTAAACCAATAACTGACATGTATTAGTATTATTAATATTATTAATAATAATAATAAACAAGATTTATATTGCGCCAACATATTTGGCAGCGCTGTACATTAAATAGGGGTTGCAATAGACAGACGCATACAGACAGTGACACATGAGGAGAGGACCCTTCCCCGAAAAGCTTACAATCTAAAAGGTGGGAGAAGTAACACACAAAAATGATTTATGCAAATTTATGTTAAGTGTAAATGATTAGATGGGATTGATCAGAAATTGTCATGTTTCAGTTTGGGTTTGAAATTCTGTTAAACTTAAAGTGGATTTACAAGCCTGAAAACCTCAGGAAGCAATTATGTAGAGCAAAATTACATAAACTTATTGATTGCATCCTGCAATATAGTTTATTAGTAAAAGCGAGTACAAATGTTTTCTAAATCCTTACAGGTTATGTCTGATGTGAGAATGACATAGAGCAAATGTTTATACCTATGTTTACAATTTGATTCGGAGCAGAAATATGTATTATGTAATTTGTATACAAACATTTACCTCGCAATATATCCTTGTATTTATTTTACCAGGTTTCTTTTTATCTGCCTTTATCTTTATGTGTGTCTGTTTTTTACAGGTATCTTATACTTCTGCACATTTCATGATAGGTTTCCTTTAAAATGTCCAGCTTTGGAACAGGTTTAGGGGTGAGCCTATACACACATTGTTACCCTAGGCAGCAGCCATTCTAGCCGGAATAGATCTGTTACACAAAGCTTTGATTCAATAAATTAATTACTTTTATAATGCAAAGCAGAAAGTTTAAAACTGTTCTTACTGTTTTCTGTGTCACCATTAAGGAGATTTCCCCTTGCTTCCTGGCATGGAGACACAACAGCAAGTGACAGGAACTCACTCAACAGTAAAGGATTTTTTTGACAATCTTTACACTCTAAACAGAATAAACATGGCAAGCTTTTAGAGAAAGCCACATATTAATATGATTATCATATCCAAAGACATTAATGGATTACTATATAAAAACATGAACTTACCTAAAAATGTTGAACTTGGCCTGTCCCTCAAAGCTACTCAAACTTCCCTAATGGTCTTTTATGTAATGGCTTGGGGGCAGAAATAGATGGCCAACATTAAGGAAGAAGTCAAGATTTGCATACAGGATTTTGCCAATGTCCCTGAACCTGCTTATTATTCATACATGTGGTTCTCACTAAGGGTAATCTCTTCTTAAAGGGAACACAGACTTTTTGTGCAATTCAAATATATAAATCATCACCTTTAATTTGTAATGTATTAAACTGAACATACTTAACATGGAAAACAACACAGCCTAAGGGGCTGCGCACCATCAAACTAAGGTATTTTGGAAGGAAGGGTTAATGAAACCATTATAACAAGAATTTGCCCTTAATAGTACTTCTATGCATGGTATCCATTCACTGGCTAAGGTCAAGGAGAGCTCCGGTCAGGGATACCTCCAACACAGGAAGGGTTGTACAGGCAGCTGTTGTGTGGATCATAGTATAAACAGGACTTCCTCCTACATATCAGGAAGGATGAGTGACTCTGTGACTAAGTCATTAGGATGTGTCTGAAGTGACCCAAGTTCAAGACCCCTTGTGTTACTTGTTGAAAATAGCTGGATTTTTTATTTCAAAGAGAATATAAAGCTGATTATGTTAATAACTGGTAAATATGAGATTAAAATGAGACCTTTAAATGCCTACAGAGAACACAGAAATTGCTTTTATATTCATTTTGATAGCTATATTGTTGAAGTGAACCTGAGTTTCTGAACTAAATTAGTGGTTCTAAAAAGCAACACCACAGGTACCTATACCTGCATCAAATTACTAAAAGCCTAGAAGGACTTGGAAATAGGAATGTGCAAGGACTGGAGGCATTGATCTTTAAGAAACCAGGTGAATAACAAAGCCTAAGAAACACAAAATACGGTGTTTGAGTGTGTGTATTTTGCAGTGTGTTAGTAAATTGTTCTATAAACATAAAACCAGAGGCAGTGATTGTTTACACTAATTTACAGTAAGAAGATATCTGTGAATCCTTTGAAATCAAGTTCATGGATGAGGATATACAAATCTATACAATGTCATTGTTCAATAGTTTCCTCTGTTTATTTGGATGGTTTCAGAGCTCTGGTTAGGAAATATTCTGGTCGGCTGCCTTATTCTTTAAATATTGAACAAACAACAACTCCATCAAACGCCACCTCCAAATACAGAGCGGAATCTATTTTTACACATATTTATTCCTATTAGCACATAAATCATGTAATAATTTAGTGTTATCCCTCCACACAGTGATATTGTTGCAAAACAGAAAAACATGAAAGCTTTGATCAAGGTATTTAACTGGCATGTCTTCCCTACTAAAATATCCTCTACTTCCAGATGTAAACAATCTGATCACCAGTTGATCTGCTTAATCCTGACACACTCAAAGACATTCCTATTTCTCATGGTTTATAAATGTAAAGATAGACATAGCAATATGCTTGTTTGTCGTTTCATACAAAGAAGAGTTGGCCAAAATGTTTGAACATGTTATTTAAATCTTTTTTCCTTTTGGCTGTGGTTCCCGGAGTACTTCAGGGTGTTTGTACCCTATTCACTTTCATATTCACATCCATAAACAAAGAAATGACCACAAATTGCTTGTGGAAGCTGTGAATTTGATTGCCTATTGGCATGAAATACGTTAAATCACAGGAACACTTCCCCATTGTCAAAGTCTCAAATCCACATCTTGCCAAAGACTTGGTTTGCAACTATTTAGTGTTTGTGACATCACTACATTGAATTATCTGCTGTTTTTCCAACAGGTAACATAAGCTTGGCATGAACCAATAAGGTATAAACATTCATGCTATGTATGAATTCCTATGGGGCTCTCCAATCAGTACACGGACAGCAAAGGAGAAAAAAAAACATGTTGAGGTTCGAACTTAGTGTTCTAAACAAAAAACAATTTTCTTGCTTTGATAAATCAGGCCCACTGTGTTTGAGATAACACAGGAAGTGTATACAGGGTAACTCTTAACTTTGGAACACCAGTTTTGTTTCACCTGAAACAGACATAACAAAATGCTCCCATTGGTATATTTAACAGACCAAAATCTGAGAAGGTCATTGTTAGAAACTCTACACACATATTTTCAATTCCCTCTGCTGGAGATCCTATGTACTAATATAATGCCAACAAAACCTTGTAATTACTGCATACTTTGCAATAAAAATACACATCTCAAGAAAAGCTTTATGAAAAAAAATCAACATTATTGCATCTTTGAAATAATTTTAAGGTCTTCAGAGAACCCCTGCTATATTTACTATATCTAAAGTTCATTGTATATTAGCGTGGTGGCCAGTGGGAAGAATGTCACCCTTACAAAGCCACAAAAATCATTGGTGTCACAAACTGACCTAAGAGACACAAATTCATTGCTCAAGAAACCCCAGGAAAGCTCTGAAGGAACCCTGGGGTTGAGAAACAATATGTTAGGCCAACACAGTTTCTGGTTAATTTAGCTTCTGCTGCCAAAAAGCCTTAGTAAGACACCAAGTCAGTGTCAGTGAGTTATGATTTCTGGATACTTATGAAACTACACTGTTCTAATAAAATATTTACTTTACCTGTGCAGGAGTAAAGTTCCCTGCATTACTGGCTTAACTTGAGTCAAAGTTTTGGGGAACACTTCTTCATTTGAATGTGGTATGAAGTGTTGATCTCACATCTTTTTACTGAACCCCAGTGCTCATAGACCTGAATATTTAGACTTGTGATATCAATGAATCCCCCAGTATGTATTTAATATCATTTAATATTCTTCCATCTTTTGTCCACAGGTGATAAACTGTTACAATGACTCACATTCTCCCAGGCTTAACAGCCAAGTTTCTGCATACAAAATAATTCTGCTGAAGCAATGGAATAAACATGTTTGCACAAAGTTCTCTCCAAGCAGAATACCTTCAATATGTCGCCCAGGCTTTTATCAATTACACTTTCTCTAATTACCAATATATCACTTATTCAGTATTAAACCTCAATTTAAATGTAATTACAGACCATTCCTATTATAACACAGTAGTGTTATTACAACAAAAAATACATTGCAACTATTAAAGAAAGAATATGAAGCATTAAATGTATGAAAAAGTTTTGACATTCTCTGGTTACAAATACTTGGCACAATGTCTAAACCACTGCAGTGAAAAGCATGTTACAATCTGCCACGTGTGTCTGCCAGGAGAATCACTCCCAGGCTGCAAGCACCTTTAGCCATAATCACAACATTATTTGGCAATGCAATCCATCCCCAGAATTTATTCCACACACAATTCCAATCACGTTTTATATTTAAGGATTCCAGGTGTAGATCTGAAAAGTGAGCACATTTTTCAAAGCCTGTCTTCTTTTTTCACTATTTTTTTTTTACTTGCCTGAAAGTGTGCAAATAGGTAAGTGTATTCTGTCATGGATGTAAATCAGTGCACTTGTCTCTAATTGGAGGTACTATGATGAACATTTTACATACACTTAGAGCCATTTTCTCTTAACATCTGTGTTATTTCTGTTTCTAACAGACTTGTGTGTTTATTTACTTAAGCAGAAAGCAAATCATTAATGCAAAAACACAAGATGCTGATGGAAGCTGGAAAGCTTCACCAAAATCTCTAACCCAGACACAGCCTAAATGTATGCAACACAGCCAAGGATTCCTAATAAACATAGCAGTGCTAAAGAAGTGTAAACAGCTAGCCAAATGCTTTCCATGTTCATAGTTCTCTGCAGTGAGAAGTGGATGCTTTGTAATGTATTCTGATGGTCTTACTAACAGCTCAAGGGTTAATGTGACTGCCAGACAATAATAAAAGAATTCCAAGCAAAAGCGCCTAATATCCATAGCAGCCTAGCTAAAAGAACACTGATGGCAAACTGCCCATCATTCTTTGAGGCTGCTCTTGTCACATAAACTAGGGCAGCCTGTCCAGCTAGGCAGCCGTCTGATTGCTAGCGAAGTCAATGGGGCTCCTGGCCAACCCCAGAGATGGCTGCCAGCCCCCTGGGTATTCCAAGGCCAAGTTGTTCAAATGTTATTTAATTTGCCAGAATTCTGTGATGTCAGAATTAGTCGGCCACTAACCAGAAGAACCAGACATTCAGGTTACTGACACAGAGATTAAGGTGGCAGCGTACAAGCAGAAGTGATTTGCAGAATAAGCAGTTATTTCTTAGGACCCTCCAAAAATACTTAACTCAAGTGCAGCTTTGTTCTACATAGAGAAACTTTTATCTCCTTCCACATCAAGCACTGTAAATAGCACAACAGCACATTCCTCTTTTTTTCCTCAGAGCAACAAATCTCTATTGTATCTTTGATAGTGATTTTTAAGAGGAAAATAAATGTAAAAAAGATGCCGTGCACAAGGTTAATTTATGTGAGGCTGGCCACAAAACAGAGAGAAAAAAGCCAAAAGACAAAGGTGTAAAATGCAAATTACCACTTGCAGCAGAATTTTTGTAGCCAAACTAGGAAATGGAGGAGGGAAGGAAAGCTGATGATGGGCTGCTGCGGAAGGATCTAATCAAGTGGACCTGTTGCTTTGCCTTGCATTGGCCAATCAATGTTTAGAAAGGTTGGTGTGTTGTTGTACCTTTCATGTTTTCCTGTTCATATTTTGTTATATTGTATTTATGTAAGCTGAATTCATTTAGTGCACCAAGAATGAAACACCTACACAGGTCTACACAGACTGGGTGTTTTCACCATAACACCTAAAGGATCTACTGTAGGTATACACATTTATTTATGCATAAACTACAAATGTTGTACTTCAAAGTTGTAGGTCAAAGCAAAGTCCTTTTTATATGGAGTGGTTACTAATTACATTTTAAGATTGTAGATCCCCTTCTAAGTATATGAGCAGGTGGCAGGCATGTGTCTGCTGGGGTTGCTGATATCACAATCATGATGATGGTCCCCAGTAGTAGTCACAGTGCTTCTGGATTCCTACACACAGGGCCTTTTCTGAGAAGGTAAAATAAAATTTGTGAAATGCACATTTAACGCTATGTGATGATTTTTGTTGAATGAAATTGCCTGGTAGCATGTACTTTTAAACAAAAAATCCTATTGGATATTTCAGACTGTGTATAGAGAAAGGTACTGTTCAAGTACACCTGGCGAAGCAGAAGCTTCCTTCTTTACGTAGACATTGAAAACTTGTATTGTGTAAAAGTGTTTAGGCTTAATGATTGACCCAGTTGCAATGAAATGTTAAGATTTTTTCTAGATGAATATTTGTCAAGGCACTGTACTGTTTATCTTAGCTCTACAAAGCTGAATTCCAAGTAGGCAGCTTTATTGTTGGCAGGTAGGTGTGGAAAGACTGTGTTCCTATGATTTCTTGTTGAAATCTCATACCTTTTTTTTTTTTTCATTGAGCCCTCGTGTTTGACCTGAGCTGACACTGTGCGCTGTTACAGCATGTCATTTTTATTAACCTGTTATTCAGCATTTCAGATTTAGGAGCCTAAACTAACATTTGGATCTGAAAGACTAAACTCTAAATGTGTCTCACACTGGTAAAAAAGAAAATTGATTGTGGTAATTATATAAATCTGTTAATTTTCTACCTTAAAAACAATTAGGCTAGAACAGTGTAACATCTTGAAAAAAAATGTGCTCTAAACCATTCTCAAGAAGTAAGATTATAAGATTATTGTCATTGTGTCTGGCCCCCATGGGCAGATTATTCCTCACTTCCTGTCCCTTTGACACCTGTACAATAAATGGTGAATGCTGTCAGGAGAGAAGAAGATACAAGTAACAATAAAAACATTGTTACAATTTTAACCCTTTTTAGTTTTTGTCTGTGTTCCTGTTCGATAGGTCCAGACAGGAAGTGAGGCAAATCTTCCCATAATGGACAATAACAACCTGACTAAAGCTACGTACACACTTTCAATTAATATCGTTGGTAAACGAACGACGAACGATCCTGCACGATATCTGCGAACGATTGTATGGCACCGATCCTGTACATACAGATAACGACACGATCGTTCGCAGATATTGTACACACGATAGATGCGATCGTTTGAACGATACAGGAAGTGACGTGCACCACAGGAAGTGAGCGAACGTTCGTTCATCGCGCATGCTCAGACCATGGACGATCACTGAACGACCGTACACGCGATAGATGGTCAACGATCGTCGTCCAATCCGATCCGCCGGTCCGGTCGTTCATTTCCAATGACTATCCTCGTTCGTCAGCGTCGTTGGTTACTTTTTTTACGAACGATTTTTGGCCAATCGGTCGTTCGTTCGTCGTTCATTTCCAACGATAAAAATTGGAAGTGTGTACGCAGCTTAAGCCTCCAACCTTTCCAGACTCTGTCCTAAAAAAAAAAATGAAGAGAATTGGTTCTGCCAATGACCCTTAGTGGAAATGTCCACAACCAATTCTGCAGGAAGAAGAAATTCACAGTGAGCTTTTGTAAGCACAAACTATAACAAATCTCCATTCTTTTGTGAACATGCAGATCTTTCTGATGGGATGTTGCTTTAAATTTGAGTGGAGCCTAACATTCACGTGTAGATACTTCTATGTATTACATCATTAAAATGCCGAACATTAATATACTGCTGTACTACTTCAAAGAGCTAAACATGAATTGTCATATTGTTTTAGAACAGTTGTGTGTTGGCCTATGGCAAGCTTACCCTTGGGGATGTGTGCAAAGTGTTTCAGGTAGACGTGGATACAACAATCACAGCTTTAATAAAAAGTCTGCTTGTCATAATAGGCTTATTTCCTCATACATAGAACATTTACTTTCTTCCTCCTGGGTTGCTCCCAGAGATACCATTGCTATACAACCTACGCAATTAGTTTTCACAGGTGGCTGTTTCGCCTCCAGTTAAACTGCTTTTTTTTCTCTAGCAAGTCATAGCAAAGCAAATTTATATATAAAACATTTCAGATATGAAATAAACAATTTTTAAATGCAGCTGGGATCTAAAGCATTGTGTCTAACTGACCGTGAACTGAGACCTAGTCCAGATGCTTTATGTAAAGCACTCCGGTTCATCTAAGGGGGCAAAGCACACAGGGAGCAATGTCTAAGAATATTAATGGATTCCAATAAACAAAGTACAGAAATATCTTTAAGCATAGATACTTCCACCAAATCAAAGCACTGGAATGTGAAAAAAAGTGTATGAAATGTATAAAAACAAACCTAAACATATTTATTTATGAATAAATAGTAAATTTTGCTTAGTGCTGTAAGCCAAAACATCTGGAAAGTTATTTTTGTAACAGTTATAAAGAACAATATAAAACAGTAATGAAAGCTACAATTTTTATTAAATGATAAAATTCACATCTGAAGGCCAAAAATGTTGCATTTCATATATGCTCTTCAAAATACAAGAACTTACTAATGTCTGAAACTTTTCAACCTGCCAATCCCTGTGATTTCTTGTACCTCGATTGTCTGATTACATTTGTGGTTTTTTACGTTACTAGACTCTGTTTGTTTCTTGATTTAATATGGTTTTATTATTAAGCTATTTTACATTAGTCTGTATTTATATAAATTGTAAATTTTTGAAAAAAATCTGCTTTTACTGCTCAAAGAGAAATTTGCTCATGTAAATGATGCATTGCAGGGACAAATCTGTTAACAATTCAGCCAAGTCAATCTACCAAAAGGTATTCTTAAAGCATTATCCTTATAGTGCTCTGAGGACCCTTTGTCATGTATTTAAAAAAAAATAATTTGGTATTCTAGTATTGTATGCATGTAATACAAACCACAAACAAAAGTAAATTGTTTCATAGATGAAAAAATTGCTTACACTGTTATATGTATTATGTTAAACATGTTATTGCACCATGCACAAAGAATCTTAGAACCCTAAGCGTCTGTCTTTCAGGTCATACAACTTGAGGATTTTATATTACTTGTGCCCCTATAAGTGTCAAACACCAGAGCTGCTAAAATGGAATTTTTTCAGTGTGACCCTGTAAAACTTGAGTAAAGTACAACCCCAGGAGCCTTATAAGACATGGCAGAACTCAACTCATTGTTTGTTTCTTTTGCATATAGCAGGAAATAGAGGACGCATACAGTTTTGTCCATAGTTACTCAGCAAATGCTACACTGACAAGTAATAAGCATGCAGCTTGTGAATTAGATAATGGCAGTCCCCATCAGAAACGTATGGTGATAGACTTATAAGCAAAGCTAAAGCTATTTAGCATTAGTTAGCTTTTAGACATCATAAAATACTGTTTCTCAGCTATACTAAAAGCAAACCTGTTGATATTTAATAGATGTTACATTGCTATTTACTCTGCTTAGCAAGCACTTACAGGTACCTTCTGGGTAGCCTAATATGCACATTGCAACCAGCTCTAGGTTGTTGTCTGCCATGTATCACTATAAATTAATGAGGATGCCCAGGATACCCCAGAAGCAGGTTAATATTTGCATTCCAGAAAGCACATAAGAGCACTCCACAGGCAATAAACACAAAGCTATGTACAGACACTAGATTTTTGAAACATACATTTGTGGTTGTCTCAGATGAAAAACATAGTTTCAGCACAACTGTACCCCACTGTAGATCAGTGATCAATCCTGCTGTAACAAATATGGTCCAACAGCTAATGGCTGCTGATATTTTCTTATGGAGAAGACACAGCAGGATGCTTCCCCTTCATCCTACCCTCCCCATAACATGAACAGCATTGTCTATACAAAGCTTGTCCATTCTACTATTGTTGGAAACATTATCTAGCTTCTCTACAAAAAGCCTTGAAATATAGCTATTTGGACGTGCCCAGTAGTCATATTAATATTTATTAACCTGTAAGCAATTAAACCCTACAACCCCCCTCATCCCTTTTGTAGTTTTTTTTTTTTGTTTAAAAATATTTGTTGACAACACATGAAAAATGTCTATGTCATGCAGGTGGTGATATGGACCCTCAAAGATGGGCACGACCTCCTGTGCATGAAAGAAAAGACTAGTTACCCGAACATCACGTGACTGTGGCTATAGTAGGGTACAAGTAAAGTTTATTTTTTTCCATTTTACACCAGAGATTAGTAAGAGGGGGCATTGGGATGGTGTGTGAAGAAGAGGGTAACCATAGTACAGTGTTAAAGTTGATTTTAGTTTTTTTTAAAGCCAGTTTTTACAGAGTACCCTTGCTGTGAGTCACCTAATCTCAAGTACGCTTTAGTGGTTATTATTATTAGCATATTCTAAGTGTGTACATGTTTTCCAAACACATCAAAATAATTAAGACTGAATTTTCTGAAACCCCTAACTATGAATAAGCAGAGATAACACTTAATGGTGACACACACACACGGCTAGTCCACAAGGCTATTCCTTACGTTTTTCACTGACATATGCAGAATAGAAAAAACTAGAGTTCTTTTTCCAGTCTTAAAAAGATTTTCCCCTTTTCTAAAATAATGTTAGTGTAAATAACAAATGTAACATTAAGATAAGATCAAATTAGGTTTGTGCAGGCTGAAAAAGGCCACTTTTAGGGGTGTGTAAACAAATATTCTACATTTCATTGCAAATGTCTTTAATTGGTTTATTTTAGTAGCATTCATGTTTATATGTTTTTTATGGGGGGTCAAAAGGGAACCTCATACAGCCCCCATGTGCACTTCTGTAGAATATATACAACACTGAGCTATTTTACTCACTGTTATCAGCTAGCTATAGAATACTAGTACAGAAAAAAACAGGACAGGCCTACATGAGGTCCGTCCTACTCAAAGCCACTGAAGCGCAAAGGAAATCCCAATGACGTTAAAGATGAAATTACTGGGATTTCCCATGCAAGCTCACTGGGAAACTATTGTGTTTTATACTGTAATAGAGTGCCCTATAGGTCAATTGGAAGGCCAGGAGTTGATCAGCCCAGCTTTTGGGTTTATTGCTGAAAGGTGGCTGTCACTAATTGCCAAAAGATTTAGGACTAACATACAAGAATTTGCCACAGCCACTAAGGCATTAAAAAAAGTGTTCAGTAACAAATAGTTGTACAACGTTTATGGAAACCTCTGGCTTTTCTAAAAGAGATACATACGCAGTTCACAGTTCACAGCTCTTACAGTTCACAGTAAATAAAAGGCTTCAGATCAGAATCTTCTAAAGTGTCATCCAGTAGACCCATAATATACTTTTTGGGTACTATGCCTTACTACCACTGGCTGGGCTTAGTACTGCAAAATGCAGGCAGGTGTGGAAGCTTTTATGGGTCACCCATCTATTATTTGCAGAACAGGTAGTTTTTAAGACCTGTGTATCAACTGTTGTAATAAAGCTCTAAAGAAACATTAGTTAATTAAAAAAAAAGGCACCCTTACAAAAATAATTTACTGTTTACTTTGGGATGAACATACTCCACTCAAGATGTTAAATAACTGACAGCCCTGTGTTCTAAGAGATGTGGTACTTTTATACTATTTTTGCGAATGACATGTATTGTGAGAAGGATTTGCTACTGGCAGTTATGGACCTGCTATTCTCTTAATCAAAGTTCCTGCAAAGCTTGATTTTTTGGCTATGTTTGGCTTGTAAACCACAGCTAGGACGGTCAATCCTACTGTTAAATTTTCACTACACTACATAATTGCCAAGACAGAGATCACAGCCAAGGGTATTTAAGAAGCTGTGTCTCAAAGGAAATGCTCATGACAAGTTACACCCTAGAGTCCAAAGTGTGAACGTCACTACTGGCTCTGCTTTAGTGTCTTCTTCTAAAGAAAGGTGGCAGATATGCCTGGTATGATCATTCCAGGCAAACCCTTGCTTCCTGCCAAAAACACATGTTTTGGTTTAGTCTGCCAATCTGCACACATTAGTAGTAGCAGCATAAAACTAAGATTTATATCAACTTTTTGATGGTGAAGTCAAAGCATCAGTGAAAAAATTAAATGCACAAAAACAAAATAACCTGACCAAAAGCAGAGACTACAGCAAACAATCAACGTCAAAAGTGTAAAGTTCACTGTAATTCTCTGGAAGACCATCTGAGGATAGTAACATCAATAAAAAAATGTTTACACCAAACAGAGAAATTAAATGAAAAACCATTTTACTAGAAATGTTGTAAAAACAAAAATGGAGAATAGAGATAAATTGAAAAGAGAACTTAGTTGTACTGAATACCACATTTTCCTTGCGGTACCCCCACGCCCCCTGCTTTTACTTATCTGTATCCTGAGGTTTACTTTGGAGCACAAATTGGTCTGACAATCACTCAGCTTATTCCAAATAAATCACAGTAAATTATGTGGATTAGATGCAGCAGGGATATACAGTAAGTAAATTCAGTAAATACAAGGTAATGGGTTAGGAAGCATTTCTTTCACATTCCTTTCTATTATATATTTTTTTTATAATTATTAGTTCATTCAAGTTAAAGTATCATATACTGTATCTCTGACAGTTTACAAAGTAGCCCAAACTTTTGTTAAATGTTCTCGCCAAATAAATGTGATACAAACAAAAGCTGCTCCCTGTTGTTTAATTAGGGAAAAATTAACCTATTATTTCAAGTTTCAATTATAATAATAATATTGTTATACCGGGTAGTATATGGGCAATATTCTGACCTAGTTACAAAATGTCTATGAGGGACTTTTATGATAGAAATTGACAAAGTTAGACACACCGCAGGCTGCCTTTTAGCTAGCAAAGTTTATATGATAGTTTTATAAATATTTGCACCCTTTGCTTCTGAAATTCTAAGCAGCCACCTGACACAACCTACAGAATAAGCAATGGAGATAAGGCAGATTTTAATGAAGATTACAAAGCTTTTCACTCAAAATACATGCAGATTTAGGAAGTGGTCAGAGGTGGGTTTTATTGTGTTTTTTTACTTTGTGCTACTTTAATGAAGTTGCTAAATCATTTTTTATTCATACTGCAATAATACAATAAGTAGGTCTCTTGCAATGCAATTCAATATATTTCATATCCCCCTACAGTTTTTGGGAATATTGTGTATCACTTGCCACTAGAACATGCTAAACCTGGCACTGGATGTATCAATGAAAAGTTTCACAATCCACCAGTGCTTAGCTTCAGTTTTGCAGTGACGTACAGCATAACACAGGGTTCTCTAACATATGGTCTTGTCTCACATAATGTTCTACAGTATATAATTATATTTTCGCAGAAAAAAACCAAACACTATACAGGAAACCAAAGTATATTCTCTGGAAATGATACACAGCCTAGACTGAAGTTAAGGAGCAGATCCAGCAAGTTCTGGTGTATCTCAGAGCAGTAACATTCATTACATAAGTTGATAGGTATGAAGAAAGGTCTCTGTAGGCCTTTCGAAAATTGCACACAGACTATTTAATACAAACCAGAAGCCAGTGACTGCTGGATGAACATCAGATTCGTTCCCACATGGGTAATTTAGCAGGACGTCCTACCTTACCCACCCCTCACTGCTCTCTATTTGCAGATTTGCAATTATAGGGTGGGACTGGAGGAGAAGGCACAAAGGCGAAGGGCTGAGTATGTCTGGATTATGGGAAGAGTCCCTTCTCCCTCCCTTGGATTCCCTCCTCCTTTCTCCTCAGCATGCCTCTACCCCTCCTACAGCATTCTCCAACCACTGCAGGAAAAAAGCATGGATGCAGAGCACAGTCTCCCCCCTATTCTAGCATCTGCCTTACCCAATCTTGCCTGGGCCAGCTCCAATAACAACATCTGCTTGGCAGCTTTTCAAACCCAGGGATAGTTATCTAACTGGGGCTTTTGTGCTGCACTGTTTATTCTATGTGAAGAAATGCCTCCTTAGTTGAAAGAGTACTTTAGAAAAAGGCTGCACACAGCTATTAGCAAGTGAGGCACAAGGCTAATAACCCCCACCTGCTTGTCAAATTAATTATGACATCTCAGTCATTAGAGCTCCGAAGAAAGAAAACATGACTGCAAGCTTGTCCTAAGAATAAACACACAGTGCCACAAACTGCCAAGACAGACTATGAAGACAGCCACACAAAGCTGACATCAACAACATTTAATGAGGTTGTAGCGTACCTCTGGAGTAGCCACATTTATGAAACTGATAGGCATGCTCAATTTCACAGGACCAAAAAAAAAAAAGAGTGAACTTGTTTGTCATGGAATTCCATCACTCACTTAATCTTTCATGTTTTTGATCACAATTACATTTCAGTGATTGCTTAAGACGAGTATAATTAACTTGTGTGTGTCTGTTGTTTAAAACAACTGTAGGATTAAAGTAAACGGGGCAAAGGTGTGTCAAATGTAATTCTACATAGTAAGCATCCACACGGATACATCTATGTATTTTATTTTAAATACTCATCGTGTTAACACTTTTAGCGATGTGATACAACTTAAGATCTCCTTGAGATAGCCTCCTAAATCTTGGCATATCATTTCATCATAAATATGCTTTTTATGGTGTGTTTCAAATAGTGATAAACATGATTATGTTTGTGTTTTCACTTATTCATATATATTTACCATTTTTACATTAAATTCCACCTGCGGAGCTAGTAACCGTAGGCCAAACAACTAGCCTAAACCTGGTGTTAATTTTAATCCTAATTGTAACAGAAAACCTAGACTAGACTGAATCAAAATCTAACCCACATATTTCCCCACACACACTCCAATACAATAATTCAATCAATCTTCTAGTTCTGTTTTGTGGTAAAAACTCAAGAGCAAAACACCCAATGCTGCTGCTTTCCTTTTATTATCAACTGAATGGAACAAATCTTGATTGACTAGCAATTCTCAATAATTTCAGATTTGCTTTTGTTTCTTTTTTTTTGCTTTCTCCGTTAACTTTATACATATTTCTTTTCAAAAGCTAATAAAGGATGTATAACAATTGTTTTGTTTATTTATTCAAAGTCATAATTTCTGTGTGCACTCATCATACTTCTAGCCCTACCTTAGCTCATACCTTAGTTCTTACAGCCCTTTTAGACAATTTTACCTATTTACAGCAAATATTCAGTCATTAGGAACTAGATGTAAGAAACACCAACATTTTTTACATTGAAACTGCAAAACTGTGCAACAAAATGCGGTTGGTTGCCTTGCCATCAAAAGCTGCATGGAAATGGTTAAAAGTCCCCAAAAAGTGCCCAGTTCACAAGTCACCAGAGGACATTGAACCAAGGAGAAGTGATGTGACTGATCCCTGTATGATTCTCAGCATTTAAAGCATACCTTTTCAACATTTTCACTTTACATAAAAGGGTAGACAACCCTTTTATGTAAAGGAAAAATGTTACTCATTTTTTATTTAAAAAAAAGCACCTCCCCTTTAAATCTGGATCGCCTACACATTCTGGGAGGCTCTGGGTGCCCCTTCTACGCATGCCCTAATCTCAGACATGCGCAGAAAGGGGAATTACCTTTATTTAGAGAAAGAGATGCCGATCTCACGCAAGAGCAGTGACCGAAGAAGAAGAAGACTGAAGAGAAGAATGAAGATGGTGGTGCTTGGCGCTTCCTCAGCGCCAGGACAACGTAGCACCGGATCGCAGGAAGTACCAGTGCTATGGAGGGACCTATGGGATTAAAGATAAGTGTATATTTTTGGTTTTCAGTTTAGTTCCGCTTTAGAGTTGCCAAGTCATGGCCTAGGGAAAGAGGAGTCCCAGGCCACTGCAGTTAGTGGCCTCAAATACGGTTCTGGGAGGGGAGGGTAACCCAACATGACATGATATCAGTTTCATGTTTTTCAAAATAAGAAGAGACTTTGATAGACAAGCTGAAATAACACTACAGATCAGCAGTTACAGATCAGTCTCCTGTGACATTGTTTGCTTCCTTTGAAAGAAGCATGGGAAGGAAATCACACAACAGTTTGCAAATGGCCAGGAACCAAAATCAACTTTTGTTCTGGTCACATCACTGGATCTTTGAGCTCTCATTGACATTTATTCACTAAAGACATGTGGCTGATCATTTAAACCAATATCCAAGATACTAATCATACAATAAATTCTTTGTTTTTGGAAACACGCCTTATGATACAGACAACGAGTATCTACTTAGTAGAGTATAAAAAAAGACCAAAAATAAGTGTGGTTTCAGATACTCACACACTATAGGTCTACTACTAGTGTGCCAACCAAAACATTTTCTTTCTGCTCATATTAGCCAATCAGCTTCCTATTTATAGAAAACCTAATGGGTTCTTTTGGGCAACAAGAAACATTTTTTAAAGCATGTATAGTTTTATTTTTCATATAAGCAAACACAAACACTGATATATTTAATACAATAATAGTTAATAGCAAAGGAACAAGCATGTAAATTCACACTTACTTATTGCCCTTTATATGATAGATATCATTACTAACCAAGTTGTAGGAGGCAGGAAGGGTCTGGCCAGCTACTGACCTTACTGGGAAGTGTCGCTTTTTACATATTAGTGCACCTCAGGATACAGGTAACCTGGGGTGCTCAGGAGACAGTCAAATATATAGGGTTATTACTGGCTTGTGTTTTACCACATCTTCAGCCACCAAACTTGTATGTGGATCTCTCTGGGACCTTGCTAAGGAAATGTGAGGTTTTATGGCCTCCCCTTCCAAATTACAATATTAGTACCAGTTTAACTAATTTGTTTCTCACTCAGTTTTGATATGAGCTGGAACAGCAAACACAATCTTAAGCAAACAGTAAAAAAAAAAGTTTTCACCATTGCAACAGAGATAGCCTGAACGTTCCACTGAGGTCCTTTAAGGACACGTTAAGGACATCAAACAATGTGTAGGTTTGTTTTACGCTTTCATTTTTTTTTCCATGAGGACAGAAAATAAATAAATAATTTAAGTGTGGTTTAAAAAAAAAACAAGAAGAAGAAACCATGTTATAAACAAATGGTTCCCTGTGAGGAAGAGAACATTGTGTTTTCCATAGATAATATTACCTGAGGTCATACCCATAACTCAGTGTAGATGTGGGGATTTCACACTGATGGATGAACAGATCTGCTTTATACTCTCTGGCTGGCACTAGAACACCTGATAGATAGGTGATATAGTCTAAAAAAAGTAATCCTTTTAGAAAATTATACTTGTAAAATTAAACACAAACTTTTGAATAGGCTGTTATTGTTGACTTTTCCATCTGAAAATGTTAGTTGTCTGGCTGTCATAGTAATAAAATATTTTCCATAGTCACTTACTTTGAAAGAACATGCAGACAAAAGATGTGACTTCATTTTGAATTATTAATAATATAAATATTATTATTATTATAAATAAACAGTATTTATATAGTGCCAACATATTATGCTGCACTGTACATTAAATAGGGGTCGCAAATAACAGACAGTGACACAGGAGGAATTCAATGATTGCGTGCTTATTACTGGGCAAGGATTTAAAAGGTGCTAAAGAGAGAAGCAACCAAGATTTTTAGGACAACCATGCTTTAAGAGTTCATAAAAATAAAAGTTTGGGGGTTTATCTGAGTGTTACAATTCTCCTAAAATAATGTACTTTCTTCTCTACGCTACCTGTTTACCCATTAGGCTGGGTAACACTGACAGTAAATGCCATTTTTCTGGAGTTTACCATGCTTAAAGAATATCAACAGCATTTGGTTGGCTGCATGACAGGAGGACGTTCAATGCAAAGTTCAATAGCTGTCCACTCAGCCCAAACTCCATAAAAGACTTGAATACAAACACTTCCAGAATATCCTTCAGCAGTACGCAGGATGTTCGGTGAGCTCAGTGAGGCAACTAAGAGGACAAGTATTAAAGGAAATGGCCCAGAATTTTTTACAGGAAAGGTCAAAGGACTTTTTTCCTGAATACTTTAAAGGACAGCACACTTGCAGTCTACAAGGGAAAAAGTGGCTGCAGGAGGACAGCATTCAAGACGCTCTGCAAGATGGAAGAGGGGACCACAGAACCCATTACTGATGTGGAGTCCAGACAAAAGCTGAAATTTCTTTGTTCCTTTGTTTGTAATGTGAAAAGCCAATATTTCCTAACAACTGTTAAAAATATATCTGTCACACAAAAGGAATTGCTTTAATGTGTGTCCCCTAAACCTCCATTGTAATAAGCAGAAGTAAGCACTGAGACTTTGTAGCACTGCAAATTAGAAAGGAGACTCTCCATATTTTTAATTAGCACCTATGGATGTACACATATATTTATAAATTATGCATGAAAATTAAGTTTTTTAAACGTTGTCACATAATAATCCAGATATGTACATGAAGTGGATCTCTTTTAAAAGAACATGGAAAAGACAACTCAATCCATTTAAAAAAATCCCACACAATGTAACTGCCATAACAGGTGCATGGTATTAGGAAGACAAACTTGTACAGGGTCAGAGATGAGTCATTTATGTTCCACAGAAAATCCTAGCAAAGAGAACAGTAAACTGTGCTCTCTAAAGGGATACATGTTGGGAAATACCCAAATTTTACTTTCTATACTGCTTCTCAAGATTGTTCGTATTTTTTTAATAATTTTATATACTGTTAGAGGAACGCTATTGAGAATTATGAGAAGCAGTTTACTACTGTCGTAGACATCTATAGGTGTATGTCTAGCTGAATAGCAACAGCAATAAACCAGATTTAAGCTGTCATTTTCCATGCAAAGGGTAGAAAGCGGAAAATAAAGAGATATGGCTGCTACGGACAACTCACTTTTCTGACATCTTTACATTCTCATTTCTATTTTCTATCCTGCTTGAATGGGTGTTCTTTTCTATCAGACATTTCACACATAAGCCTCAATGCATTACACTATTACAATTTATTTAAAATGTTTTAGATTAGTGATTTACACAACATGACCCACATAAAACAAAGGAAGAAATTAACATAGTACCTATAGAAAGTGAAAAAACAATGTACAGCTGGTCAACTGAGGTAAAGGGGAAAAAGAAAGAAAAGAAAAGGGCGGGACACCAAAAAGAATAAGAAAAAAATGTATGCAAGGCTGAAAAAGAGTTATGAAATTTACATCATAAATCTCTGCAGTTCTTAGCCCACAGCTAGTACAGTGATTTTCATATTCACTTAATCGAGGCATGCATCTCCACCCTAACTTCCTTTCCAATGGTATGCGGTCTTCAGCACACAAATGTTGAAGTTTCCTGAAGCTGAGCTACAGAGGAAAAAGTCCCAGTCCCCAAGGGCAGAGCTGCAGGCTGTTTTGGCTCCCATCGTCCCTGTGCTGTAAAGTAATGTGACATTTTGCCTCAATGAGAAAGACATCCATGGAAGAAATCTTTCTTTGTACTCTGGCTTTTTGTGAACATGTTCAAATAAAAGAGAAAAAAAACCACAGATCTGCAGACTGTGCTATGAAACAAAGGCAATTATGCTTATTTATTAAAACAGTACAAAGGCAGCAGAGGGTATTCTGCAACCTGAAACCCATAGAAAGTAAAAAGACAATAATAAAATGATAAACATTGTACATAACAATTGTATATACCAAACATTTACACATGCTTTTACATAATAAGCCTGTGTGTATGTGACTAAACTTATATTGTTTATAAGGCATGTATATTTCTAAATTCACTACTACTAGCATAACCTTCTTCCAGAACAAGAAACATTCATCAAAACACCATGAAGATTTGTGGTTTCATGCAAATGTGAGCAGAAAGGAAAGAAACCAATACAGGGTTGATTTCCATGCACATAACAATTCCATCTGCTATCCCATAGGCTGTAATGAGCTTGGTCCTCATTCTCCATTTTACTAAGTTTCATAACTGAAGGCCCATTGTGACTCCTAACATATGACCTAGACAATATGATTACAGTTGCTTGGTATGTTTACAGTAGGACAAAAATAGAGCTTTGGCAACTGTAAACTCTAAATGCAGCATTTAGGTTTAAGCCTAATGTTATGTGAAAGTTGTGTCATATCATACAGTTAAGGTTATGTTTTTCAGATTGCCTTGCTAACAATAAATTGAATACTGAGCCCATTTAGTAAGGTTGAGCTCACAATGCTAAGGGTTGTTAGGAGCAGGACTGAAGAATGATGGTCCGTCCATCAATGTAACTGCCTGCCCATTATCTACATTGCCAATGGTGACTTTGCCAGTAGGCAGCAATGATATCACCAGGCCCAGACAAAAAGCCATATTGTCCAGAATTCTTACATTTTCAGCATCACTGAGGACCCACCTCTGCTGTAAGTACAATGTACCTGGCCACCATTAGAGGATGCTGGCTGGAAAAGGTACACATTGCATTCAATAAGCAATACATCTATTGGGAGCAACATGAAGTATACTGAGCCAGGAGGCTGCAGGTAACATAACTAGAAATCGGACTTTCTTTTGGTTATGATTTTTTTTCTTCTAGTTATTAAACTCATGCTGTCAATGCCAGGCAGAGAAAAACTAACATAGTTTATTTTATTAAAAGTGTCTTCCTGTCTGGTGAAATTATTGTCGGAAATGTGACTAAATCTCTCTAATCAACCCCAGATAGAAGTATAAACTCAACAGGGGTTCAAATCTTTCAAATTCTATCCAAAACTACAAAAAATACAGTTTTAGGATAACATAGACTTTACATACAATTCACTGAGAGGTTCTACTAACACCTTTTAATTGTTCAGCATAGTACAATAACCATTCTCATTTCAACCTATGTTTTAATGTTTTTCACTTTGCCTTTAAATAAATTATACAATAGACTTTAATCTTTTATATAGGCTGCATGCATGCCTAATGACCTCTGGAAAACATTTACGGATTAGATTGGATAAGAGTCTGAAGCGTATGCCAGAATTCTTAGGACGGCCAACCTCTGGAACCAAAGAGATCACATTGCATTTTGCCAGTAAATATCTAATATGGTTGCTCCCTAACTGCACAGAGTTTTTATTGTTTAAGTCTCTCACAGAAAAGAAAAGAAAGGAACATTAGGAATGTTCTTAGGGTGCTTTCTACTAACGAAACAAGCAGATCATATTTTCTGCAATCATTCAGGCTTTATGAGTGCTCTGTCATTAGACCATTACCGTTCAGCAGCCATATCCTGTTGCAAGCTGCATTGCGCCCTCATTAAGAAGTTCTCTTTGAAAAACCTTTGTTAAACTTTCTGCCAAACTTTTTTTTAATGCAGTATGTGCTTGTATGAGAATGGGCAAAGGCCTAACCAAATAAATACTTTAGTGAAAATAGTCTGGATTGTTTTAAAGTTCAGGGTTTAAAGTGAAGCTTCAGCTAAAATCTTTTCTTTACATAAAGTGGGAAAGTTTTGCAACCTCTGTCTAAGACAGGAAACCAATCCTTCTTTTTTAAGTAAAGGTAGGCCTTGCAAACATGGGATAACTTCCAAGCCAATTACCTTTCCAATAAAATGTTCTGAAGTGAATTGTGGGTGAATTTAACAGCCGACCAACTGTAAATGACCAATCTGGTTTACGATGAGGAGTGGACAGCTCAGATGTGCTAAAAAATATTGATCTAACGTACACACATCTTGTCAATGCATGAACAATCAAGCAAATCCAAATCGGAGCTCCCAGCTGTCCTGTAAAACCCCATACTCAGAATATGGTACATGTGTGTAGTGTAATTTTGCATTTCATATGTTATGAGTGTGAAGAAGTGATCAGATCATTAAAAACATTTCATAATATGATATCAGATCTTCCCCATGTGTAAATTGTTGTAATAAAGCCTTGGACAGAAGCAAAAAACTGACAGGGGTTCTAATTCTTTCACTCTCGGTCCAAAACAAAAAAAATTCTGGCAGGACTTTATATCATAAAGCAAAAGTCATGAGAATTCTGTGTCTTGAAAAAAATTACTTCCACATGTCTTGCAGGTCTGGCAATCTCTTAACAAGGATTAGAACATAGTGATAGTTTCATAGGTTAGCAGGTTACCAGCAAAATACACACACTGTCCTAATTAGTGAGTGGTGCTTAATACTTTGCAGGGAGATTTCTGAATATCTTGGTAATATCTAAAATCTAGTGAATTCTTGCTATAGGCAGGTAACTTTACGTTTTATCTATTTAAAACAGATCCATTGTTCCACTTGCTTAAGGCATACCATGTGGAGAACGGTAATATCTGAATGCATTTAATTTTATACGGAGCCATTTTATGTGAGGAAACTATTGAACCTTTCTGTATTTAAAGTACAAAAGTAGAAGAAGCAGGAATTACTGTTCGCCAGAGTTTTCCAGCTTGAATTTTACTCTGGAAAAATCTCTTTACCTTTAAAAGCAAATTGCCCAATTTATAATACTGCACATTTTAAAGTTCTTTATATAGTTTATGTGTTTAAAATAAATCAAAAATCCAACACATGCCTTCTGTACAGCGCAAGGAACGTATTGTTAAGTTAACAATAATATGCAGACTAAACCTGAAACTAATCAGTTCAGAAAAAATAATGTGCAAACGAGTTTACAAAATGATATTGTGGAGGGCTACAGTAAGCGTAGATAATAGGAGATAAATGAACGTCAGTATTGCTTACCTTCAGTTGCTGTAGAGAATCTGTTGAAATATGAACCTTATTACCAGCTTTACAAAAGAAAAAAGTTAGGATCTTCCCACACCACTCTGTACAGGGCACACAAGAATGTCTACTAAAAATAACTATGTTTAAATGCAAACTACCATTCTAGCTGGGTCAGATACATAGAATAACTGTAGGGATGAAACAAGTATCTTTCCTGAGGTTTTAGGTGTCTAACAGTTCTTATCCAAAGTACAAGCCTTTGTACATTCCCCAGTCTTTAGATATGGAGGTAAATTAGAATTATTTTGTTTTCACCTGGCCACTACCATACTTCCTGTCCTAGGGTGGTTACACTCACTGCACTGTATCTATGAAGCAGGCATGTAGCCACCACTGGACAGTAGCATCTGCGGAGAAGATATTTTTAGGTCTAGTAGATTTAGAAAGACTTTACTGTCCGATAACCATTGTGTGCACCCCAGTCAGGGTTTAGAGGTTTTTATCTCAAAGAGAAGTTTTGGAGGAAATCTAAATCAGCATTTTTTCCAAAAAAAGATAAATATCCAAGCTCTTTCAATTAAACCCAATTTCAATCACTGCGTGAAATATCAGGCAAACATCTAAGTAGCTAATGTTAATATATACTAATTCAGCCTTAAAGTATACTCCCCCCTCCAAAAAATGTTAACTGTTTTTTAACTGTTAACCCCCCAGCATATAGTACAATTAAGGGATCATTCTACCACTTTCCACTGACTCAGCAGTATTTCTTTTAGGAGAGTGACAATGCTCACTACACTTCTTCCATGAGATGTCCTGCTTCAGGATTATAGGCTTGAATGTTCAGTGATCTGAATGATATTAGGCCAGGATAGGCTAACATTATTTGAGCAAACCTGGCACAGCAATTAGCCGGGTGTTTAGGCAAACCTGGGGATCAGTATGGTTCTGCTGACCTGACAAACCACCATTTGAGTGGTGTTTTTTTCATAAACTTGTATATAGGGAAAAATGTTTAATATTAAGCAGGGTAACCAGAAGTGTTTTAGGATATATAGGAGAATATAAGTCCCAAATCTATCTTCATGTCTCCCAAATCATAACACATACAATGAAATCTCCAAACAATGGTTCCCCTAAAGAATGTGCTTCTTCTGTAAAATGCCAATACAGAAGTCAAGGAAATGTAATTTCACAGTTGCACAGTTCTACAAATTACCCTAGCTATGACAAACTGTCCACAATACTCAGTAAGATTGTTTCAAAGTTTATCAGAATAATTAAAAACCTATTAGCTAGACTGACAATTATATCATACCAGGCCCCTGCACTCTGTACATCACACACACCTACCCCCTGCACTCTGTACATCACACACCTGGCCCCTGCACTCTGTACATCACACACACACACCTGGCCCCTGCACTCTGTACATCACACACACCTGGCCCCTGCACTCTGTACATCACACACCTGGCCCCTGCACTCTGTACATCACACACGCCTGGCCCCTGCACTCTGTACATCACACACACCTGGCCCCTGCACTCTGTACATCACACACACCTGGCCCCTGCACTCTGTACATCACACACACCTGGCCCCTGCACTCTGTACATTCCTTTTGCCGTTGGGCCATACATTAGTTTTATTCTTGGCTGCTCACACTGGGCTGTTTAACTTTACATAGACTAAATTTGGAAAGCTTCATCTTCTTTGCTAAGTGAGTTATCACTTGCAAGGGTAGAATTTACTTTGCTAAAAAGCATTTTTTCTTTAGTAAATCAACCCTATTGCAAACATTTAAAATTCTTTTTTCTTTTCTTTTTCCTTTTTGACCTTTTACGTGCACATTTGTTTAGTTGATGGCACAGTCTCTTTAATTATTGTTGTAATGAGAAGCCACCTAGTCTTAGTATACAAAATATATGTGAAAAGCAGCAATGTAAAATTTCTAGTTGGTTTAGCTTAGCTGAATACATTTAGATAGCACTACATTAACTGCTTCAGCTTCCACAATTACATGCATAAAACATGAACGGTAAATTAAGCTGTTGTCAACACACCATAATCTTCAGTCTCTCTAACCACAAAAGACCAAATAATCATGTTATACATGCAAAAAATGACCCCTGTCAATACACTGTTAAATGGGGCAATTTAGGTCGTGTGTAGCCTTCACTCAGCTGTGACAGTTTCTCTTGGTGCAATAATCAAAACACTTATTCTTTTGATTGATGCTAAAACTCTGACACAAGCAGTAATAAAGTAATTATTTACCCGGGTCTTGCATCAAAGTATGTTATGCAAAAGACCAGCATGGACTTTGTCATGCAGCTTCCACTTGTCTGCCTTCACATCAGCAGAAATAAAACCTGCATATCTGGTTAATTTAATAAGGAGGAAGTATAAAGGTCAGTAACTTGCACTTTGTGGGTGAGTTTTACTACGCATTTTAACATCCGTGCCACCAAACGAAAACTATGATAAAAAAAGCACTTTTGCCATGATGGTACTTCCTAAGTTCATTCATATTAGTTTTTATTTTTTGCAGGATTCAGCATTCTTCAGAAACCCCTAGGGACAATTTTAGGGTGGAGCATAGGTTAAACAAACAACCTAGTAACTAAGAAAAATTCCAAAGTATACCTGCAAAAGAAAAATGTAAATACTTATACCAATGTATAAAAGCTCCATTCAGGAGAGGTTCTCCACCATTATCTACTATCACACGGGACACGCTTTATACTAATCATTGTAAATGAACTGCCCATTGCGCTTACTGACTTTTAAGTTTGTTACTTCAATGCATTGTACAAATTACTTTTACTTCACATTTATTATTTAACTTTCACATCTATCATACAAATACACCACACCAGTCCACTTACATACATGGCCATTAATTATAAACCTATTACTGTAGTCAATTCTGCACAGCACATGCTATGATCTACTTTTTTAACATGAGGGAACCTCTTGAAAGAACGTTAATGGAACCCTTACATTAATTACTATATTTAAAGATCACAGTAAATTAGTGCGGTGGTCAGTAAGAAGAATGCCTCTTACATTGCTGGTCAGTGGGAAGGATGTCACCCTCACAGATAGCCAAAAACATCATTGGTATCAGGTAAATTGACCTGAGAAACACAGACAGCTCAACGCTCAAGGCACCCCTAGCAACCTCTGGATGAACCCTGGTTCAGAAACAATGGTCAATGCCATGCCATTATAATGCCCAACCTATCCCCTACATGGTATCCCAGCCATTGGTATTTTGTATGACATGGGTTAAATCATAAAAAAAAACTCCACATCATTAGGTGTTCATTGTACTGTAAACACTGTATTGTAATTTTTTTAAGCATTTCTTTGCAGCAAATTACTATAACCCATTAACTAAATAAAAAAAAATTGATGGTATAACTAAAGTTCAAACTTTTTATACCCGTGAGTACATCACTTTTTTTTAGTTTTTTTTTAATATCTTTTTATCTAGTAAATGAATGCTTTTTCATTGTATCTCCTGCAGAGAGGAACCAAGGAGTTAAGTTATACAGGGAATAAAATCCTTAATCTATTCTTCTCCTACAGGGAACAGCAATTTGAAATGGCCATAATGCATGACAAGGTTTTACTTAATACTTGTAATCATTACAAGGTTGATATTTTGACAACTTAATTCCTAGCCCAGCAAGTATTTGAAGGTTGCTAAATACTGCTATCCTTTATTACCTGATTTGAACAAATAGTCACCAGATGTGTTGAAACGTGCTATCTGGAGCTTTCTGCCATTCCAGATTCTCTTGTGTTTTTATTATTATTCCTTTGCTCATAATGCCTTGAAATCCAATTGACCGTTTTACTTAGCATCTCCCACTGCGATCTTGATCTCAAATCTGCAGTTATGATTTTTTTTTTTTGCCACATGTGTTAAATTAGGAGCATGTCTGAGGGTAAAAAGTAGATTAATTCTAGGACCTAATGATGTGTTTGTTAGCGCTAAGAAGTCATTTCAAATGTACCAAAAAAGGATTAATGCAGCATAACAAGTCATTTTAATCCCTAAAAGACCAGTGATCCTCATATTAATATAAGCTGCTTTCTCCCTATTTGGTCTCTGTAAATAGAACAGAAAATGTTGTGCGATATACATAAATCATTGAGCAAAATATTTTGGTTGGTCTGCAAATACAGCACTTGAAGTAATATAAGAGCAGCCAAGTTAGACAGTTAGATTTACAGCACTTATACAAATATTTAACACAAACATATGTGTACCATTTTAAGATTATGCTAATTTTTTGAAGACAGCAATTGAGGAGTTAGCGTTTCTTGCTTAGATATGGAGTGCTGAAAAAAATGCCTTCCAAGCCCGCACAGGCCTCTGTATAGATTATTTTCTTTCTTTCCTGTCCTCATATGGAGGATTTCAGCAACAATTTTTGTTCACGGCAGTAATTACATTGAATTCTTTCCCGCTGCCCTAAACGCTTGCAAATGTGTGGAAATCAATGAAGCTTGCAACCAACTCTTCCATACAGTAAGCTTATTTTATGCAGACATATAGAGCACAATGACCTCTGATGAATTAATGGTTTTGCTGCTTTCCAGGTGTGGTAGAAATGCTGTAGCACATAGATGTTTCATCAAATGTTAGAATAAAAAAATAACCAGTTAAAGGATTATACTACACCAGTTTATTCTTTAAAATATCAATAACAGTAAATATGAATAACTAACCTTATGGGGGCCAGGGATTTTCTACTTCAGTAAGGATTTATTGGGTAAAAGTGTATCTTTAAAAAGTGGATAATTTGGGGAAGAAAAATAACTTTTCTCAAGTTTTTATTGGTATCCATGTAGCCACTGGGGCTGACTGTACTGAATTGTACTAGTGACAAATACTGCTACCAAAATAGAAATTTTAAACTTGTCCCCAGTGCTCAAGCTAAGCGTAATTTTTCTAATGTAGACAAATGCCTGAGCAGGAAACTTCCCTCACTTGCGTTTTAGAAACAGAATGTAAAAAGAGATGTGCCCAATATACACAGACACCAAAAAAATTCTGGAGGCTTTTTTAATCCTCTCCTTCCTTGCTTTATGAAAAACTAAAAATATGTTTGGAAATACACATAGTTTAAGAATTTGTTGAAAAATAAAACACAACCTGGTCTACCCTCAGTTCACAATTTTGGTGCCAGGAATAGCACTGTATTATTATTATTATTATTATTATTATTATTATTGTTGTTGTTTTTGTTATACTGTATTTATAAAGCACCAACATATTATGAAGTGCTGTACTTTCATACATTTTAGGGCAATTCTGAGTCAAATTGCAGTATATCTCAGGTTAATCTATATATGACTTGGTGTTTAAAATGCACCACACTGTTTCTAAATACCTGCATGGTAGGCTAACAAGGGATAGAAAAAGGGTAGTGTAAAATGCATCTCAAAATGTTTGCATCTAGTCTGTATTCACTTACATACCAACAGAAGATACGATGATTTCATACCAGCTATTAGTATTCAAACACATACATGTCCGCCTTTCTTTTCTGAGTCTGTATATATTTTTTGCAACTCTTCATAAAACAAAAAAAACAATTGAAACTTGGTAGGCTGTTGTTGGCAACAAAGATGTTTATCTTTCAGACTGTACTTATTTATGAGATTCAGTAAAACAATTTAGATTTGGAACCATGTACTTTAAATACAAATGGAAAGTACATTAGGCAATTACTTCTCACATTACCAAAATTACAGGTGTTATCCTTTTTCCTAATTAACATACTTGTTGGCATATTTCACGCTGTAATTATATTTTGTTTTTAATTTATAAACACTGAAACAACGCGTCTTTTTCAAGCTACAAAACTAAACTTTGTAGCACTAAAAAAGATTTATGACTGGGTCACAGGGAAAAAGGCAGAGAGCCAAAGAGGTGAAATTAAGTCTCCTCCTAAAAAGCTGGAAATCCTCTTGACACCTCTTGTGCCAATTTGTCCCTATTACTGTCAGCAAACAAAAGTAACAAGTAGAGTCAGACCACATCAAACAGAAGACGGGGCCCCTCCCGAGGGATTGCTTGAGAGCCACTGGTGTGTAAAGCCATGGCTGAGGCCTACTTGTCAGCTGTAACCACAAAAGATTCAGAGGGAAAACAGTGACACCAGCAAACAAAAGGAGAGTTCAAATGGCTGCCAGGCGTCCCTTGACCCAGACATCTATGGAGGTCAGGGAATTCAGGTAGCAAACTTGGCCTGGGCAGTCCGGTTACTGCCCTTGTAAATGAATTGTTTTAACAAATCAGCTCTGGTCAATTAAACCTAACACTAAGCACTGCATCACTCAGCAGGAGTTCCCGACATTTAAGGCCAGAAGCGAAGGCAAAACTCATAAAACAAAAGTCTTTTTTTTCTTTACTATAGCAGAACAAATTTATAGTAATCTGCCCAAAGACTGCACTAGTGTCAAAATACACAAGCCTGTCCTCCACTCCAAAACATTCCCCTTTTGTTTGTGTTCCTTTTTTCTCCCTTGAAATCCTTTTAGAGCTGACTAAAAGGCACCTACAAACAGTAGATTGAAAATTACTGCTGGAAACAATTAATTTGGTGTTTTTGAGGTTCAACCACAAACCAAAGTTGAAGATGAATGTAGAATTTCAATGGGCCGGGTTGTTTATTCTGGAAAACAGCTTCTGTCTTCAAATGGCTCTGCTCATGCAATCCAAAACTGTTTAACCCTTTCAGGAGCTACTTTGGCATATTGTGTAAACCGGATCGGCATATTGTGTAAACCTATACAGATTTAGAGAACATAATAAGGTTTATTTGTTGCTGATAGACAAGAATATTTTATGGCTGTTGTTTTTTATTTTTATAAAGAACTGTTTATTTAGGTTTTATACATTTTCAGCAAAGCATAGATATATACATCTCCCTCAAAATAAAAATGTGTTTACAAATAAAATGAAGGATGTTCATAACACTATATATAGGCTATATTACAAAGCAACTTAAAATCCTGTCATACTCCTGGGAGAAAAATAAGTTTAAAAGTAACATGGTCATTATAAGCAGAAAAATCAGGTAATTGTAGAGGAATGGGAGATTTGTTGCATATTATTGTAAAAAAACATGTGTAAATGGGTGAGCTTTTTGAACTGATTGTAGTGTAATATGTAAAGGGTTCTGGAAATGAAAGGGGAAAATGGAAGGGTAGAATCAGAGGAAAAATGTAAGATTAAAAAGGAGTTTGTCTCGACCACATGAATCACTGTGCCTCACCATATTTTAGGAAGCAACTAAATGTTTCCAAACTTTATAAAACTGATTAAGGCTGTTTATGTAGTCTTGCTGTGAGTATATATCCTATACATCTAAAGGTTTGCCACCAGCTCAGGATATATCCGCTTCTATTTCAGAGCAATGGGATATCCTAGCTGCTTTCAAATCTAAAGTGAAGGAGAAATACTCTATGTTGGGTCACACAAAACATTAATGGGCATATTTTGTAGTACTTTGCCTTAATCAGTTTAGTCAGCAGGGTAATGATTGACCTGTTGCCAAAATGGGATCAGAAAAGGACAGGCACATTTTTATTTTAAAATACAAGCACTACTTGGTCACATTTTGAAAACCAAAAAATTCTGTCAAGCTTGAAAAGTGTTGAAATTGCAGATAAGTAAAATTATTGCCAAGATCCTAGTTCTTTATCTTCAGGGACATCTGCATGATTATCGGCAATCCTTTGGGAAATAGTGACAGAAACTAAAGCAAAATTTCCCCAAAATATATTTGTATAGGTCGCCTATGCTCCATAAACTAAGCTAAATTGAGAATTTTTTATGATAATCCTGGCATTTTGTAATTCATAGTGGATATGTATAGTGTACTTGTGTGTATTTGTTTTCAATGAATAGGGTTAAATTCAATATGAAGGGTTTTATTTTACAATGCACATATATATATATATATATATATATGTAGCATTATCACAACAATCCAGGGTGCCTTAAAATACAAAGTATAAAGCTATGATTCCACAAACACAATGTATGTATAGATTATGAACACATCTTCCTCTTTCTCAGGGTCATGGGAATTTTTAAACATTTTTTCACCTAAAGTAACTATTGTTTTAGGCATACTCAATGAAAGAAATCCTAAAGCACACCTAGAAAACAAAAATAGCGCTCTTTCCCTATTTTGCTCAGTTAAAAAATCGATGTCAAGCACAGGTCACAATGACAGTAATCTGCCACATATGATTACCCTAACAATTACTTTTTACCTGGGAGCACAATTTCATGGGTCATTTGAAGCAACAAAGTTTGCTAGACACTCGAGAAGTATTCAAAAATAGGCATACCTACTGCTAAATTTTGATTTCTTGAACCATTAACATACACCTATACCAGATGCATGTATAATTAGCAGCATTCATTTTTCAAAGTAGGGCAAATACAAATTAAAATATTATAAAATAGGGGTTTTCAATATGAGTTTGTTTTTTCAAACAGAAGATTTTAAATGTATTCCCTAAAATGGATAGGGAAGCAATAACTTTACTACCTACAGACTCTAAAACCTGCTTTCTACTTGTCTGAACAGATCTCCAAAACTTCTGACTTTATCTGAACCAAAAACAACTTGTCATGGACTCATAAAGCAATGTTTTGTATTAAAGTCATAGGTAACATGTAGGTCTAAGCATGTCAAAAAACACTTTTGGTTTGTCTTTACCATGCTGGACAGTTGAATTTCCACCCTATTCTGAAGCATAATACGTTTTTTTCCAAGCCATATAATGACAGCAAAATACAAAATAAACCAATTACACAACAAAATAGATTTTTGTATTTAGTTCTACAGTAAACACAAAAAAGTACATGTACAAAAACAAGTTCATAAAAATGAAAAATGTGTATACCTTAATGCGTGACCAGAGGCATAAGTCTAAACATGGGTATAACCCACAAACAAACAAAAGGGTTGTTGGAAACCATTTACTTTGCTTTATTCACTACTGTGACTTCTATTAGAACACAACATAACAAGCCAGTTTTTAATGATTATTTATTTATTCTATGTAAACAAAAAGGATAACCTGATGTCTATAGTTTATAAGACACTGCTGCTAGGTATATAAAAAAATACAAACAGATATATCAATTACCAATATTCTGCTTAAGAAAAAGGAAAAAAATAATACTTTAAAATGTATATATATAAATTAGCTATGAGAAGCAAACCCTTTATAATATCTATTAAACAGAACAGGATTGTTTTTGGCATCCTGTATTCTTCCTATTTATTGAGGATATGCAGGAATGTATTACCTACAAAGGAATATAACTAATGACTCTGTTGTGCTCTGCTAACTTTCCAATGCAGAAAAAAAAAACTTGAGTCACAAAATTGGGCGTAATATCGTCTGCTTTTCCCTTGTGATTCAAGCTGCCACCTTTTTTTTTCTACAGGGATGGGAACTGGAAGCCCCAAAATATAGGCAGCTAATAGCTTTCTATTCCCTAGCAAGAAACGGGTGCCAGGCTACCGCAATTGACAGCTGGGCCCTGTGTGTCTCACAGTTGCCACTCAGTCTGCCACATGGCCCTGGGAGCATAGTGATTGTACAGAGGAGGCTCCACAAGCATCTAAAAGAAAAAAAAATCTCACATACTCCAAGCTCCCCTACTATTCAGTGCCAGCATTTCATTATTTCAGGCCTTGCTTTAGGCTTTCTGTACTGATTTATTGATCCGGCACTATTCATACATTCATACTCAATGCCTATGCTTCCCTTTTACCTCAAAGCTTTGGCTGGCCAAACATCTCTTGCGCAGATTGGTAGGTTGAGGGTACATTTACTGCTTTGTTATTAGGCACTGACTGGCACAAAATTATTCCCCATTTAACCATTTGTGCAACAGTATAGATTTGATACATCTGAGAAATACTTCAGAGTCTATAGGAGATGCATCCCAGGCCTATCCCTGTTCACAACATGTGTCCCCGTCTGTCCCTTCTCACAAATCCCTCCTGAGAGCTGAGATCCTCACCTACTGTCACCATCTGGACCCTGTGTAGTGTTGTTTGACTACACATAATGTTCCTTTCAGAACTAACACCATGCAAAATACACACACAAGGTACACAGGATAAGCAAAAGGAACTGACTTATTTTTTATTCCCTTTTCCCCAAGATTAAAGCAGAGCCCAGGGATTCTTGTCAGTTATACATATTGCCTAAATATACATAAATAAGCTTTATCTTATTCTCCCATACTTTTATTGTTACAGATCATTTCAGATAACCAGGTCATTTCCAAAAGACTGAACGATTACAATTAATTCTGTTTAGTAACAAAAATATTTCACAGGCCTGTCCACACCTTTTCATGTTCGTCAACGTCAACCCCACAGACTTAACCAAATATTATCTGTTAAGGTAAATGCCGGTTATAATGACTAGTTGTGTCCATCATCCCTATCACTATGTAAAAACAAGAAGTGCCAAAACATTTACTTTGAATACTTTACATGATTAAAGACATAGATAACAAGTCAGTTATTGGATAATAATTTCAGGTACCATATCAGCTCATATACATGCATAGTTGTATCCCATAAACATGTATGTAAAGGGATCTTCCCTCACCTCGCAATACTTGGGGAAAACAATCATCCACATATATAGAAACCAATGAATGGACCACATTATATCTGTACATGTGTAGACATCCTGGTCGTTGTTCAATCCTCTGAATGCCATCAAATATTTATAACATTTGTCAGTCCTAACATTTGGAAGTATAAATAAATGCATAAAACTAAACAGAAAAAACTAAATGTGCCCAGTGTTACCTTCTTATTTTTAACATTTAAAAATAACAAATCAATCATTCAAAAGAATTATATGCTAATGTTGCTATATACATAAACTTTCCATGACAGAATATCATGTGTTATGTAATATTTATATTTTGATTTTTTAGGATTTTCATCTATACGCTGAATAGTGGGGGATACATTAATGTACATTTATATGAAGACATCTCTGTGACCTTACTGTTTTTCTGTGGGAGGGACCAAAACATGCAAAACTGAGGGCTTTTTATCCTTATCTGAAAAAAAAAATTCTGGCTTGCAGTATAATATGGTTAAGTGTTTTATGTCTTTTTAGTTAACAGTCTGTGTGAAATATTTTTGGCACACGGGAATATACTCCTGCACAAACACATTCATGTGCACATGCATACAGGCTATGTAATATATGTGTCAGTATATATGCACAAAAAACAGGCGCACAAGTACATGCATATTAGACACACATACATCTACAGAGACAAAGAGGCATTCAAAGCAGTGATTCTCCCTGAAACAAGCACGTAAAGCAGCTTTCATTCTGTGATTGTCAAAAACTTTACAATTTGCCCACTGCAATGCGGATGCCAACCAACGAATCAAAGGCATTCAGAAGCTAGACAAAGAGGGGCTGATGCCAACCTCGGTGCCAGTGGCAACCATTATTGGCATCATGCAGATTCTCTGTCTTTTTTTGTACTCTTGGCACTTGACAAACAAGATGGCGGATCTTGATGAAACAGTCAACAGCAGAATGAGAAAAAAAAGGCAATGAAAAAATATATAGCAAAAAATGGAAGGAAGGAATAGGAAAAACAGGGGAAAAACCTCTATTTAAGAAAGAAAATTCTAGAATTTAACTGCCTGCTTTCTTAGATCATTAAACGCTGAATATACCTAAATAAATGACCAAACTTTTTTTTATGGCTGGTAATTGTATGCATGCAAAAAATCTGTCTAAAATTCATATAGAAAGTTTCTTAACTTCTCCCTCGTTAAATCTCAGCACACACTGCCATCAATGCTTAACTCTAAATTTGCTGAATTTGGTGAAAAATCTATTCACTCAATGTTTACCATAGAAAATACTTCTTGCGGTAAAAGTCTGTGAGCTACAAAACTTAAGCATTGGATGGGCATGAATAAAACTATAATACTAAAGTTGATAAAATCAGATATGCTAAGCCATATAAATCATCAGATAATGATTTAAAGAACACAGATTATTGACTTTGCTATTTCTGGATATTGTCAATATATTGAAGCATTGCTCGGCACTGCATTGCGGATGCCAACCAACGAATCACAGGCCTTCTGAGCTAAACAAAGAGGGGCTCATGCCAATCCTAATGCCACTGCCAACCAACACTGGCATTCAAGCTATCCTTCCTCTGCATGCCATCTAAAAGAGAAAAAAAACACGCACGCACTCATTGATTCAACCACATTGTCTGAATTTATGGATTTAAACATTCTGTTTTATATGAAGGTGACATTACATTTCAATGTAGTTTTTTGTTTATAAATTTTAGACAATAATCAATGAATTATAGCATTACGATAGATATGACAACAGTTAGTAAACACATACACAGACATGCATGGACCCACAAACTAAATATATTTACTTCCTACAAAAAAAAACATACAACCTTCTATACAACCTCACACAATATATGATATTATTTATAACAGCCAAACAATGTACAAGTGAATGTCTGAAACTGACAGCTTATCCTCAGGGTATTTTAATAAGAATAAACAACACATGCCTCACTACAAATCAAGTCATCCCACTAGCTTTAAATACAAACATGTCATCTTTTTCTTTTTGCTTTGAATCATAGGTGGTGCATATATAACTAACTATACCTCACTGATCTCATACACAATTTATCTATTTAGTTTTCTGTTTATTTGTGGTAGCACTGTACATTTCATACTCTGGTAATTCATTGCATTCTGCTTTTGTAAATATTTATAAATATGATTCACTTCTGGTCAAATAAGATGCTAAAAAAAAACAAAGTAATTCACACATTTTTCTATTCTTAATGATTTATAAAGTAATTTAGACAAATAAAATATGCTGTCAGAAATTTAAACTTTGTCTCCTCGGTGTCAGAAGTTGCTATCAGTGAGTGTGTGGATTTGTTCAATATGGCAAAAAATGGACAGCGTAAGTCACGTTTAGCCATGTCTTCATAAGAGAGGCCAATGAAAAGCAATTTGGATACTTACAGTTTCCATTTAGCTACACAAAAGTGTTTAAGAAGACAGCAAGATATAGTATTATCCTTAATAAAAATGCTGTAACAAATATTTAAGGGAATGTGGTGAACTCATGTGGAATGATTTCTCTATCATAGGAGACTGAAAGAAAGTGGTTTCATTTCACTGGGGTACTTTTCTAAAATTATATTATAATGGCTCCCAGTGGTGACTTTAAGAAAAACCAAAGAAGGTTTCACACCACTTGGCTGTAAGATAACCCATCATATTTTTGTTGCCCTAATTTTGGCTTGAGTTATGTAAATTCAAATATGGCGGATATTTTTAGCAAAACCAAATATGTATTAGCTACACTTTGATATGGTACACTGAAAAAATGGCACTACCTCTTACTAAGATAAGCAGAACCATTCAGGGGCACCAAGCACAAATTCTGAATGTGAAAACCCTGTACACCTCCACACCTTATGGTTTGTATTCTTACAGGCCTGTATATACAATACGAAGTTTGTCTTTCAGACAATACCCATTACAAAAGCTCCTTTTCACTTAACCCACAGAAAAGAAAGCATATAATACAACAAAGCACGAAGTACCACAGCTACCTGCTAGCAGTTAAGAAAAACAAAGTGAATTAAACCAAGTTTGGGAATCACCCGGGTTATTTGAGGCTATTCTACCTCACCGCTCTGTGCTCATATTACAAGTAACAAAGGCAAGAGGGGACTTCAACTTACGAAACTTTGTTCTTTCCACTTCAGTTCTTATATAGCAAAAGAACACTGATAGCGAAATATTCAAGAGAATGAAAAATTCATATTCAGATCTTACACAAAAAATGTGTGCAAAGGTTTTACACATATAGTCAATTGTCAAATCATTAGGAAGAATACTTCCAACAGCCCATTAAGGCACTGATAAGAACATTCATTTAGGTGTGAATAATAACTGTGGGGCATATTTTGTGACTAAAGTAAGGTAAAGCTGTCTAGGTTATAAAGGTGTTGTAACGCAATCAAGATCAAGTGTCAAATTCAAAAACATGAAGTTCATGCACTAAAAAAAGAGAACTTAAGAATGTGTATTGTAATGGATTGTAACTGAATTTAACAAACAGTGCATTTGTATGTAGATTCTAGTTAGCTAACTTGTGTATATAAATGTACAAGCAATTTTAATTTTGTACAATCAATTTTAAAATAATGCATGCTCTTAGTTAAAGTGGAAATTTCACTTATTCCATTAAAGAAAACAAACTTGGGCCCAAAAGACTTCGCCACCTAGCCTTCTACATACACATATTAACATAGACATATTTATTACATACATTTTTAGATTGTTACAAATGCTTCTTGCAAATCTAGAATACTCTACCAAACTAACAAACTTTACAAGCAGTTTAAAAGCACACACATATTCAAGGTTCAACATTTCAAACAGAATAAAAAATGTTAAAAAGGATCCACTGCTAGTTAATCATACAGGAATGCTGAGGAGTAACTGCTTTTTCCTAAGAACTTAGCACAAGTTTTATATGATGTATCCTTTATCTTGATGCTTACACAGGTAAAATATTTTGAAACATATATTTGGCACATGCCTAAAACGTGAAGCTTCAACTCAAGTCTTCATTCTATATTCCACATTACCTATATTTTTAAGACCTATATTTTTTATACACAATCATGCTGTTTTGGATAATAAAAATAGTTGTGTGTACATAACATGTCTGTATTAAAAACACATTTTAAAGTAATAAAAGATGTTCAAATTAACATGAGTATTGATTCTTACCTTGGTCCTGTACATAGTATGCCAAGAACAAATCAAGCTCCTTGACCGATACAGTTATATGATGTGGCTGGACGCAAAGTGCTGGGTTGGTGCAGTGCGGTGATTTGACAAGCCGTTCCCCGTCCGTACTTTCCAGGGGGATGCCTTTAAAAAGGATGACCATGACCAGATCCAATCGCCAGACTTTGTCGGCCTGTCGAAGGCAATCGATCCTCCGGATCTTGCCTTTCTGGTCTGGGTTTGATAGTACACAGCAGGGGTGCTTCTTTCCAGTCACGGTGAGCACAAAATCCTCCCGGTACTCCTGGCGGATGTCTTTGCGTAGCTTGGCTAGCAGCCTGGACGCCCATTTCTGCTTGATTTCTGGCTTCTCGCTCAAAAGCTCATCCTTGACTGCTCTCTCCTCATCTTTCGACATTCGCTTTTCATGTTTTTTAAAGTACTTGCGCTTACGGGCTTGGAGGTTGAACCATGTATAGGCGATTGCACGGACATGTGGAAGAAGAGCCTCAATGAATGGATGGAACTCATCCTACGGGAAGAGATGTAAATACTGTTAAAAACGGCAACTGAAATTTATGTAATAAAACAAAATAAAAATACGTCAATTATTTTCTTTTGAATGGATCTAAATATTTAAAACTGCAAAGTGGACTGAAATCTAAATTTGTCAATGTTTAAATTATTATCGTCTTTGAAACAATGTACTTTAAAAGTGACCCAGCAATACACCCGATCTAACGTGTAAACCTTTCTATCCAGCCTGCTCATTTTGCTGACACCAAGAAGTACCATTATAGCATGCTTGTATCGGTTTTTCATCCACAATGAACACTACACAGTTAAAAAAAAAGGATGCAGAGATGTTCAGGAGACAGCAGCAGATGCCACAGTTCATTTCTCCTCTTGGTGGCACAGGAAAACAAAGCAGAGCTACAAGCTCTGTGCAATACCACTCAATTCCCGCTTTCAGAGCATGCTCTCAGCAAGAGTCTGCTAATGGCACAAGGAGCATGCGCTATTAAGCTTGATCCATTTTCTAATCTGAGCAGACAGGCAATCCTGCACTAAGACATTACCATTCCAATAGTGTAACAAGCCAAATGGGTCTTATGTAGGCAAAAGTGTGGAAACGGCTGATTTTCAGGGGTATATGCTTTCACTGAATTAGTTCATTTTTTTTTAGTATTATCTTCCTACAGAAACAAAAAAAATCTCAAGAAACAAGCTAGGTCTCTATTAGTAATAACCCAAGCTAATTGGTAAGATAATATCACTTCTTACTCCTCTGGGACAGAATTAAAGTGATGTACTTGTTATGAATCGAAAAGATCCCAGCAGGAATAGGAAACCTATTATTAATACTATTTGACTTCTTGCTAATTCCATGCTAAACTTTGCTCTTAAACCATCAAAATGCTAACATAGCTTTCATCAAAACTGCATATATATAATAAACAGATGCTGAACTAATTTCTTTGGGTCTCTAAATACAACTAATATTTTTCAGTGAAGTCCGATGAGAGGGCATGGTGTATATGGGCAGTACCAGTCTCCCCCATGTTCCAGTGCCAGAACAGCATTATGCACAAATGAATCTGTGCCTCCCCTTAGACTGTGCATCAGTTCAAAACCTATCACACGTAGACAATGAAAAACAGCAACTTGGCACACAGCTGACATTCACCGTGCTTCTGTGTGCTGTGACATGAGTGAAGCACTGGTCAATCAGGGACTTCTGTAATATATTTTTTGTAATTTTTAATCATTACCTCCTGCAATATCACATTGCCAAACTTAAGGCTTAAATGAATTGCAATGTCACTACTGAGGTTTTCATAGCTTTAAAGACACATAGGTGTCTTATTAAATATACACAAGCAATAAAAATGTAGAAAGACTTTACATAAACGTAGCTACAATTTTATACAGTATGGGGCTGATCGACCATCATTTCACCCTAGCCCTGTTTTCATGAGAAAGTCCCAGTCAGGTGCATGCATGCTAGTGTAAAAATTACACTTGTATAAAATCAATAATAAGGAACAAGTACGAGGTAATTTTAATAAATGTTCTGTAAAAACAAAGTCATTGTGATAAAATATATCAGAATACTCTTCTGTAAATGCCTAAGCTACCCAAGTATTACTAACAAGTAAGAAAAGAATTAAAAGAATGGCTTAAAGGGTGTTTATTTCATAGCCACCTCTTCCCGAAAAGCAAACATACTTGCCATTGTTGAAATTAATAATCTGTTGTATCAAGTTGAATTTAAAATACAAAATAATTACCTCTCATGACTGCAAAACACAGCAAACCAGCATTCATTCCAAATTGTTATCCATAGTGAATAACTACATAACAAACTAAAGTTTTTTTTTGTTTTTTAGCTTTACAAATATTACCAGTCACATAATCAATTTCTAGATGCAGTGATTGATAATAAATGAATATCGGAATGGCCATTTTACTTGTTAAGAATGAATACTTCAATGAACTTTTGCATATATATACGCAATATACACATCACAATGACATTATACCAGATATCAAGTAATGTGACTGATCAATATTTTTACATATAATCAAACCACTTTATCTCTGTTGTTTTCAAAGGTAGGCCAGAGAAGTAGTTATATACAATCTGTTCTTTGTGTGGGAAGGGAACAGAACTCCAAGGAACCAACAGCCCTACCTTCTAGGTCAACCTTTACGGTCCCAATTTAACATCTAAAACACTTACAACAACATCCAGTAAAAGCTATAAAGAAAAGGTGAATCAGCTACAGGTGATACATGACAGACAGCATTATGTAAATTGTATAAATTATATATATATATATATATATATATATATATATATCTTACCACAAATACATTTGCCTACCACAAATGTAAGAGAAAACCAGTTAGTGTTACATTACATGAATCTCTAAGGTGTGGGTGCATGTGTGAGTGTGTATATATATATATATATATATATATATATATATATATAATGCATCAGACTGATCAACTGAACTGATTTTTTACCTACAAGATTACCTGAATGTGTTTGTGTGTTTGATAAAAGTTGAGAAAGCATACGTATTCTTCATTGTAAAGTTAATCAAGCTCTGCTTGACAAGGAAACGTGTCTACTAAAACTTCTCTAACATAGGTAACTAATGTAAAAGTTTATAGGGCCTTCAGCCAAATTGGTTAATGGTATACCTCTGTGACCTTACTTCCAGCTACTCTCCACAACACAAGGTGTCGGCGTGTTCTAAAATTTATATACATTTTAGGTAAAAACAACTTCCTGTTGTAAAATACTGATTTTCTATTGTAGCGCATTTTTTAGCATTGAAAACCTATATGGTGTATGATTTTAGGTGTATGTGCAATTGTTAACAATTACACTTGCTTAAAAATATTATAATTTTCTATTTCCACAAGGCTCCAACAAATAAATTAATAAAAAGAACCTTACTTTTCAAATTGTCTTTTTAAACAGGGAACTAGAATTACAACGTGAAACAGAAAAACAAAAGAAAGAATTTTGGAAAAGCAAATGAAATATTTGCATTACACTTAAATTCTCTCATTTAACATAGTTTTTTTTTTTTGTAATAATTTAATATGAACATAAACTACATTTTTGCAGGACAAATATATGAAATACACTAAACAATTCCAACTGATAAAGAACTATGAAACCTGCAAGAAAGCACAAAGCCATATATAACATTTTGGCATATATTCAAAATTTGGAAAATTATAGAAAAATCATTATATGATGTGATGGTAAACATATATATATATATATTTTTTTTTTAATATATATATATATATATATATATATATATAGTTTT
>NC_092860.1:38763423-38899368 GCF_032062135.1 Pyxicephalus adspersus
ATATATATATATATATATATATATATATATATATATATATATATTCTTGCACACACATTCAAAACCTGTGTGCATATACATATATATAAGTGATATATATATATTTATATGAATATTTAGTTGATACTGCCTCAATCATTAAATGTCATAAATGTCATTTTTAAAAGTTATAGATACATTTTTCAAAGAGCCATGAATTTCATTTGTCTAGACTTTGACACAGAATATATACTCATATACATTCAAAATATTTGTATATGAACTGCTAATGTATATTACTTAGAAAAGCAATTTAAACAAATGACTGCTCATCTATTACCACTAAAGGTAAATCAATTTTTACCTAGAGAACATAACAATTAAAGAAAAAAAATGTAAGGAATGGTAATGGTGACATATAGAACGCACAGGTGCAATTTGTCCCTAAATAACTTTGGAAGATGTCAGTATGTGAAAGACTTTCTGACTAAAATACATCTAGTCAGTCAAATTCACATGCCAAACAAAATATAAACAGTACAAAAAGTGTCAGCCAAAAAAAACTCCAGGGCTGCATCCAATCACTGGAAAGGCTTTATCGTTGTCTTCATCTTTAATTACAGTTTGGGAATGCCTCGGTATATTTGTATGGCCGTGTATTACATATGTAACATCAATAAATGGTAATTAAGGTGGAAATCTTAGCCTAATAAATATTACAGAAATAACTAAAAATGAATAAGCTAAACCAAAAACAACTTTGGAGATTTTGGTTGTTTGTAGGCTAACAACGGCCTTCCCAAATCTCTAAAATATTTGCTGCTTCTGTTATTACGGACACCAAAATAGAATAACATTTCTGGTGGCGGCTCAAATCCTAAATGAAGTGGTCCTAAAATCCCTCCAACATACTTTCCTGTAATGTATTTTTGGTAATAAAATTCTGCAGAAACATCAAGCAACATGCGTTATTTTAGGTATATTAAAGGACAAATTGCCCTGTCAATAATTCTCCTAATAATTGAATTATCCAGGTGACACATTGACAATAAAAATACAATCCACATATATAAATGAATAAAAAATGAAAAGGCCAGGTTTTGTTTTAGAGAATTAATAAATGCACGTGTTCTATTTTACAAGGAAATAAATTACATATATATATTGTCAGGAATAAATAATATAGAGATGAATGTGACAGGTAGAATGGCTTTGTATATTACACATACACAGCCTGACTTACTCCTCTATAATATAAATATTTAATACCATAGAATACAGAAATAACCCAGACTGAGCTGTCAGATTCGGATTGTGCCATGCTACAACTTCCAGGCTACCTGCAGCCCCTATATTCCCTATGAATACATAAAGAAGCCGGTTACAGTGTAATATGCAGCACAGGACGGAGTGTCCATGGAGTACAGCAAAGTTTCCTGTGTCGCTATTTCTCAGGCTCGCCCATGTGAGCGCACTGGAAGAAGTTCCGAATCCCGGACAGTCTCGTACCCCACCGAGCGTGTGGAACATTCCCCGGGCGCATTTAATATACTTGCCGGGTACCTACCATGTCGGGGCACACAGGGGAGGCCGTACGTGCCTGTAATTCTATAAGTACGAAGACAAAAGTGTGGAGAAATGAAGGGAGAGGTGCGGGACGTAGAACCGCTATGGAGGTGGCATTCACCTAGGTGTACCGTCCATATGGAAGAATACAGCAAGTCTCCCGCGCAGCATCCCGACTTAGTTGTCCCTCACCTGCGGGACCCCCTGATCCCCCACCCAGGCAGCCCCGTAGCCCCGAATTGGCATAGTATACCTGAGTCAGGCAGATAGGAGAATACATCATGGCTTGTTCGGCTCCCCAGTACAATATCCAAGGGGGAGAAATTTCACCTATTCATTGTCCGGTGACTGGGCGATATAAGACGGCAGATGATGAATGTCCTGGCTGTCAGTGCCGCTACTGGGCGCCCGCAGTGTGAGCTGCCAGCATAGCACTCCGTGTCCCCGGGCTGGCCGCGCTATATTCTATCGATGATGATGATGGGGATGGTGATGGGATGTATTAGCTCCCAATAAGCATGTCCTGCACACACTAGCGCTCTCACTCCCTCTCTTCCGCTCACTCAAACTTGCACCGGTTACACCCTCTGCACCGTTTCAGCTTTCCAAAGCAGACTTAAGGATTTCGCATTTTTTTTTATTATTATTATTATTTAATTACACAATCAAGGAGACACACTCCTCCCCCTGGTGCGCTGTGTGTTTCTCTCCTATATGTCCCTCCGCCCCTTCACATGCCCACGGCTTGCAGGGTACCGGCGCCCTGCCGGGAGAGGAGGGGTTAAATCATGGAGGAGGAGGAGGAAGGCTGCCCGAGCTGCTCTTCCTCTCATTCCTCATATCGTCCGGGAACAGAATATAATGTGCTGGGCACACCTCTGCAATGCAAGGCTGCCACTATGGCATGCTGGACAATGGTCTGCAGTCTAGGCTGCCAGTGTGACATGCTCAGTGCAATGTGCTGCAATCTAGGCATGCTGGACGATATGTTCTGCTATCTTGCTGCCACTATGGCATGCTGGATGCACTGTAATTTGTTCCCTATAAACTGACACAATGGCATGCAGAATGCGATACAAGGTGCTGCGTATAAACTGGCACTAGGGCATGGTGGATATATTGTAATTTACCTATAAATTGGCACTAAGGCATGCAGAATGCAATACAAAGTGCATTAAATAAATTGGCACCATTCAATATAATGTACCTAGGCTGGCACTATGGCATGCTGAATGCAATGAAATGTTCTGCAGTCTAGGCTGGCACTATGGCATGTAGAATGCAATACAAGGTGCTGTGTATAAACTGGCACTATGGCATGCCTAATGAAATATGTGCTTTATATGAATTGGCACCATTTAATATAATGTACCCTACCTAGGCTGCATGCTGAATGCAATGAAATGTTCTGTATTCTAGGCTGGCACTATGGCATGCAGAATGCAATACAAGGTGCTGTGTATAAACGTATCAATTGGCACTGAAAGATGCAATGTTCTGTCATTTGGGCTGGCACCATAGCATGCATTACGTGTATTGTACATAGTCCAGCACTATGCCATGCTGGATACAGTGCCATGTGCTGCAAATAAACTGGCACAATGACATGCAATATAATGCACCGTACCGAGGTTGGCATATGACATACTAAATGCAATTTAACCTCCTGCATCTAGGTGGGCTCCATGGCATGCTGAAATCAATAGGCTGCACCATGGCATAGTGATGGTAATGCTGCATACAACATTGCTATTTGGGAAGGTAAATGCAATATGTGCCGCACCTAGGCTGCCACTCTGTGACGCTGAATGAAATACAATTGGCACTAACTATGGCATGCTGAATGCAGTGTAATATACAGGTGACTGGCAGTACAGGAAGAACAATGTAATATACTGCACCTAGACTGGCACAAAGTTGGCACACTAATAACGAGTCCCCTTCCAGTCATGGGAGGCTGATATATACCTCAGTGCCATGAAGTAGGGCACCACCTTTAGGTCTAATATTGGCACTGTGCGTTATATACATATGTAGGTATGCCATGGCACTGCCATATCTGTGCCCTGCAGCCTGGTCACAGAAGTGGCAAGGTCACAGGAGCGGAGGAGCGAAGAGGGCTAGAGGAGTTCGTGCTGAGAAGGAGCCCGCCCGCCCGCCTTTTATACGCCCTGCTCCTCACCTCGGCCTCTCCCGCCCTCTGCCCTCCCTCTCTGCGGTTATCTCGGGTGAGGGGAGTCGGGTGTGGCCGGAGCTCACTTTCTTAACTGTTTGGGTACCTCGGGAATAAAAGCGGTGCCTGTTATAACAAGTACACACAGACGTTTCCGAAAAGTCTGACTTTAGTAAAAAGGCCCCTGACATATGTGAAGCCAGGGAGTCTATATGTGTCATTAGTAATGGCTGCTCAGGCTGGAAATATAGTTATTATTAAAGATATCTTGAGGTAACTCCAACATATATCACTGCTCTGTATAAAGCAAGGTCACACAGCGGCCAAAGCAAGACCACAAGAGCTTGCAATCTAACATGCTAAACAACATGCACAAAAATGTCATGGAGGACATTATGACAGAAAAACATAAATGTAAATTAGATAAACCTTCATACCCTCAAACCCTTCATTAGGGTTAATGTCAATGCAAACCAAACCACAAGATAACAACCACATCCATGACAATTTTTTATTTTCCCTCAGTTGCAGTAAATTTGATTTGGCTTTTTGCTAGAAAGGCCACAATGTGCAGCGCTATGTATAACTTGTGTAAAAGTCCCAGGCACAGAAATGGTTAATCGTGAGGCGGCATGGGACTATAAGGCATTTTGGAGGCTGGAAGTAGCTTCTTTTTTCCCACTCTCACTTTAATGGCTGACAGGGGAACCGTATAACATTCCTGTCAAGTCACACTCATTTGGAATAAGTCCCACTCGTTAGGAATAAGCTTCGTGTTGCAGCCTCCGTGCCCTCTTTGGGTTGGAAGCTCTTCCAATTCATGAAGTGTACACATTATATCTTATTTAAATTCCCACCAAAATGTTATAGAATAATGGCCATTCCTATCAAACAACGCCATCATGATATGCAACATGAGGCAGCAATCTGAAAATATAGAAGGCTTTGGATCCCACGGTACCATTACCAAACTACCACGAAGTATATTCTATAAAGACAAACAACCTCTGCATATAATATATTTCTCATTTATATTTCACTAAAATTCATTCTGGCTAATCAGCATATCTAAAGCGACAGGCAGCACATCTATTGTCTTTAAATGGAACCTAATATTTTAAAAAAGGCGAACATGAATACTACATGCCAAGATTTATCATTCTTTAAAAAAAAAATTATAGCCTGTGTAACTTTTGGGTGTTTTCGATATTTCTATACGACAACCATGTGCTAATTCAACATATATGCCAGGGAAATATGCCACCAGTCCTGCAAAAAGCTGAACCCGCAAAGCACTAAATAGCTCCATCACCTCCTGACACGATTCCAGAGGCATCCACTCAATCAATAAGACAGCGCAAAGAGCAATGTGCAAAAAGCGATCACTTTTAAGTAGAGTGTTGGCTGTAGCAGCACAAGGATAACAGCTGATTGGAACCACAAGCTCCTTTGGACAGGTCTAAATTGTGTCTGTAATGTACTGCCAAGAACTGTTCCATGACTGTGTTGTAAATATATAAGAGCCAGGGAAAAGGAATGCTAGTTTGCGTGAATGAAAGCGCTGAAATTTCAATTCACACAAGAGCGTTCCAGCTGGTGTGAAGCAAACAGGGACTGAAGAATGACAGCCAAAAATCAAAATATAAATAAAGAAAAGAGTGCATGCTTAGGGCCACTGGCTGCTTGTGGTTTTCTGCCTTGTCTGCTGTTCTGCTCTCATGCTAGCGTGTGACTGTGATAGAAAAGAACTACAAATCAGTTCTGCAAGGTTAGCATGCACACTCAAGAGAAGGTAAGTGATGTGAAGTCAACCATGAAATGGTGACTTTTAACCTCTGTGCTGTCCTCATTAAGGAGACATTCAAACTCTGCTCAGTGGATTAAGCAGAATGGGGTGGGACTGGGAACAAAATCAGCCAGCTGCTTTAATTCTCATGTGCCTTCCAAGCACAGTTTATATAGGGACAAGGCAAGAGGTGGCTTGGACTTCCATGCATTCCTTTATTAACCCAATCCTTGCACTGGTAAAAGCTCCCGCCAGCTACGGCTGGATTTTTTTCTATGAAAAGGAACCCTTGACCGTATTGCATTTCACCTATTAAGTTGTTTCTTTTATATTCGCAATGAAACCTTTGACCAGTAAAATAAAACAAAATAGAATATATAAAATTGTCATGAAAACTATTTTAAAATATTGCAACTTTTATCAAAGCATTTTCAAACAACCTAAAAATTTCAACTTTCAACTATACGCCAATATTTAAGTGAACACTTAAGGCAACCTAATGCGCATTACGCAGGGCTCCCATTTTTATTGTCTTCTTCTCCATCCAACTCCATCTATCGGTATGCGGCCTACCAACACAATACAATTCACTCTTAAGAAAAATCACAATTAGAGTTTGTGTCAATGGATTTCTGTTTCAAATAGATTGAACTGTCTCATTCAAGTCTAAAGAAAGGTCTAAGGCAAGTCAGAAGGCAAGTATGTTTATCTTATTGCAGAAGGAACATCGTTGTCTCTTGCAATAAATAGCCTGCCTGATCGCATTAATTTTTATTGAAAGGTTAACACTGTACAGTTTGCTTGCAAACAGGTAGGCCCTTCTCTACCTGGACATCCAACCAGTCCAAGGATCCGCACATATTTTTAGAATTTCTCAGACAGCAGTAACTTTAGTATGGTGTGGCATACAGAGTCAGAAATGTTTGGCCTCTTTACAACCCTCAAATACTGGAACTGAATGCCCCTGTACTATATAATTGTGGGTAAATCTAAATAGGAATCCTATGATCAAATTAACCAACATTATAAGTACGGTATTGGGTGATATTATCAAAATAAGCACAAAACGACCCTCTCCTTACAATGTTACACAAGCACAGTAACCTTAATCAAGATTAGTGAGCACCCAGAGATTTTATATAAGATATCATACAGAATCTTAAAACATCCTGCCTTTAGTGATATAGCCTTATGGCAACTCATTTGTTAACAAAAGTGTTTGCAGAGCTCCATGAAAAAAGCTAAGCATTTAGTGACTGAGCTGAAACACAGCTCTCATATCTGAGAGGGGGAAGGGAGGGGAAAGTACAGTTCAATCCAAGAGAGAAACTCTGACTTAGGAGGTAGGGCTTGTCTCCATGCCAAAAATAAAAACAGAGAGAAAGGGAGGCATGAGTAGGAGGGAGGGAGACTAGTGCAGCACTAGAGTAGCTATAGCCTCATCCATTTTTGTTAGATTTTTCCCAACCCCATCAACATAAGATTGTTAACTTCTTCTATACATTGATGCTACAGTGGGCTTAAGAAACATTCACATTGTATGCATTACACTGGCCTAACAAGAAGAATAAATGACACAGGCAGGTTTGATTTACAAACCCTAATTAATCGCAGAGGAGTCACTAAGAGATAGCAAGTACATGTGTGTAATAAACATCAGTATGACTACTAAAGTTCCATCACACTTCACAACCTTAGCGGCTGAGCATGATAGGTTCCACATTTAATTTTTACAGTATTACACACCCCAGTACATTCATAAATGTCTGAATTTAACCTTTGTGGGTTTACTACCTAAATATGTTGTACTAGCATTAAAACTGACAGTGCAGCAAAAAAATGACAGTGATTTACAAGGAAAGTTCATCTGAAGTGGCAACGGTGGTCAAGTCAAACACACAGGAATGTAGAGGTCTCTTAAACAACCTCAAGCTCCCTAGGTAAATTGTGAGCAATACACATCATTCTCTGAACCGAGAACTGCATAAGCTTTACAAAGAAAATTATATTTTGGATAAATGATTCATACGAAAGTTTATAGTTATTACATATTTAATAAATCGTGATGTTAGGATCCGTGAAATACCATGATGATAAATGTAGGGCATGACTGGCAATAATAAGCACTGGATCTAGCATTGCTGTTACAAGATGCAATCTTCCTAAGCGACAATCAAAGCTCTCCTTTATGTAGAAAATGGCTTATAGGCACCTTATGCATTGCTCAATGTCAAGAAGAAACCTTAGCTAAGCACAATCGTCTGTGTAAGAGCATGCTTTTATTCACATTGATGAAGGCCTTGCTGACAGAGGATGGTTAAGGTAAAAGCTAGCGCACAAGCCACTGTACAAAAGGGACAAAGACTGGGCTGTATTTAACTGATGCAAATAAACCCCCCAAAAAAATGATGTCTCAACAGTTTCAGGTTCTGTTATCTGTATAGAAAGCTTAACTCCCTACATAACAACTTACAAGGTCAAAAGAGCAAAGTTTTTTTTTGTTTTTTTTGAAGTTTGGATTTTACATAGGCTACAGCCAAAGTGAAATTACACTGTAGGGAGAGCTGATTATGTTCAACAGAAGCAAGCTGTTAACTCGGTAAACTCTCACTTTTTTTCTGGTATCCTATATATTGCCAGCATGCTGAAATTGATGCATCGAAACCCCGTCAAGAGGTCACTTTTCCATGAATCACTCACATAGACCTTGCGGCTACAAGAGTTACATCAGGGAATCTCACAAAATAATTATCAGGGCATCCTGGGGTGCGATTCACATGGCAGACAATGGTAGTGACACTCATGTATAGTTAAAATGAAAACAGGTTCACAGCAATTCAAGTGGAGGCACGCATAGCCAATTTACATGGACAGCTCCTTGTAACACCATTGATGCTTCAATCTTTGTGTAAATGAGCACTTGCCATAATGAAAACTGTTATTAATCGCTGTCTTGGATGAAGAAACTTAATATCTATATAATGGCTTAAAAAAAACTTTAGCTGAAAATTAGGTAACTATGAAAAAAACACAATTTGCACCACTTATGTATTCATTAAAACAGGTTAAATGTATATTCTAATTGAAGTACATGTATACATGTTTATTTTAGCCTCCAGGAACCCCCTCCACAGAGGCAGTCAGAATAAACAAACATAACTTACACCTAATATGTTTCCTTACATGTTTTTAGCAGAGTAAAGCAAAGACATGATTTCATCAATGTAATAACTTTGCAGAGTATAGTACAGGATACGTCACATTTGTGGTTCTGCGTCTGATGAAACCTCATCAGTGGCAAAATCATCAAACTGTAACTTGCCCCTTTTATGATGGGTCTATCATTCTCTTTTAGGCTAAGATGTTTGAGAACTTTAAATCACTAGTGAAGCATACATAAACAGGTTACTTGGCCAGAAAAAGACCAATGACATAGGAAAATGTAAGTGCTGCAACATCTATAGCCACCATACAGTTCCATACATGTTTTGTGCTGCAGAGTTGTCTCACCATTTGTGGAGAATCTACATTCTGGATGCCCATGACCTGTCTCCAGCTTTTCCATTACAACTACTTCCAAGTAACCCTGTTTTTCAGGTGTGGTAGTGGAACTCCACATCAATGGTTGCCTTTCCCTGTTTTTCAGCTGTGAATTTTCAGCTTGGAAATACAAGACCTAGAAACTCTTGCTATCCCAAAAATCATAAAAAAGATGCACCTTTGGCTATCTGAACACACAATAAATGCAGCTTATTGTACCCCTTTCTAATGTAAACTTACACCCCAAATATCTAACATATATTTCTCAATTTGTTCAAATAAAAAAGCCATGTGATGGCAGATCATTAACAAACTCTCACCCAGAATAGTTTTTTTGGGATAGCACAAATACCAAGTTTGACTTTTTCCTGTAATAGACACAACTAAATGAAAAAAAATCGGGCAGCTAATCATGTTACTGTCATTACAGTGCACTCTGCCTGTGTTATAAATTTCCTGCCCATTTAGAAATCTGAAGCTCGTACATTCCCTTAGGCTGAGCCTGCCCCACAGATGAATGGGCTAATTGACTGAACTGGGGAATAAGTGGGAGGATTTTAGAAACCACAGGATATTCACAACAAGCACTCTGCACTGGAATACAAACCAAACTCATTTTTTACCTCGTCCTCAAGGTTGATGCCACTAATCTATAAAAAGAGGCTTCGTTTAAATTGGGCTCCAGTCCTGGAATTTTTTTCTCTAAGAATATCTGCTTAAAGGTTACGGTTGATTCATTAATGAGAATGTTTAAAATGCCATATTTTGAATAACATGGAATGCCAAAGAATCCTAACCCACAAATTTATGTTGAGGTCACATGAAGACTAGATGATTACGTTGGCCTGCTTGTTAAAGGATCATGCTATAGCGTGTATATATGTAAAAGTATCTTAGTAACACAAAGCAAGCAATCCTGTCTATAATTTACCAAAACATGAATGCCTGAAGTCTAGGGGGTTGTAATGAAGAACTACTCCACCTTTTTATGAAATAAAATAACTTAATTAGGTATACAGGAATAAGATCTTGCCATGTGTATGGAAATGTCCTATAGAAATATAAAGAATGGTAAAAGAAGTATGATTTGTTTGGTGTCAGAACATCAGACTACCGGTATATATTCAAACTACAAAACGGGGCATTAGGAAGTGTCAGTTTTAGAAGTGCCAATAGTTTTAAATTGAAAACATTTTCAAAACCAGGAATAATTAGCATCCATGATTTTGTTGTGCAGATATATTACTATGATCAATGCAAATTATTGGCAAATAATTACTAATTACTGCATGTCATTGTACTGTCAGTTGATTAGCCTTTTCATTGTAATCCCTACAGCTGGAACAGTGAAAGTTAAAGTTAATTCTGTGTGTTTGGCGCCTTTTCCCTGGCAGCTACTGTACTTATAAAGTGCAGATCTTGTCTGTCCTGTCTCAAGTTCAATGGCAGACTCCTCTCACAAGCAGCAAGAGGGGGAGGGGGGACAGGCATGTTCTGTGCACTAATAATAATTCACATCACACCACCTCAGATCCTTGTGTCAAAGTAAAAAGAACTGTCCCACCCACTCCAACCTGAGAATTACTCACAGTCCCACTTATTGCAAATCAACATTTACTATTGTGTAGGACATAGTGTCAAGTGTGATCACTGATCCATAATCTGGGGGGGCATGCACATGGACACATACACCACATATGTAACTACAAGGACTATGACCTGTATATATATCTATATATAATTATTAATATTATTAATAAACAGGATTTATATAGCACCAACATATTATGCAGCGCTGTACATTAAATAGGGTTTGCAAATGACAGCCGAACACAGACAGTGACACAAGATATATTTATATAAATCTATACATATATATTATAAAAAGGTAAATGAATGCATCTATGCTTTGCCATGGCAATATCAGTCACCGACTACTAACCAGCACAAGGGGCATTTTGGTGTTGTGGTAAAGCTTGTACATTGCTCACTTAGACATTATATGCATAGACAAAAGCACAGGATATATACACAGCATTACTATGAAGCTTGTACAACCAACTTTGAATGTACCAAATCCATCAATATGTGATCAATTAGACTGATGCATTAAATAGTTGTCTGAAGATCTAAATTAAATTGCACAAATTGTAACATGCATGGTGAGTTTTAGACAATTATATGTAAAAAGTAACAACCCATATGTAACACAATGCATATAAATGAATGCATTAAATCAGTAAAATGCGTACAAAAGAGATTAAGACACTCCTGGGGTAAGGGGGTAACCTCTGGTATATTATAATATAATGTATATATATAATATAATACATAAAATGATATATATAAAATAATAGATAAAACATTTAGACACATATGTACTAAATGTACTTAAGGCAGGGGAAGGGGGCTGTGATTGTTAGTGTAAATTCTAAAAAGATTGGGGGGTTCTGTTTATGTACATTCTTTTCTAGTTTCTATTATATTTATACACAGTTAAGGGGCACATTTTGATTCATGTACCCATAGAATGTAGTACTAAATTTCCCTTTCTCTTAGATAAACATGACGCATTAAAAGAAGCACATTATTAAAGTTAGGAAACTACTACAACACCTGTGACAGCATAATGTACCATGGATGATTGTATCATTCCAAACATATTGAAGAAGGAGCATTGTAACCTACAGAATGCAGAACAGGTGTAGAGCAGAAGGGATCATGTTTACAAGGATTTACAGACCAGTCACAATATCAAAACATAAAGCACCAGGAGGACATAAATATTGTAAATATGGATGTGTGCAGATTAGCATGAAGCAGAACTAAGTTATTGTCTGACACATAGGGGCTTCAGGAGGAGGGGTGTCATGGCTATATAAGAAGCTGACATACCTAGGGGTATACAGACAGGAAATAGCAGACATAAGTCACTACCCAGATGGAAAACACAAAAAGTGCCTGATCAGCCACACTATAGCTGCACATTGTTAGAGTGATAGTAAAGTGTTACAAGGAAAGAATAAGAGGAAGTAAAGCAGCAAATATCAGTACAAGGCAGTCCTAGCACAGGTGACTGCCATAGGTCTATCTATACATTGCTATGACACGCTGGCTGCCTGTGCAGGTATTACCCATACATAAACCACACCTTCACATCCATAGAAAGGGAACTCCGACATATGGAGGTTATATAAGGTGATCCATGTATGTACAGGCAGCCACGTGGACACAGATCATCACTGCCTACTACATCATACATGTGCAATCAGCATCGGGCTGCACATCGCAAATGTGCCGAGAATACAATATATAGAAACGTATAGCACACAGTAAAAAAATAGTATATAATATTTATATATACAATTGTAAATATATAGTGATCCCTATAAATAGATGTATATAATAGTAAACATCATTGAGCATCGTTCTATATATATATATATATATATATATATATACATTTATATAGATGATGGCAGTGGAGGGGGGCTCCACGTGTACCCCCCAGATCACATGACCCGCCCATGCCATGCAGCGTGTGCCAGCAGAAGTGTTGCGCCAGGAGCCGTGCCAGGTTCAGCACTCTTGGACACAAGCTCTATCCACTGATTGCTGGCACACAAGTGTGACCCACATCCAGATGCTGCCAAAAAAGCAGAAGACAAACAAGCGGCACTTCTAGCTCATCCCACAACAAATCATGTCAGGAAGAAAAAGTTATAACAAGGATGGAAGATCAACATAAAAGTTGTGCCGGCACTTCTCCATGCCCCCTGGCACATCTCCATGCCCCCTGCCACAGCAAACTCTGCAATCTATGTGTCAGCATTCAGAAAAGCAGCACGTGTAAAATGTCCAAAACACATACCATGGCACTGTATTGCATTAAATTAAAGGGATCCTGTAATCTGTAAGACAGCACTGGTGCGGAGCCTTCACATTTCTTTTTTATTATTATTTATACTATGACTGTTATTATTGTGATTCCCGAGTCTTATATGTGTAAGTACGTATAGGTGTAGGAAATATCCTGGCAGAGGAGGGAGGGCAGGGCGGTGAAGGCAATACAACGCCTGCTGTGCCTAGCTGCAATCCTGCACTCCTGGAGGGTGGCTGCGCTGACTTGAACGCGGTCCAGGAGAGGCTGATCCCGTTTTTTTTGTAGCTGGGCTGGTCTGTGCTGTTGGCAGGGTTTTCCTCTCTTTCCCCTGTGTGTCTCCCCGGCCCCCCTGTCAGTCTGGCTCTGCTCAGCACATCAGGCAGCTCATAGCAGACACGGCTCGGGACTTGGACGACTTCCACCGCTCTCTGATTGGTCGGGAAGGCGGCGGCTCCCTCTTCACCCTTCCCACCTTCTCCTCTCCTCCCTATTCATGCAGCTCCCCCCTTCCAAACTCCAGCTGTCACAGCCCTCCCACCTTCTCCTAGGACCCCCACCTCCATCCTGCCTCCCCCTCTACATTCCTCTCCACCTTTCATTTCCTACTCTTTTACTTTATACAGTACAATGCAATCATCCCTTGCAGCATGCTCCATCACTCTGTATCATAAACTAGGGCTGTCTCTTTAACCCCTTGTGCATCTGCTGGGGACTCTTCACAATGACTTTCTGTACTGCATTGGTGGATGTCTGTTTCCTGATGGTGGTAAGAGTAGATCAGGATTTGGAGGCATCTAAAGATCCACATTCCTTGTTAAAACCAGGACCAGCTTTCAGAACAAAGTTCCCCTTTCCCTCCTAGAGTTAAAAGACCTGGTTCTAGGAGTGACAGATCCAAGACCCTCTGTCACTCCTAAAAATCTTTCTTTTAGGACCAACTGCTTCTTAGTACCAGGTCCCTCTTTCAGAACAAGGTTCCTCTTTCCCTCCTAGAGTTAGGTTCCTCTTTTAGATCCTCTGTCATTCCTAGAACCAGGTCTTTCTTTTAGGACCAACTTCTTCTTAGTACCCGGTCCCTCTTTTAGAACAATGTTCCTCTTTACCTCCTAGAGTTAGGTTTCTCTTTTAGATCCAAGACCCTCTGTCACTCCTAGAACCAAATCTTTCTGTTAGGACCAAGTTCTTCTTAGTACCAGGTCCCTCCTAGAACAAGGTCCCTCTTTTAGAACAAAGTTCTTCATTTCCTCCTAAAGCCAAGTCCCCCAATTCAGTCCCTCTGCTCCTCTTAGTACCAGGTTCTTCTTTCAGAACAATGTTCCTCTTTCCCTCCTAGAGCTAGGTTTCTCTTTTACATCCAAACCCTCAGTCAGTCCTAGAACCAGGTCTTTCTTGTAGGACCAAGTTCTTCTTAGTACCAGGTCCCTGTTAGAACAAGGTCCCTCTTGTAGAACAAAGTTTCTCTTTCCCTCTTAAAGTGATGTCCCCCAGTTTAGTCCCTCTGTTCCTTTTTGGAATCAGGTTTTTCTTTCAGAACAAAGTTCACCTTTCCCTCCTGGAGTTAGGTTCCTCTTTTAGATCCACTGTCACACCTAGAAGCAGATCTTTTTATTTAGGACAAACTTCTTAGTACCAGGTCCCTCTTTCAGAACAAAGCTCCTCGTCCCTCCTAGAGTTAGTTTTTTTTTTTTTTTTTTAAACCCAACCCTTTGTCATTACTAGAAGCGGATCTTTCTGTTAGGAGCAAGTCCTTCTTAGTACCAGGTCCCTCTTGGCTTTCAAAACTATGCCCCCCTGTCCATCTTAGAACCAGGTTCCTCTTTCAGAACCAATTTCTTAAGACCTGGTCCCTCTTTCAGAACCATGACCCTCCTGGAACTAGGCCCCCCCTGTCATCAACCTGGACCAAAGTCCCTCAATAGTACCAGAATCTCTCTGTTCTCCTGGAGCTCGATTCATCTTTTTTATCCATGTGTACCTCTTAGGAGCTAGTGCCCACTTTCAGAACCTTCTGTCCCTCTTTCCAGCTCAGTTGTCCCTTATTTTAGGTGGATTTACACCTTTATGACATGTATAATGTAACTGTTAAGCTACGTACACACGTCAGATTTTTATCGCCCGATAATCGGCATCTGCCAATTATCGGGCGAAAATCTGCCGTGTGTACAGTCGGGGGTCGCCCAACGACCGTCCTGGCGGATCCATGGACGATGGACGACGACCGATCCTAATGAAAGGGAAGGGGAGAGCGCGCAGCAGGGTGCCGCTCCGTCGCTCTCCCCCTCCCCTCTCCATAGAGCATGAACAGTGCTGTATGTACAGCATCGTTCATGCATCGTGCACTCCCTTGTCGTTGGAAAGGATCGTGAAAGATCCTTTCCAACGACAAAAATTGGCAGTGTGTACGCAGCTTTAAACGTTTTCCTTTGCACCAAACCCTCATGCAGCCTACAATAGTCCAATTTGTCCTTAAGATAAGATAAATGATCCTGGTGAAAAAAGCTTTTATCCTATAAACCAATCATTTTTCTTATATTCATTTTCTATGAGGCATAGCAGGAGTGGGTCATTTGCCTACATACCTTGAGCTATAGAATCTCCTACTTCTTATGTTTAAGTTGGGAGGTCTAGCATTGTCACCCCATCATAGAGAATGTTTTACAAGTACCTTCATGGCAGGTATTACTGAAAGCTGCAGATTATACTTAATATAAATGGCTTTAACATGCAAAGATTTCTATAAAATGTATGGGCTAGGCTTACATGTACTTAGCAATCACCTTGCAATTAGGTAAGTGACATGACAATAAACTTTGTACAGCGCTGCGTAATATGATGGTGCTATATAAATACTGTATAATAATAATCATCTACTGTGCTGTGGAATGCGCACTGACTGAGGGATTGCACCAATAATGCATTTAAAGTAGATGTAGAAGTGAATGGCATTTAGTTTGCATAAAACACAGTGTTATCATAAAAAAACAAAATCTTTCTCCTTCTTTGCTGCGTCTCATTGTTTGCTGATCCCCCAACATCTTCTTTGCAGCCACTTCTATTTTATGAGGTTTTAGTAATTTGGTTGACATATTTAACCAACAGAAAAATGTTGCTTCTTTGCTGTTTGAACAACGCCCCTGCCCTTGTCATTGCTAACTTTCCCTGACTGCACCCCTTCACTTCTCATTCCCCAAACTTGGATGGGTTAGCTCTTGGCTTCCTCCTTGTGGCTGCGAGGGATAACAAAGGGGGAGCTATTCATGGGACATAGTGATAGAAGTAGCCTGCCCAGAATGAAGGAGGAGGGGGGCTCTGGAGAAGCTGTTCTCCATATTTATGAGCAGACAGCCAATAGACAAGAGAAGTGTACAGCAAGAAGTCTAGTCTGCTGAGAGACCCAGACAGGTCAAAGGAGCCTGAAATCAGCACATGATGCCAATAGAATCAAGCCCCTTTTCTTGCAGAATGTGTCTGGCACGTTAGTGTCTGCAAATCTCAATGTGCTGGGTAGTCAAAGGCTGCTAGCAAGCTCACACTGTGACTCTGTCTTACTCTGTTATTGCTGGGAATCATCTTATCCAAACTTCTTTATTATTCTTATTGTGTCCGGTTATAATAATATTCCCATCATTGTCTTTATTCACAGTTTTATCTGGCGACGCCAATTAGAAAGTATATTAAAGCTACTTTAGAAATGCTTTATATTTTTATACATTATAGTGGTTCCCGGGTAATATGCATGCATAGCAAACTTTTGTTTTAGGCTTGGGTAGGGTAGGAATTAATTAGAACCAATGCAAAGTTCCTTTGGATGTTTGTATAGGTTAACCTGGGCGGTTCATTTCTGTCCGGATTTATATGTCTAAAAGCGGTACATTGTCTTTCAATAAAATGTATTTTACATTGTAGGCCTATAATTCTTAGGCATAACTCACCAAAATATGTTCAATATTTAATTACTTAATATTAAATTTTAAATAAAAAACACAGAAATCTGGTAAAACAAGGGTGCATAAAATTACAAATACAATATAAATACAATACAATATAAATAATATAATAATAACTTTTTATTGGATTCAATATTTATTTCATATTGAATCCAATACAAGATAATAAGAATTTCCTGCTGCGCTCCCGGCCGCTTCATTGAAATGGCACCGCTACTAAAATTCCCGGCATTATATGCGTCTATAAAACAATCCAATGCAGGGCCACCCATAGGCAGAGAGCCGGCTGGCCTATAGACGCGAGTGATGCCGGGAAATGTAGTAGAGGCGCTATTTCAATGCAGGGGCCAGTTGCAGTTCATTTTTAGATTTCTTTTGGGGGCCAAAAAGAGGATGTTGGGGGCCAGATTTGGCCCCCAGGCCAGAGTTTGCCACTCCTGGGGAGTTTATTTTTTATGTTTTTAGCTACCCCAAGTGCGGTTCAGGGTTACCGCTTTCAGCATGTTTTCTTACCCTGAGTCACACTCGGGGTTACCGCTGGGGAGCTTAAAGCTACACATGCAAGATTACTGTCCTCTAAAATGAATGGTTGTGGTCGTCACAGGTGTAAATCTAAAGTCTTTGCAGCAAACCTCCAATGCCATTTAATGATGCGCAGGTCAATGATCGCTGTAATTTCCTATGGTAGAAATATAGCGTGTGTACATAGCTGTATCATTCCTATCTGTCCTGGTGACCACTGTCAAGTGATAGCAAAGCCAAAATTTTACAGCTGAACAAAAGAAAATGTTAAATATTCCAATGTTTAACCCACCATTCCATCTCCAGGAAGAAAATAGGATAAAGCTTTCCACAGTGATGCAGTCAGCATTATAAAAATAAATAAAAACAGGCAAGTGTTTCTACCCTTCTTTATTCAGAACCTATACAAAAAAAGTTTTGGCTATATAAAGCTTTATTTAAAAAAAATGTTCTTTACACTGTAGAAAATGATCACTAATATAATAGATGCCTAAGTGTAGGTATGCAAATGCTTTATATATAAGGGACGTGACAAGTGACAAGCTAATATTCTGTTGAGTGTTGTTAAACTGTTTTTTTGCAGTATGCCTTCCACCGCTGCAAACAGCAATAATGAGGACCCCACAGGATAATACTGGCAATTATGGTGGGTTTGTCCAGCCTGATTGATGGATGTAGCCAACAGTGGCCCCTTGTGCAGAACTGACTTTGGACTCAGGGCCCTCATGCAGCCACACAGATTAAACCTCGCTATGTCTGTCCCTGCCAGCCGCTCTAGGCTACAGTCTGTTGGCTGCCCTAAATAATAGATAAAATGAGATATCATAAACATCTAGTAGGTAAAGTAATAATTGATAGAAAAATGCCTGTCCTAGAGAAAGGTATGAAGGCGATGCAAGATGAGCTATAATAGTTGGGATGCACAGAGTAGACAGGTGGGTTTAGGCAGGGGGTTAAGGTTACAAGAAGCGAAACAGGTTACAATGGAGAATGGGGAATTCTGCCATTTCTAGAACTGATGCTAGTATGCCTGCTTTAGAGTGCCCTGATGGTACAGGTAAGGTGGTCTTTGACAGTGTTCAGAAAATCTGTGCCTATTTATGTAGAAAACCCCCTTGTACTACTACATAATGTAACAATACTGGCGAACAGAAAAATCCAATTGGGATGACTGATTCTGCCAAGAATAATCCACCAGGACATGTCTAAATCACCATCAACTAACCATAGACTATCCCACTGCTATACTTGGAGCCAAGCCATAACCAATTTATCAATATATCGTCTAAAAAACATTCAATCCATTGTTACAGACAGAAAATGACTGAAGGGTGGATTCAAGACCAGTCACCTTGCACAAAGAGAAAACACCAGCGACCTCTCTTCATTACATGAAGTTTCTGCTCAAAAACAAAACTTCACACTGGATTACTGAACAGATCTAAAAGTAATAAAAAATACCCAATACACCTCAAAAATGAAATAGGATTTCCTATGCCTCATTCAATTGGCCAATATTTGCTTATCTGGGATTTAGGCTTGAAGAATTAGTGGGGGGTTTTATTATTTTCTTCAGAAGAATGTTATTTTATTTCTTCTAAAAGGGTATTGATTGTGATTGTAGTAGACCACAGAGAAAATCGTTTCTTTGGGACACGGCACATCAAAATTTCTTTATGTTCTCTAAAACTTTAACAAATTACCTCTTCTACATAAATGGATCTCTCATCAACTTGCTCCATTTCCTTAAAAAAGGTACCCATTGCCAGTAAGAATTGCTTTGATTAGTTTTGTTAAAGGACAGCAGGATTTTATTGCTTTCAAATTTAGCATGTTGGCATTATGCTGTGCGCAAAATATTTAATTTCCTTCACTAAGTTCTATTAACTTGGAGATAAAGCAATGTACTATATTGAATTTCATTCTGCTTCTAAAAGACTATTGCAGTGCACCTAGTGCCTGGTACATGTGCATAGTAATAAATACATTTACTTAAAGGTATTTATTATCTCATACTGTATACATTGTGACATGTCCTAAATGTATTGCTGTTTTAAAAAGTTACTGAGTGGTCCTTTTTTTAAATATATTCTGATACTTACTTTCATTCTATTAGAACTGAACAACAGTGTTACTTCTGATTACTTTGTGGCACACAGTGAGCAGTCTCACTGACTCACTGTTGGCTCACTGTGTGTCTAGTGTAAATATTGAGCTGTAGACCCACTACTAAAGTGCCAATTGGTTGCTGGTCATCATAGGGTCATTAAGCAATTGGCACGTTAAATTGCCTTAACGTTATCTGATGCCGTTGCTGCCTATCTGAATGCCAAAGTTTTTGCCTAGCAGACCTGGCTTAAAACAAATTTAATCTACACTAGCACTTATAATAGGACATTCACTTAGATTCAGAATTTACTAAACTTAGTGTATGAAATGAACGTCTACTGACTTCACACATTCATCGTTTCTGTTCACATTATTCGGTATTCAAAGTGATCTATCCCATGCAAAGTGCACAGCCTAAACTTTAAGAAAATCAAATCCACTAATTATAAACATGTATTTAGACTAGAAAAGCCAAAGGTTCTTGTCAGTAGACTTGCTTCAGGTTAGCATATAATACTCTTGGAAGAGAGGTTATCAATGAGTCTGAATCATGCATATGGGTTCTTCTTACATCTGGATTCTTCTTACATCTGTTAGTCTTGCAGTTCATATATATTGTCCAGGTAGTACTCCTCTTGTATCCACTTCCTCTATAAATATTTGTTTCTCCTTTACTTCATATTGGGATACGTGACTTTGGTTACGTGACTTGGGGAGAAAAACTGTTTTTTGTACAATAGAGGAGCCATCACAAAAAGTAGAAGCATGACCACATGTACACAGGAAAATAAGCATATACTCAAAATTTCTTTTTTGAAAGCTTAGAGCCAATTTCTACAAAGACACACTGTGTAGGAAAACAAAAAGGTTTTCATTGTGCAATTCTGGAATTTTCTTCAATTAATTCACCTTATATTGCACTCTGGAGATGTCTGACCATTTTGAAAATTACATCTATTTGCTTTGAGAGAGATCTGCAAAATAACAGGAACCACTATTAAAATTATGGTGCTAACTGGCAGAACAAATCAGAGTCTTTCATACTTTCAAAAAATGTGTATGGGTGATGGTGGGGTTTAATAGGTGCAATATATGTGCCCCCACTCATTTATCAAAAAGTAAAAAGAAACTATTTTAGTGATGGAGTGTTTGGAGTATATAATAGGAATGGTCCCAATTATCGTTCCTTTCTGGTCATGCTCTGTCTGTTACATTGCAAATGTTGTAATGGTGTATGTCCAACAAACTTCTAGCAACATGCCTATGTTAATAGGGAAGAAGTTGCACATGAACTGTAACTTCTCTAGTGCACAGGGGTATAGAAGAATCTGATGACTAAATGGGCCTGATTTAATAAAGCTCTCTAAGGCTGGAGAGAATACACGTTCATCAGTGATCTTCATCCAGGTTTGCTGGATCACCCAGCTTCACTGATGAAAATGTATCCTCTCCAGCCTTGGAGAGTTTTATTAAATCAGGCTCAATGCCTTTGTCACCATTCTTTAAAAGTTTAAGGTATGCCCAACCTAATGCTGAATGGCATTTTCCCCTCAGGAGCCCTGGACTAGTCAGTTCGGGCCCCATCACAATTGTGTATGACTCCACTCCACCCTGGAAGATGCAAACTACCTAGCAACACTTTACATTCCCATAGAAAATGTAACTACCCCCTTTAAGATGACCACTTACCTGCCAAAGAAACTCATCCAGCAGTGTGAAGCCCTTGATTTCGCTTGTTGCTTTGAGTTGATTCATCCAGACCCTTTAGGCATGCCAAGTGTATACACTGATATTTGCTGCTCAGTTGGCACTCGAAAGAATATTGCAAGGAAGTAAAGCTTAAGTCATACAGAAAGTGTCACAAGAATTTCTAGTTTGTTGTAAAAAAAACTTAGGTCTACCTCCAAAACAGCTCAAAAAATTATAAATTGCTGTAGGTCCAATCCATTTAGTAGAAACTCTGATCTGCCACAGGTAATTAAAAAAAAAATCACTTAAAACATATCCTATCTATGACTGTTAAGTAAGCTTGGTAAATAGGTGGGACAGAGCCCAGCTTACGTTTCAAAAAAGGTTAATGCTAAAATGCCAATATCCCTGTATCTAGTGATCATTCTGACACACAGTTTTCCATGAATCTAATCTCTGCGCTTATATTTGTTTATTTAGTATTTAGTTTCAAAAGCCTGAGTTTATGACAGGTGTGCTTTAAGCATCAACATTGCTGCCACCATGCAATCCAAAAGACATATCACCTTTTTTGTACAATTTTACTAAATATAAATATACAAATCTAAATTGAATTTTTACTGAAAAAAAATCTAATACAATTAGATGATACACATCACAAAACATTATACGATTATCATATTTTTAATTTTCAGGCATTGTGCACATGATAATGGTATTAAGGTGATAAAATGTGAAATTGGAATTAATTAGAGAAGCACATTAAGATCATACAATCAACTGTAAATCTTAAAATGAAAATGTATTAAAATATACCTGCTACTGATATTTTTGTTAGTGTACATTTTTGCTACTTTAAAGTGAATTACATACTGAGAATAAGTGTGACTATACCTCCTTAACATTATCTTGCGGCCATGCTCCCAGGTTTTGATCTACCTTCATCATTTTTTCATAGATCTCTATGCATAATATTCACTATTTTATATACATCTCCTCAAAATTTCCATTTTTTGACTACACTCCAGTCTTCAACAAACAGGATGATTTTTTAGTATTAAAAATACCCCCTAAAGATAGACAATCTATAAACTATGAACTCTGTATCACTTGTCAGAAATTATTCAGAAAGTACAGCCTTGCTCGGCTCTTTTATGATATTAAGGCACAAATATTGTCTTTAGGTCATATAAATACAATAGGGGCCAGTGTTGACTGGCTTCAATAGGCAAATGAAATCCTGATATGCTTGAGAGGTTGTGAGTTAATTAAGATGGATTTGACCTACAGTTAACTTGATTTAGCTGCATTTGCTTTCCCATAGATTTGTGTAGGTTGAAAAGCAGATCTGAAATGAACAAAAGCCCGTTAACACAGGCCTTAAAATCTTTCTTTTTTTTCCTAATTTTTCTACTTGTTTCGGTGTCTTTACTCACTGGCACCAAAACAAAAACATTTACTGATAATTTGCTATCATTAAACTAAAAATGTTCATATATGATTATGGTTCCCATAAATGAAATTACCCAGTCTTTATGACCTGTTTATATATGGCAGTTCACATAACACTCAATTCATTGTGTAAATGCACAAAAGTATGACTTTACTCATTCATTCTTCATGGTCTGCATGACTAAAGGTGTGAGAAGAGTTATCTTTTGTCTGCATTAATTTGCTGTCCAAGATATTCTTCTTTTCCATGTCAGAAAGTTGCACGCTATTTTATAGTAGAATGTGGTAGTAGCTATTTAAAAGGTCTCAGAAAGCTGTGGATAGCTAATTTAAAGTAAACATATTTGTTAAATAATTTTTCATAAAACATGAAGTACGTCTTAAATTCTAATGATGAAATAAATTTGTCTGCTAAGCTAATGTTTAGTGAGATATTACAAGACGTGGGAATATAATATTCTTCCTGTCCTCCTTACCCGAGGTTAAGACCTGTCTGGTGAAACAAATATTCTGGAAGAGACTCTTAGTGGGTGTGATATAAATGTTGACAATGAAAAAAAAATCTTTCTTTTGTGCATAAAGCATTCCGTATTATGATAAACTACTGCAATCTGTTAGATAACAAAACCATAACGGAATGCTATGACGTAAAAGTACGGCCAATATGAGAGAAAAAAAATAATTATGAATTCACTTCTAGTAAGTAATTTAGAAAGCTTAATGGCTTTGAAACCTAAAGGTATTTATCTGTTTTGAAATGATAGTCATTCAGCAGCTCTTACTACAACTATTGTATCTATCCTAATTAGGTGCTAATTATACAGGTTATTGAGTCTAGTAAACTCTTGTTTTATATGTCTGACTTGTAATTGTTATGCAAATTAGTATTTAGTAGTACTTTGTCACCCATGCCCAAATCCGTACATGTACAAGGGAAGAAAGATTTCTTCCCACATAGCTAATAGGACAACATACTGAGACCCTTAGATGCCAGTATTCATTAACATTGCTTTTCATTATTGGCAAGTATATAAAAGTAGCTAATTGTGTGTCTTTTACTGTATATCTGATACTTGCTTTTGAGACCACATAGGACAACACCATTTGCTTTTGACAACAGTGAAAAACAATTCCGAGGACTAAATAAAACGGTACTTTGTTATTTTTTTTCCCAACAAAAATCACATTTATAGATGGGTATTGGTAAAGTTCATTTATACCACGTAAGGCCTTTTTGCATATAATCTATTTGTGGTTTTCTACTTTTACTATGTTGGCAAAAAACAGAATTAACCTCCTGAGCGGTAATCCCGCAACCTTGCAGCTGGCTAATGGCTTTTCATATTGATCAACAAGAAAGAGCACACAACTGTAATAAAGGCCAGAATGACGCAAATATTAATACCACACAGTTAATCTGGAATTACAAAGTCACTAATAATATCATATTATTAGTGTGCTATTCCATGGTGCTCACTGTGACTAATAAAGTTTATTGAAAATTGTGATCTGAAACTGACTGGTTACAGAGTAATCCAAAAGTTTACATGTAAATATGATCAGTTTACGGTAATATAAACTGATGACAACATGCAAAATAACTCCTATAGCCTACCACAATGTATTTCAATTTCACAGGCACAGCAGTAATATAAAAGTAGTTTGACAGTGATGCTGTTAGTGGTAATTATAGCTATGTAACTAATATTTACTTTCCTTTGAATTGCTTGGCAAAGAATCTTTGACTCTAAATATTCCTAAGTTTTTTCATACCTTTTATGATGTAGTGAGTTGCACCTTTAGGGAGGATCTCTCTAGGTTCTTGCATGTCTGTCCCAGGTTGGGAGCAATGACAGAGGACACTAGGAATAGACATGTTATTGCTTTTGAAAATCGAGTTGGCAAGGTTAGGCGGAAGCACTGGGTTATCATCTTTTAGAAAACAAGCTTGTAGACTGTTAGCAGATCTATAGTCCTTGTAGACAGGGGTCAAGTTTTACGAAGGACTTTTAATTACAATCTGGCCTCTACATTTTGAAGAAGTTTAAATAACTAAGTTGTTTGGTTATTTAAACTTCACCAATCAACTTGACTTTAAAGAAGGTGACTCTACTTCATAAGATATTGTTTGTGAGTGTAACTATAGACTGCTCATAACAGGCTGTACTTCCCAGGAAGCTTTCAATGCCTCGTATTCATTGAACTATTGATGGGGGTTTTCAGTTGCTGTTTATCTATTGACTTTAGTGTTCCTTCTACCACCTGTTTACTTTATTCACTGCTCATGGAAATGCTAATTCACTAACATGTTTTTAACACTGGCCTTTATGATATTAATTGTGAAGTATATAAAGAGAACATTCATTCTTAGGCAGACAACTTTCCCATCAACAGAAGTTGCACATCCATTTATCTTCTGCTCATATAGCTCCAGCAGAGGTTGTCTGGGGAACACTGGAGAGAACCACGGTGATCACATTAGGTGCTGATTAAATAGGTCTACAATTCCAGCTGATCAGTGTGAGAAAGAGATTTTAATGCTGATTGGTTCTCACGCTCAGCCAATTTAGATCCTATGCTAGGGAGAAGAAACTAAAACAAGATTTAGTGAATACTATATATATATATATATATATATATATATAGTATAAAGAATACTACAGCTAACTATAAAACAATGAGCAATGTTAGCATGCTATACTGATATTACATTTAGCAAATGAATGTTTTGTTTTTTTTGTATTTTTGTTTAGAGGACTGATTACTTTAAACTGAAAAGGATCCCGAGCTGTATCTCAGATATTCTGCCTGATCCATTTAAGTACAATGGTGTTCTGTTTTCAACAGATGGACTTTGTCCACCAGGGGAATACAGATGACAAAGGACAAGGTCTCTTTGTTGCTTACCAGAGAAGACTGGGATATGACACCCTCCATTCTGATTTATGGAGAACCTCTTTTAATAATACATAAATTGAACACATGTATGAACTGTCATACTTATCTCCTGTCATTAGAAATAGCAGTGCAAACATTTTTTTCCCATATGCATGTTAGATAAGTACATATGTTTGCATACTACATCACAAGGGATGGGGCACTACAGGAGAAGATGGAGCTTTTAGGTGCCGCAATTCTCGCATTTATTTTTATGAAGTGTTGTTCAGTAATCTGTATTTGCTGAAACATTATCGGAGGTAAACATGAAAAAGCCTTCATGTGACATGTTGTGCACATCCCTCTATTTGAGTAGGTCCTGTTTACTGTTTGCTCAGAAGGAGTAAAAAATCATAGCCTTTATGGCTTGTTCACAAAGATGGTTAGCAAACTGTTAAAGGTCTGTCGTATCACCCACAAGCCACTCATCTCCTGCTACTGCATGCCACCAATATTTAAATCACAATTAGAGCGTTTCAATGATAAACAGGAACAGACACTCTGTGCTAGATCGTGCAGGCTTTTACCCTAGAACCCGCATTCTTAGACATTACTTGCACTGTAGCCTACTGGAGGAACAAATGACTCTGCCTGTCCTTTGCCTGTAAACCAGTAGGACAAAGGACAACACTGTTGAAGATGGTTGTGTTCATATACTCGCTTGCTTCAGTTTTTTCTTGAATGTACCAGCTTCCCACTACTGTACAAAAACCATGATGTTTATTTGCCTTCTGAAGAATATTTATATTTTTTGATTATAACAGGGACATATGATGTATCTTAGGTTCAACAGGGACTAATATAAATTGGTAAAATTGTACATGATTCATAGTTGTGTATTGTATTGGAACTATAAACACAATAGAAGATAACATTTTAGTTACTTTAAACTACAGATTAGTAAACACTTTTTCCAAGAAATGCTTGATAACTTGAGTCACATTAATCATTGTGGTCCTTGCACCAGATTACGAAAACTGTAAATAAACGTTCCGTCTTTCATTACAACTTGTGAATGTATAGCTTGTAGTGACATAATGATAATTAATATTTCACTACAAGCTATGTCCATTATGTAATCAGTATGTTGCACATTGCCGGCAGGAGATTTCAACAGGCCTTTTAATTATTAACTATACTACCATAACATAGAGGAGAAATACTCATTAAAGAATTTCCATTCATAGGTATATTTACTCGGATAGCCTAACTATATAGTATAGTATATTATATACTATATGCCATAGTTTAATGTACTCATAATGAGGCTCAAAATCAAAAAAAGTTCCATATGTATACAGGGGTGGAGTAAAGGGAAATAATTTAGAGCAATCGATCATAACCAGTGTTGTGTGGACCCATAGGTTTCCTATAGAAGTTGCCAGGGGATAGTAGATACAGCCTATTGACCTTCTTTAGAAATGGGCCAGCCCAGTTCAGGGGCCAACACTGCCTGGCTGAGCCAGCTTTATAAAAACAAGCACATTTTACCTGTCTGTAAAGGTGACATTCTTCCCACTGTCAACCAATACAAATAGCATTTTTCCTATTGATTGATTATAGCAGAAGTTACCTGACACCTGAAAATTATTTTAAGGGTTCCTCAGAAGTAAAAATTAAGCTGCTATAGACTGTTACTTGAGTGAGTGACAGCTCCAGGTCGCTGGGGCTGGTAACATCATATCCAAGATGGCAACACCCAACAGGCAAGCCCTAATTCTGACATGTAGTGCCCGGGGATCTCTCAGTGAGGGGAGGATTCTCATGGCTCTATTCATAAATGAAGCCGCGATACTCCTCCTCTCAGAGTGAGTCATGCGGCTTGCGTTTATGAATGAACGCGGTGGTGAGAAAAATCAGAGGATTTTTCCCACACTGCATTCATCCATGAGCAGCCAGCGAGACTCACACTGTGTGATAGAGAAACTTCATCCAGGAACACATAGTACAGGACTGCATCAGCAATCAGTGGAGCAGAGCTGCTCCTCTCCCCTGATTTCTGTTGCCGCCCTGTAGTATGTGTTCCTAGATAGAGTTTCTCTATCCAGGAACAGAGGACTCCTGCGTTCTTGGATAGAGAAACTCTATCCAAGAACACATACAACTAGTAAAGGGCTAGTAAAGTAAAGGGCGGCGAGACAGCTCCGCTCCCCTGAGTGGTCTTGCAGGTCCCAAAAATTCGGTCTCGCCAGCCGAATTTGCAAAGTTTGGTAAGCGATAACATCTACATGTTTGGTAAGCAAGAACGTCCCAATTTGCAGCGAGACCGAATTAAAAAAAATTGCTCGCTCATCCCTAGCTCTGTATTTTATTTTGGTGATCTGAAAATAAAATAGAGCTTCTCTTCACACGATTATATATTTTAGGCACATACATGTTCATTCCAGCATATTTTACACTTCAGTAAATTAAGCTCAATGTTTTCATAAGCATCAGACAGTATGTATCTGTCAATTACCTATTGACCAATTAAACCTATTTCAGCATACATTTCCTTGTATTATAATGAAAGGGAAACCCCTTGAAAGAAAGATAAAACCTTGTTTTCTCCCATACAGATACACGTAGATGTGCTAGCCTTGTCCAGCATTAGTAATGTGGTCATTTACACAATGGTTGAGGTTTGCAGACTGCTAGCTTTCACATTCTTTGAGCACTTACTATGAGATACAGTGTTGTTGTTCCTGTGTAATTCAGTATTAGTGGTTTCAGGTGCAGGACGCACAGGTGCATCATTAGTATTCTGGCGGTCACCTCGAATTGTGACAGAAGAATAAAAGATTTGAAATGCTAATGCTCTATTGTGATATGACATACTGAGCAGAAGGAGGGAAGTTGGGGAGGGGGAGCCTCTACAATCTAGCCATGTGGCTTGGACAATGTCCCCTCCAGCAACGGATTAGTGCAAATATGCCCCACCTGATGCCATGTACATTATTCAGATGGGATTCCCATTGCTTATTTGCATGCTGGAGTATGTGATAAGTGAAGAAATGCATTGCAGAGCCCCCTCCCACTGAAAATGCTAATTGTGCTGAAAATACCTGATGTCTAATTGCTAAAATAGATTACAGAGGCTTTTAACTTGTGTGCGTGTGAGAGAGTATGTCCTCTCAGCTCCATTTGTATATCCAAAACAAAACCACTCTGAAGTCAATAAATTTATCACAGGTTTCTCAAAACATTCCCAAGACCATAGAATGTAAACTACATAATACCTGTGCATTGGCTTTTGAATATTAAACATACTAATTGTTTGTAATATTATTATACTTTTTATAACATTTTGCGATTAAAAAGCATTATATTTATGTGTGCTTTCAATCTTCGGATCCTGTCTATAGAAATGGCATGATACAATTTTTCAAAATGTGATACTATCCCACAATGAGTATAAAAGCCTTTTTACAGTACTTGTATCCACTGCATATCTCTTTGATGTACTGTAGGGAATCAATGAAAATAAAATTAGGGAAGCATTGTAATCTTACAAAAGATTATTCCCTTTTACAAAGCCTCTGTGCCAGTCACGTTTTTAAATGCTGCTAATTTTTCTTTTAGAGCTACTGTATAGCTCAGGTATAGTTGATTTTTTTTATGCTCACAGCAAATAATCTACTATATATGTAATGTAAAGAGCCCAAATTATTACATCATTTGCAGCAAACATGCATCAGTATCACTAGCAGTGAAAAAGACACACAATAAAATAGTCATGTACATACTGGAAAAACTTTTTTTTTCTTAAAAGCATCAAGATGAAAAATATTTTTTACCTTCTCTTTTTTACTATAATTTTTTACATTATAGTGGTTTGCTGCATCTCATTTGTCATATTAGGCATTTTGTGTATTTATATATATATATATATATATATATATATTTTTTTTTTAATATACCATATTGTGAAAACAGTTATGGGTCTAATAGGGGACTTGGATTCCTGTTCTTTATCATATTTCCTTCTGATCATTTGTCCTTAGGTATGTTATAATTTGGTCCATTCAAAAAAAAATCTGTATTTGTTCATGTAAAGTTTGAAATGTCTTTCTTAAACAGCCTGCTTTGCCACTGCATTTCAATGGGATTCGGTGGTCAACACTTAGCCCCTTCTACTGTTCCACCTGTAGGTTGTTGTCATGTTAGAGAACCAAACTTTTTGAGTTTTAGATTACATAGAGAATGCTTTGTATTCTGAAGTCATTTCTGGATACAACTGGGAATGCATTGGCCTCTCAAAGATCTTAAGTTGTCCAATCCCCCAGCACAAGATCACTACCCTATGTTACTCCCTTCTGCAGGCTTCACATTTCAAATAAAATGTGTTACTGGTATGCAGTACTTTGTTTTCTTCCAATATACAAAAATCGGCTATTGTTCTTTCCACAGAGCACTGTTCCAGTAGAACTGTAAATCATTCAGGAAGTCTATAGCAAACTAGAGGCACAATATATTTTTCTTCTTTCCATGGACATGTTTTTAAAAGATTTTTTACAAACAAGTTGTAGCTTAAATATCAGTCTCTGATTTCATTATGTTTGATCAATAAATGTAGATGTTATCAGGTGATACTTGCAGATCCTGGGCTTCACCCTGTTTAAAGATTTGCACTAATCATTGAATTTCTGTTTTTGTGAGTGTGGAAATATTCTTTAATATTTTTAGTGCTATATTATTTTGTAATCTTTAACATTTTCAATATTTCTTTTAAGGTCTTCTTAGGTAAAGCTATGTTGCATTTCAATTGAATTATGTTGCAAACGCTAAATATTGTATAGGATACAAAAAACCCATGAAATGCAAAGAACGTCAGACTTTATTACAAATATCCCACTTACCCTTCTTTCAGGGTGTTATTATCTTTGACGCTGAGGTCAATTCTTTCTCATCAGTGGCCTTGATTGTTTAAACAGGTTGATCAGTCAAGATTTAGTGATGTAAGATGCTGTGTGTGTGTTTTTTAAAAAGTAAAACTGTTTTATTTATTTACACATAATATATCTTTTAGGCATTTCTACAGAAATCAAGTACAGAAACTTTTTCTAACAGCTGCACACGCAGAGAGATTGTTGCTCATTTGTGTAGCAATAAAATGGTATGTAGGCTCCAAACATTGGGAAAACACTTTGGGATTTAGCAGGTTAGAAATTTCTGGCCCAATACCCATTTTCCTTACCTAATTCACTGCCAATAAGCCTTGAGCAGCAGTTCACAGCCTGAGTGCGGTTATGCATTTTATTTATGAAAAAAGGAGCTTCTTAGGGCGTGACCCTACACAAGTAAGTAAAAAAACCCTTTATGTATGAATAGGTACCCGGTGTACCTGGTAGCATCTACTTAAATACAACTCTACATCCAGAAGTAATGTCTTCTCCACAACTGCAAAAAAAGAACACGCTGTACATAAATAGCGAAATGTGTTGCTTGCTTAAAAAAGAAACAAACGTTAAGTGCAATAATAATGATAACAATAATATTAATAATGATGATTATACTGTGATAACACAGATCTGAAGCAGCAGCCAGGGAAAAAGGTCTCAGCCAAGAAAGTAATGCCAAACATGTTTTAAGTCTGCTATGTGCTTCTTTTAATAGAACATAGTGTTGATCTGAGCCATGTACTCAGCTATGTTTCCAAGCTGCTGTACTTTCTGGATGATCATATCAAGCTGTGTATCAGAGACAGATCAACAACTGGACCTCCTCATTCCATGTATAATCCATCTGTCCCTGCAACGTTTAAAGGCTCAGTGCTAACATGACATCTCTATAACCAAATTGAAGATCTCTACCTGCTCCAAGGGCCTGATTTACTAAGGTCTTACATGTGTATCATCCTCCACTGATGCAGGGGGTGATTCATCCCGATTTACTAACATTTAATTCAAAGTGCATGTCTAAAATTAATTTATGTACCCAAACCATGTCACAACCTCATGGTCGTAACTGCCTTTTTGTCAGTTTTGTTCCATTGACTTGTAGGAATTGGCAAGCGGGAATTTAGAATTAAATACATTGTTTTAACAATACTTTCAAATGATGGATAAATGTTGCATAGATATTAAAAATAATTGTGTTGTCACATTGATAAAAAATAAATTCAATAGCAGCATATCATAATAAATTTAAATTTTACTGTGTTATAATTGTGATTTAGGGATCAGTAATACCTACTTTTCTTTTTTTATTGAGATTTACAAATAAAGGCATAAACACTGACAATGTGGATAGATGTGAATCAATTGTTACAATTCAAAGTGCAAGATGGTTTAATATGTTTTTTGTTTGTGACTAATTCCAGATATTACAAGGGTCATCACGTTTATAAAAAAAAAAAAAAAACATTTTTTTAGATTTTTGTTGCCCAAAATAAAAAAAAAAAAATTATACCTTAGGAATTCTATTAGGCTATTCTCAAATGGACCGTTGCAATCAAAGAGAAATAAATTTATTGTACTAATCCAATACATATTTATTTGACTTTTAGAGGATCAACATGTACTGAGTAGAGCTCATGCTGCATGCATGTATTCAAATGAAAATTTGATGCCAGCTAAATCAGAATTTAGTTTTCTAAAGTTCCCTGATTTGGAGTCTACATGTCCTTGTTATTGGTCTGTTTTTTTTTTCATCTGACATGTCCTTCACAGTTCTAAACTACACAAAATTGTGCCAACAATCATCTCCGTTGGCCAAAACCTAACATGTTTAAATGTATTTCCAACCAAATTGTTCTTTTTTAGTATAGAGCACAGACCTTATTGGGGTTGGTTTTGCTGTCTACACTCTACCAGAGAGACTTCTTTTCATTTAATTTCCTAACACAACAAAAATAGAGGATTTTCCTTACTTATTGTTCTGATTCATTCTTAAAATGCTGGGTTTCCCCTTTCTGGCTTTGTGATAATTGTCACCAGAAATAAACGGGGTCAGTGTGCACACAAAAACCAAAAAAACAAACAATATAAAGCAGAATACAAAAAAGTGAAATGTCTATACATGCATGTTAAGGGCTAAAACAGAGAATATGACATTGCCTTAAATATTCACTCATGAGAATCATTTACTGCCACTGAAACACATGGACCTTGACGATTCCCATGAGGGAATGTCAGATTCACTTTTTTTATAAACAGAGCCAAAAAGCTCATCAACTACCATTTTCAGACTCATATTAGTGGCCTACAAGGTACTCCCTCTAGACTGGAAATTGGTGATTGTCAAAAGCTATATCTAAGGCCCTAGTAACAAAATAAAACTAGTTTCAGAGGGACAAGGAGAAGGTTTTACTTACAGAAATATAACATATTTTGATTTTTTAGAAAATTTATAAATTTTACATATTTTTTTATGTTGTACATTTTTTGACAATATTTTTTTACATTGAAAATATTAAACCTTGTTCAGGAAAACTTTTCTCCACTGAAGTATTTATCACTTTTTTATACATAGTGGCATCATTTTGCCTGCAATTGATAGTGAACATACTTGTTTGTAGCATTAGCTCAGTTTAGTCAGTCAGGCCCTTTGTGTAATTATAACATACATTAAAATTCACTAAAATGCAATATACAACTTATAATGAGAAATTCGAATAATGAAAAAAAAGAAAATAGTCTGCTTGAAAAGGAAAAAATAGTTTGTTTTTTTGGATTCCTCAATACTGATGCTTAGGTTAAATGTCAATAATAACATGCTTACTGAAAGAAAAAGAATACATGGAAAGGACAGCCAAGCCTGGTGCACAAGTGTGATCTAGCTTTGCAAATATCTTACCTTTGTGCTGTCTATTCAATTCAATATATGAGTAACACACGTAGTTATTTTCTATTTTATTTTGATTCCATTACTAAAACATAAGGTATACAGATATAAACTAGTACCTCATTATAGTACTAGTATCATCATAGTACTAGTATCCTCATTATATTTTATGATTGTTCTAGTAAAATATGTTCCACGTTATTTTTAGATACACATTTTTCTATGACGCAAAATGATTTGGGTTAGTAAATCTTATGTTATTTATCTTGTATTCACATGAAAACTGGTTCAGTTTTTAATGTTTTCTAAGGACCTTAATGCTAAAATCTAGGTAAGCACCTATATACCCAGCTAACATGTTGACTGGGCTTACCTTTCGAAAGAGTTGTCATTTTGCTCCGCCAGTTTTGTAGTTAAGGCATTCTTGCGAGGCAATGGAAATAGTTTCATGACCTATACTGCAGTTAGGCAGTACTGTTTGGTTCAGGACACACCCAAGCATGCTGATTAGACTGTAAATGGGTCAGTAAAGCGTCATAATATTGTGTTGTGTCTACCTGGCTTTCTCCTCTGGATTGCATGCTCCCTGTGTGACTGACACTTTTCAACACACAAAGTGGACTAATTTTAAGTTGATTAAACAGAGGATGTTGGATAGAATTTTTTTTTTACTTGTTCAACATATGTATGACCAGATCTGTATTAAGCATTGCTAAGAATAGGTTGGTGCCCATTTAAAGTAGAGACAAAATGGCAGCGTTTCCCAGTGGAGTGTATCAGCAACTTTTTTTCCATCATAATATAGGCTTATTTATTAATTATCACAATATTGATGACCAGGATAGGACCAATAAAAAAGAAGTTACCTTAATAGAGAGGTGTTGTTTAGGCCACCTAAGGTTGTATGCTGAGGAGCTCCAGTGATGGACATTGGGCCCTGTGTTTGACTTTCAGAGGCATGCTAACCCTATAAGTAAGTTATGTTGGCTGTTAACATGCAAGCAGTATTTGGTGGAATTCCTCCTTACAGTTAAGGAGCTGCTCTGTGATCCATAAAGATGTTATTATCTTGCACTGAGAATATTTAGCAGCTCCCCTGCACACAAGAATGTCTGAATGTAGCAGAGCCCTGTAGAAACATTCTTCTAACTGATCTATTTATATTCACATATCTTGGCTTATGGAAAACAGATCATAAATTGATGACTCTATTTATAGAGAAAGATATAGAGAAATATATATTGTCATTAATAAATATTGATGTTTAATACAGTTGTATACCATTTATATATATATATATATATATATATATATAACATTAAAACAAAGCTAAGCTGAAGAAATATAGCCAATAAAATAATTTTGTAACAGCAACCCATGTGCGATTTTATTCTATGCTGATAGTACTCTGGATTTATTTTCATTATAAATCTAATTATATTCATGCAGCATACATTCTATGTAAACGGCAAATCAATTACACGGCTTTAAAGGAATGTAGGATGGATAATTATTAACTCAGTACCATTGCTTTTATAAGAATTAAATTTAACTTTCACTACATCTAAAGATCAAAGGTGATTGTATATAGCTGCATTTTCGGGTTGTTTGTGCCCTTTCTTCTGGTCCTTTGTGCTAAAACAGAACTCTGTAGTGTGTTTGAGTGGCTCTAGTCAAACTAATAATGCAGATTTTATTACTGTAACCTGAGTCTTCCTAAAAAAGGAAATCATACTTTCCCATTGAATACAATAGCTCATTGTGTGCTCTGGAACGGATCGGATCGTACAGTACAGAGCAGGCCGGCCCGGCTTTATTAGGCAGAGAAATGAGCTAGGCGCTTTATGTGAGTACAGATTTAAGACCAGAACAAACACAGGAATATAAACTAGTTTAATAATGTTGCATAGCTCCAGACGTGACATAAATATAAATTAGTCAGCTACAAGTTATTTTAGCACTCAGTGTTTGACAGAATTATATTTTAGAGCCAATAAAAAAACACTGATTTTCATGCAACAACAAATGTTATTAAAGTTGAACAAATTACTGACTTGCCATTCGTGCACCTTATAAACTGTTATGCACAATTACCAAAGCTGATTGGCAAAGTTAATTATGATGTTTTATTGATTATTATTACATGAGTTTAATATGCACCTTTAGAACACAAATAACACTGTTTACTTTTTAATATGAGTTACAACATTAATTTATCATCATTCATTTTTATTTATTTGATTTATTCGTTAGGCAAGAGTGATATAGCCAAACTTTGAAAACTCAGCGTAGGGTCGAATCCTAAATGGAAACTGTTGTGTTTACTTAGTGATTACTCATTTGGATCTTGGTAATGCTGAAAATATGACTTTCCCTGACTGTACTGAAAAATCCCATACTAAACACAATTTAATACCACCATGCTTGGATACTTATAGCTCCATGGATGCATTATTTTGTCTTTTAAGACTTGTTTTTTTTTATGCAAGCTTGAGTATTAAAACCATGTGGAAATATAAAAAAAGCCACAAAGTCCCCCTTGCTTGAAAAAAAAAACAAATGATTATATTTCTGTCCTGTTCTAAATTCTGTAAATTAAGTAGTATAAACAAAACACTTATTGTAGATAATATATAGGTAAGCTGATCTTTAAGTTCAAAGGTGTTTTTATGCGGAACCTCATTTATAATCTGTACTCAGTAACACTTGGGGGGCTAGCAGACCCCACCTGAGTTGTCCTCTCAAGTGGCATTATTGCAAATATTATTATTATCTTGTATTTATCTAGTGCAGACATATTATATAGCATTGTACAGAGATACAGTCCTGTCATGAACTGTCCCGCAGAGGGTCTAACAATCTATAGTCCACAATTATTCTTAAACACAGACAAAAAACACTTATGACCTCTTCACTCATGAAAAAAACACATGAAAAGGCCATGTTCTTAAAACAGGCAATAAATTACAAAAATATTTGTACAACATATTTGAGAAAACCTTTGTGAAAAAGAAATGCATGGAATTCCATTTAAAGTGATATTCCTGAATTATGTGAAAAAAAAATGAACAAATATGCAATTAATATTGTAGAAAACGTCATAACAGTATTTCTACTTTGGGGGCTTGTTAACAAATGCTAAATTATGGTGCCTTAGTGAACAGCTATCCGTACCTGATGTACATCAGAAAATCAAGCTAAGGTCCTGCTACAAAGAAGTATGAACATCAGTGCCCTGACCCTGTAATGTCTTTTATTTGTGGAAAATAGGGTCAAGGATCTTGAGTTTAGCTGGATGAGTTTTATGGTAGCCATAAGGCATACATCACAGGCAAAATGCTGGTATAATTTCAGCATACACCAGATCCTTCTTTATGGCACAGTAGAATGTAGACATGTCTAGAGTCTGGTGTAGAGGAATAGTGTGAACGTGTATGTCATGAATAAATATCTTACATATACAAAACACATTCAGTGAGGTAGTATTAATGAAGGGAACTGAGCATGTTTTGTTATCAAATTGAACATTATCACAAAAAAAGATTGTTCACTTAGTGAGAGTGTTCAACTCCTTCAGTAAATATATGTAAGTATGTCATTTAGATCACCTCAGGTATATATAGTTGGCCTTCAGGCTAACTATACAGACACTCTTGTCAGACATCATAGTCAGAGTTACTGTAGTAAAGCCTAAAGCCAGATACACATGTACAATAATAGTCGTTGGAACAGATCTTTTACGATCCTTTCCAACGTTTATTATTGCTTGATGCATGAACGAGTGCTGTACATACACCACCATTCTGCTCTATGCAAAGGAGAGGGGGAGAGCGACGGAGAGGCACCCCGCTGCTCGCTCTCCCCCTTCACTTGCATTAAGATCGTTCGTCGTCCATCGTCTGTGGATCCGCCAGGACGGTCATTCAGATGATGAATGATGCGCACTGTACACACTTCAGATTCTGTCCGATATCGGCCCTGAGCTGATTATCAGGCGACAAACATTGGAAGTGTGTACGTAACTTTACTGCTTGTTCACCAATCTAAGATGTTGCATTCTGGGAAGGCACTGACTCCTCAAAATGCTCTTCTCTATGCCCATCATACAACAAATTACTTTCATTTATTCCATAGTGAGTACCCACCCAGTATTTGGTTTCTGAAATCAGCTCTAATCCCAAGCTCCTTTTGAATACCTGTGCACTATTATATCCACATCAGAGACCTATTAGACTAGCAGGATTTTGCAATGCAGTGAAACTTTATTAGTTCACGTTGTAGCCTTTTCCGCTTCTACTTAAAAGCCTAATGGGGAATCTCAAGGAATTTTAAAGAGAGTACATAAAATATATTTTCAATAGTCTAATCTGTAGTTAAAATGATTGTAACATATATTTACCTGAAATAAAAGGTACACTTTTATGTCCCCCTGGATTTCAGCTTTAGCTATAGGTGCTTATTACTATAAGGATATATCCAACACCTCCAAGAAATGATAGAATAAAAGTCCACTGTCATTTTGTTGTCCTTACTAGTTTACATTCTATATTTCCAAAACACAATGCAGGAACTGTATTCCCTTTTACAATGCAATTTGTGTGCTTTTCACTGTTAGATAATTAAAAGACCAAAGAACCATGACTTTCCAGTGTTAATGAAGCTTGGTACTAGCTTGGTGATTGAAGTTCTGGAATCTATTTGTTCTTGGGCCCATGTTACTTTTCTACTATTGACTTTGCAGTAGTTAGGAAAGGAAACAATGTTCAGTACACATAAATGATCTTGGTGTTTGAAAGATTGATACCTATAAAAATTGTACTCTACTTTTCATTTTACAAATATTCTATTATATGAGCATCTGTGCGGGTTGGGGATATATTTTAAAATCAATTGCCCTACAGGCATATACAAGAACAAAACGGCATTTTGTATGAAGTTGTGAAATCCTTTCTGTTCCTCTATCATTCAGAATGCATCTAAAATATTTATAGAGGAAGAAACCTGGTAAACAGCACTAGTCATGCAAACTATTAAAAGTTATACTAGGTGAGAGTGGAAAGAGCTATTATGTATTTTTTTAAGTGCCAACATATTACGCACAAGCTGTCCTTCAGAGTAGCTGACAAACTAATGCTGCATTAAAATCTAAAACGACTTTGTTTTTTGTTGGGGGGACAATTAACCTTCCAGTAGATTTTGGGAGGAAACCCACCCAAATATGGAAAGAACGTACAATCTCTATAGAGATTGTGTCATTGTTGAGATTCAGATCCGGTAACTTGATTACCCTGTTAGCCAATCATGCCAGTAAGCCCTCCATTACCAAAGGCTGTAAAAGAGATGGTCAAAAATGAATTTCAAACACCGCATTACAATAGCTGGACATTAAAGTGCATTCAGTGAACTGAATGGTACCATACACACATATTGGAAGCATAGATGGTTCATCCCAACGGCATGTGGCAAAGGCAATTTGAACCACTGAGTTCCCGGGGATCGGGCTTTCCAGCATCAGGCCTAAACCTTCCGGGTCTGACATTAACAGTTAAAGTCCCCCAATACTGTCCAAAATAATTTCAGAAATAAAAATAATGTTTAAATTAATTTACATTAGTATTTCATTTTATGTAAAAAAGAAAATCAGACAGGGGAGTTGAATTGCTAAAGGGATGGAGGCTATTTACTTAGCAATGTGTATGTTCATGTTGCAAAAAGGTTCGTAACTAAGCTGTGTCCATGATAAACCAATCATATGTAGGGTAGATTAAGGAAACATTTTTTTGCCAAGGCATAATTTTCAATTTATTTAAACTTAGTGAACATTTTCTTTGTTAAAAAAAAAGTTTTTACTTCTTTATTTAAATTCTGTTGTCCGTAAATAATTCATACAGCTGTAAGAGATAGATTTTGTGGAATTCTTTTCCTAGTATAACCCCTGGACATAATATAGAGTGTGATATGGTTGATATCACAATGCATTTTTAATACTTACGTTATAGAAATGGAATGCTCATGGCTTATAACTAGCAAATATCACGCAGTACAAACTTTTTCCAAAAACGTGCATTTTACAGCTAGTGGTTAACACTATGATATCTATGTTTTTTTTTTCATTTCTTCCACGGCACATAACCTCCCAAACTTTTCAGCACACAGATAATGAGGTGGGAATATTCAGAGTGCAAACAAACTACTTTGCATATCAATCCTGTCTGGTCATTTCTATGCAACCAGTCGAGTATTTTGACTGGAATGTTTGCGCATACAAGTGTAGGTTTTCATGTATTTTGATAACATCCCCCTTCCCCCCTTCAGAAATAAAGCACACAAGTCTGAAGTACATAAACTGTTTGTCCTGACTTGCAGACATGTTTATATAAAGTTAATCGTAATTGTGCATGCCTATCTATGTTAAGTATTACACAATTACAAATTATACATGGTTCTGTTCTTTATTTTTTTTTTAGTGAAATATACTGGAAAGAAATTGTAGGTTTATTTCAATGTGAAAGAGAACATAGATTTCTATTGCTTTGCTCGGGAAACTGCAACTAATTGTAGGTTACAGTCTGATTTGAGTGCCTGCAATTATAACATAAAAACCTTATTGCTTCTTATAGGAATTACGAGCATCCAGAATGAGCTAAGCTTTTCAGTTCTGATCACTTGATATAGGCCTTTGAATGTCTTGTTATGTAGCAATGACAATAATACAAAAAGCCAATTTTTAAAGCTATGACCAATATCTTGAATATTTTCTATAGGTGTTTTCTTTTTCTGGTAGTGTTCATAACTGCCCCATATTTGAGTTTAACAATAATAATAATATTAATAATAGAGTAAAGGGTATGCCACGCTGATGCTGAAACTATATAATGAAATTAATCTGAGAACACTCTAGAGCTTTAAATGGATATATACATGCCGATCATGGTCATAAACTGAACATATGGCGTATGAGTACCTCCAAGGTTTTTCGCATAAGAAAGGAGGATAAGTTTTGGCACCAAATTGTTTAGGAAAAAGGCACAACACTAGTCATAAATCTGTCAATTCAGATATTATTTAAAGAGGAGACCATTATGGCTTATGGTACTAAAAGAATGCATTTATATGCAATTCCAAACAAACTAACATTAATAAAAAATGTAATGTAAATGTAAAACTGCATGAAAAAAATAAAAAGTCACTTAAACTCTACAATATTGTGGTGCACAATGCAACAACATCATTTAGAATACACAAAAGAGATTTGAGTGATTGTCATTAAAAATGAACACACTCAATTACTAGGTAAAATGTAGACTTTTGATCATTACATAGAACATTTATTCACATAGAAGGCATCTGATCTAAAAATAATATTATTAAAAAAAATAAAAAGTACAGGCACAATGTGATAGAGGGGTTATGTGTCCAAAAGCAGTTTGTCCCTCTAAAATAATGATATTTGGGAAATATTTATAAGGCCAAGCAGGGAATGCTTATCACCAGTGTAATGGATTTTATTACTGCTAGAAAAAGTGTGCCCGATCATTGAACAGGATATTACAGAAGTGTGCGTCGGCAGCGAGTGCAAAAGTGCACATCGGTATGAATTTTATTACTATAAAGTAAAAGCCAAGAATTTAGGTAACATATTTCCATGTACATTAGGAAGAATTCTGCATTCTTCATAACTAACTCTAGCCATGAACATTCTACACAACATAATAAAGTACTTCTGTCAGCCAGTGCATGGCACAGAAAAGTATACATTTTCTTTTTGACCCATGAAAGAGTGACCTGATGATTACCTGATCCAGGGAAAGCATTTCTAGAGCAGAGCAGTAGACAGAAGACAAAGTCAGGCCTGACACATACTGCTCCAGTAGGAAGAGGCTTGTGTAAGAAGAGCACGGTTTGGGGAATTAGAGGGGAGAAAAGATGTAGACGGCCAGACGGCACGTTGCGCTCTTTTCAGAGGGTGAAAGCTGTGGGGGGAAGCTCTCCTCCCTGCCCACCCTTTACTGCCAGGGGAAGGGGAGGCAGAGCCTGGATCCTTGGCCAGCAGGGCTCTCCTGAGCTCTTGGCACAGGGGACATAGAGGCAGAGTTGAGGGGAGAGGAAGGGTTGAAGTTTGCTATCCACAAGAAGAGTTATAGGGGGAGGGAAGGCCACTGGTTCGTCTCCCTGATTCTGAACAGGCACTACTGGGGTGAAGAGGCTGGGTAATGTAACCTCCATTTCTCCTATGCACTCACTCTTCCATACAGGCTGTACTTAGAGACATTGCAAGACTCCTATTGTGGGCTAGTGGCAGAAGGGATTTTGTAGGCAATACCTACAAAAATGGGCTCATGCTGAACTTTATTAACTCCAAATGTGTTAGGACAAATCCAATTCTCTGAACCCTTGTATGCAAGAAATTAAACAAAATTACCTTTTTGTTCAATGCATGCAATCATTTGCTTTTTGCAGATAAGTATGCTTAGTCTGGGAACTAAAGTTTCAGCAGTCATGAACTGACTCAACAGCTGGCCTGTTCTTCTATCCTTATACTGTAGCTTGCTCCAATAACCCTTTCCACTCCTTTCAATGCTCTGAGAATGGTGGTGCCAAAGTTACTGATTGCAGGGTGATTCAAAAAAACAGGTTGAGCTGCTTAAGTGTCACTTGTTTTACAGTGTGTGCAGGTGACATGACTGGTAGGATTGGCATGTCACCTATCAATGCCAAATAAAAGGCCCAATTCATAAGCTCCGAAAAAAAGATCAATAAAAAAATGTAATTTTCAGCAGAACCCAATGATATTTAAAATTCACAATAAAGTCACAAAGCTTAAAAAAAAGATCCTTTGCCAAAGTACTGTAAAATGAGACTTAAGAGAGTATTTATAACACAGTATCAAGTTTGCATGGAAAGCTTGAATGTGATTTCCTGTAGCAGAATGCACCGCTGTGATGAAAGGATACATATAACAAGGAGAGGGATGCAGGGAAATGTGGACAGTGAATGGGCATGTCCTATCCCTAAAGAATGAAAGGGCATCCTATATCTGTACACTTCTCACCACTACAAGCATGGTACTTTGGCACTACTATTGTGAAAGCTCTTCAGTTTCTTTGCATAGTATTACATTTAGCATCTTTAACAACTAATATGAGAGTATGGGCATAGCATACATTTATTGCAATCCAATCAGTTTCTGTTAATGAGAATGTGCTGGGCAGGTATAATGCACGCATGCTAAGGTTTGCTGATGCTCATCAGGTAACAGGACTTGGTACCAAGTAACTGGGGACACATACAAAACATATTAACCCTCTCTTTGTAAGACAAACTATTACCTCAGGAAAATATATATTTTTACATAGCCACCTCAGTATTCATGATCGCAGCATTGTACAATTGAGATACGGCTTTTACTTTTTACATTCATGTTGTCATTGCTCAACAATCAGCAGTGGAAAATCGATTTATTTTGAAATGTTGGACATTTATCAAGGGAGTAGCCTATCAGCTGCATAGAAGGTAGATGCAGTCAAATTTCTTTAATTGTTAGCAGCAATTAGGATATGATTAGATTGTTTTGCAGATACTGACAGAGTGGACAGTCTTGGCAATCTAACTAGTGACTAACTGGGTAACTTTACAAGTACTAAGTATGATCTGAACAGTGGTGACACCAGCAGCTCAGAGGGAACACCACAGGTTACCCTGTAAATGCTCTATTGTGGCACTTGGAAGATTGGGCAGATGACCCCAGGTGCATGAAGATTTGTGCACCCCTATGACCAATATGATTTATTACACAAACCCCACAACACACAGTAACAGTCCTAATCCAATAATAAAAAATCTACTAAAAAAATATAAATTTCTATTAAAAAATATACTAATAGGTTCAGTTCTAGCCATAAACATTCTAATAAATACATTGTTATATAAACATAAATTGTTAGATGCAATCCTATTAAAAAATACACTGATAGGTACAGTGCTACCCAAAAATATTCTAATAGATACAGTGCCATCCAAATATAAAGGGTTAGTTACTGTCATATCCAAAAATACACTCATGAGTTCTGTGCTATCCAAAAATATATCTATTGATACAAAAAAAACTATTTTAATAGCTAAATTGATATAGAATCAGAAACTAAAACAATCCAAAAAAAATGAAGATATAATGCTATCCCAAAAAATATAATTTTAGGTGTAGTACTATCCAAAAATATAAAGACAGAGACAGTGATTTGAAATATATACTAACTGACACAATACTACCCAAACATTTCCTGATAGGTACATTGCTATCCTAAAAATATACTGCTTGATAATGTACGATCTAAAATATACTGATAGATACAATGCTATCCAAAAATATAGTGATAGATTGCTAAAGAAACATACACTGAAAAAATATGTATTGCTTTAGAAAACATAAATTAATAAATACATTTCTATCCAAAAATATGATAATAGAATATTATATATATTAGGGGAGACTAATAGATGCAGTGCTGCATATAAAAAAAACAAATAGCTACATTTATATATACGCATAATATCTATATTGTATATATTATATATATATATATATATATATATATATATATAGTAAAATATCTATTGATATATAAATGTTTAGTAATAGATATCATGCTATTAAAATGCATAGTAATATCTACACTTTAGAAATATATACTTCCTATGTTATAGTAAACTATACTAATGGATGTAATGCTATAAAAATATATAGTAATATATAGAATATACAGTAATATAATAATCAAATTTGCTGCTTTAGAAAAAAAATGTTATATGTACAACAAATACAATGTATGTATTATAGAAAGATATAGTAGTAGTCGATCAGATGTGAAAACAATACTACAGGTGATAGAATGGAAAATATTATACAATTTAGGTCCGTACACAAAAGGATAGAGATTCTAGTTTGAAAACAGAATGGAAATCCTAAAAAACAGGAGCTCTCAGGAGTGATACACAACACAAACATCGCTCACATAAATATATATAAACGAAAACACACAGGTCTTAGATAAACATGCATTCAACAGTCCCATAAACACACACGAACATATAAAGACACACATACACACTACACAAAAAAATAACATAAAAAACACATATACAGCTTACAGAAAAAAAACACAAAATGTTTATGTTCAAACCCAACTTTAATGTGTTAATATATAACGAGAAATTTGGAGACATCCTGTGGACGATATGGATAGGATTATAAATCTTAGCCAACATTCATCACACTAAAATACATTATCACAGAAACGTTATAATTGATTACAGACAAGTCATATAGTTAAGCAATGAAAAAAACCGTGCACATCACAAGTCGTATTTGGTGTTATAAATAAGCATAACTGATTTCTAAACAACACAATCTGTCCCCGTATGGTGATCAACCATATTGTACATTTCCCTGAGATGCCTGCACGTATTACCCTATACATGGATAGGGGCCATCTGCTTGTATAATGTCTCATCGCCCCTCTAATATTGTCATCTCCATTCACTAACACTACTCCAGAAATAATGTGAGGATGGAGGAAAATAATATATATATATATATATATATATATATATATATATATATATATATATGTTTGTAGCAGAGTAGTGGCAGGCAGCAGCAGATCACCTGTGTGTACCTGGCCTGTGTGTACCTGTGTGATGTGCATGGAATGTGCTGCCTGCCTAGGACACACGTGCACTGGATGCGGCATGGAAAGACAAGCCATCATTCTGCCAGTACAGGATATCTGCCATGGTGTTCTTTCACTGCAATCATGAAAACAGGATGCTGGATGTGTGCACCTTAGCCCTGCTCATGTCATGTTTCCTTTTCATGTATTAGAGATATTAACACACATCCTTTTACATGACATCACATGGAGTAGGTGACTATGGGTACCTGTCTGCTATCACCAATTCCCAGGGAAGCCAATGTTCATATTGAGTCATAGGGGAATTTGTATATATTGGATTTCGGTCTGCCAGGGAAATTGCTAACTACATGTAAAGCCTGCAATCACCCTGCAATAACTAGACATCCGACTCCTGATTTATGTAAGCCATGTCGGGGTGTATATGTTTGCTATTTTGCTGTGTAATATTATTATTATATGTTTCTATATTTATATATAAATTTGAATATAATGAATTGGAACATGTGTATACATGGATACACACATGCAATCATTAGATGATGATAGAATTAGCGGCAGGTTAAGGTGTGTATGTACAACGAATGTTCCCTTTTCAGTAACTTACAAAATGTTGTATATTCTATTTATTCTTCAAATACTAATAAATATGATGCAAAAACAAAAAAACAATAAACGAAATAAAATAGATAGCAATGAGGGTTTGTTATGATTTCCCCATTAGAAATCAGATCTGGATCGAATGATTATCTGGGTACTGGTGGATGGGGTAAATGCCAGATCAGATGGGGTGGAAATAACTTATGTTTGCAGCACCTGCACGGATAAATAGGGCAAACACAGCCAGTGCCTGTAGGAGAATGACCCCCATAAAGGACAAGGGGTACATGGCATGGGGCATAGCACCTGTTTCTCTCTGTTCTGTACCTGTTTAGAATTTATTCGTTTTTTTACATTAACCAGGGATGAGCATTAATAATCATTTGCATTATCTGCTCTAAAATGTTCCTTTATAACAGCATTGTCCATGTGGCTGCGAGCTGACAGGGCATATCTGGAACACTATGGGTTAATCTAAGATGGCAAGGCAGTGTGTGTTATATGCATGAACATGATAGTACTATTTAAAGTGGGTTACATTGCCTGTAACTAGGTAAAAATTGCTTGGAAATACAGACTGAGCTCTCTCCCTGGCAGTGAAAGGGTTACTGTGATCAGGGTGCTCCTGGGAATGTGAGGGACAAGGCTGCACCCACATTGTGTTCTGGGAGACAGTTCCCCACTCTGATGGCAGCAGAGAGGGGTTTAGGAGCAGAGCCAGATATGGGACAGCTGCATCCCAAGTCTCTAATTCCTTTCTCAGGACAAAAAAAAGGCATGCCACCTGCTGTTAGATAGTGAGAGTTGCCAGTGCATGCACTGCCTCATTCACAGTACCCAGCACAAGCAAAATATTGGGTTTGCTCAAGCAGGGCACACAAAAGAAAATGATCAGAACTGTTTTGCAGAATAGTCACACAAAAACCAGGAATGTGTGTTGTTAATTTGATGTCAGGCAGCCACATTCTAATAATAAAACATATTAATCTCTGTCTAACAGATCAGCAGTCAGTTAAAAATCCTGTTTACCAATTAATGTTAGTGGTGCCTTTCAAAGTGCCATTTGCAGAACCTTTGATGCTAATGAACACACTCTCTGGGAGACCATGGGAAAGATGCTCTGTGCACTTACACACAGACTAAACCATTGCTGCACTGATGAGCTCCCAGAAAGCTCGCTCACATGTTTATCACAGAAACAATTCCCTTGCTTTTATGTAAACACCTGCATCATAATTATGCATTTAATTTGCATGTTGCATACAGTTAAATAAGAGGGGATCTGGGAAAAAAAAAGTCATGCCTCCCCTAGCTGTTTCCTGACTTCTCAGATACAGACTTCCTTAATGCATGGGTTAAATTATGGGGAAATTTGAGTTTACTGGCAGCGAACAGTTTTTATTTTTTATTTATCACATGTGTATAATTTCTCAAACCTACATGCTTTTGTTACCTATTTTATTATGGCTTTATTTATACTATTTGTACATTTTCTTCTAGAGCTGCAATCATTTATCATCCCCACTGAATAGCATTCAGGATAAAATTACATAAAAATTGAATTGTTTTCATATAGTCAATCATGACTAGTAGGCTAATGCTAGGTATACGCTGTGCAACGTTGTTAATACATTAGATGTTCAAATGGATAAAAACACTGTAAAGAATGAAAATCTATTAAAAACCTAGAGCTTTTCTTGATCACTTTGGACAAAGAAAAAAAAAATAAAAATCACTCAAACATTGATCGGGAAAAGCTGCTCCTTTTATCGACTGAGAACAGGCGAGAGTGGCAGGCTTTCAACGATTGTATAAATTTGTGTCTCACCCAGCTGTACAAACCTAGGGGTGGCAACATTCTGATATTTGATTTTCTATCAGATTTCGGGTAAATTTGAGTGGTGCAAGACATTAAAACAAAAGATTTTCACCCTATATTTATCATTACCATACTTTTTCTATTAGTGGGATTTTATTTGTTTGACAGATCAAACATTTTACAAAATATGTATGTCTAGCATTAGAATCAAAAACAATAAATACAAGTGTATCATAAACATACTTTGATAGTCCCTCTGTCTGGATAACTATGACAGTTACCAGGCTACATTGGTTGAAAAAGGTACAAGTCCATCAAATTCAACCACAAAGGAAATAAACATACTAAAAAACTGCCTATACTAGATAGAAACCCACACACACAGTTAATCCAGAGGAAGACCAAAAACTTTATAAAGCATGGTTCCATTTACTCCAACAGGGGAAAATCCTTTGTGATTCCCTAAGATAATGAGATGTTCCCAGGATCAACAGGCTCTGTTGTCATTTCTTTTAAAAAGCAATACCCAATTATACTCTATACATCTAAAAATGCATCCAGCTTTTTCTTAAAAAAGTCTATTGAACAGTTGATTGTCCAGGTTAACGCCTAGCTAACACCAAATATTCAACATTTTTAAAAACTGAAGATAACAGCACAGGAATTTTTCTTTTCATAAATTGTTTTATTGACTCACGGGTGCTTCTAACTACACCAGGGAATCAACACTACAGAAAGCTTTAATTTCCTGATATAAACTTCTCCTTTTTGGGAGTGTCTTAATATAGTCTGTGCTTTGCTAGCTCCTCTTTCCACCCCCTACCCCTGTACAGAACCTTTAAAGTAGCAATTAGGGAAAAGCAAAAATTCAGGGCTAATATTGGAGGAGAATCTGGCATGTGTACAGCGCTCGTCGTCTGTCGTTTCGACAACCGCTCCAGCTGATCCACAGACGACAAAAGAGGTACAATTATAATGAAATTGAAGATGAGAGAGCGCTGCAGGGTGCCGCTCCGTCGTTGCATTTGTGCACTTGTTTGTCGCATGAAGCACTGGATTCCACTCTTTGGAATAAAAACACCTTTACTAAAATGAATATTAATAATAAATATAATGATATTTGGCACTTTACATGGTAGGCTCAAGTTTCACACGTGGCTGCTGCTTTATGCCCCCCACTCCTCCTTCCACTGAAATTAGTTTGCCTGTGTCCCTTCCGGTCTGCCGCAATTGCCCTTAAGATAGATCACCTCAATTGGTGGCTCTCTGTAGTCTGAACAGAGGCTACCTGAACATTCCCTTGTTTCCTAAGTGGTATTGTGCCATGTTACAATTCACTTAGGTCCACAAATCCCATGGAACTTTCACATATTCCAGTACTGCTTAAGAAGCCACGACAGAGAGAAGTGAACTATGTAATGAATATTTTGGCAGCAGGCTGGTGAGGATAAAGGTGAGCTGATTGCTGGGGTTGGAGGAGCAGCAAGTGCAGGAAGAGACAATGAAGATGGCAAAGCTGATAAGAGAGCTTGGAGGAGAGAGAGCACATAGAAGTAGAAGGAGGAGAGTGGATTAGAAAGAGTGACAGGAGAGGAGTGCATAGGACAGAGTACTGGGAGATAAGAGGAGGAAGGTGATTGATTTATAGGAGCACTGGGATTTGAGAATAAAATGAATTATACAGAGTGCTGGTGAATGAGAGTGGATGAAAGTTCTGAGAAAACTTCTTGGAGCTGAAAGAAGAGGAGTCCTGGGAGGAGGGAAGGGGATTAGAGGGAGTACTTAAAGGTAAATGGAGCAAAGTGGATTAGAGAAAATTCTGTAGGGTGAGAGTAGGTGTATGAATAAGAGAGTGTACTACGAGGTGAGGAGGAGAGTGTATTAGAAGAGTACTGGGAGATGAAGGGAAGGGAGCCAATAGGAAAGAGTACTGAGAGGTAAGAGAAGGAGCCTGGGTTTGAGAGAATGCTGGGAGGTTAGTGTAAAATGGTGGATTAGAGAGGGTACCGGGAGATTAGAGGAGCAGAATGGATTGGAGAAAGTTCTGGGAGGTGAAAATAGAGTGGATTAGGAAAAGCATTGGGAGGTGGATTAGTGATAGTATGTGGAGGTGAGAGGAGGAGAGTAGGTTAGAGAATGTACTAAGAAGTGAAAGGAAATTAGTGAATTAAATGAAGTATTGGAAGGTAGGAGGAGAAGAGTGTATGAGAGAGAAATCTGGCAGGTGAGAGAGGGAGAGGAGTTTATGAGATGAGTAGAGTAGAAGATAGGCACCTTTGTGCTTGAGGTAAACAAAGAGTGACTAATGGGATCAGCTAGGAGAAAGACATAATATGAATAAAAAATCAGATATATACTGACGCTGATAATAGTGAACACTGTTGTTTGCAACTTGATTGGTTCACTTTAGGGAAAATGTACTGTTTATTTATTGTGATGATTTAATACAATATGTTGATTCCTGTTTCAGAATAAACAAATCCACCATAGTGTCAATTTCAGCTGCATTACCAATCTTTATTGACAACCAATTACACAATATACTTATTCTTGTATTGACCTACTGGTGTTAGATACAACTACAATAGTCAATCGTGACTCCGTCCTGGATTTTAGCATTATGGAAAATTACTTTGAGCAATCATGTATTTAGAAGTGTGGCCAGATGCAATTTTTGTAAGCAATGCTTGAATTGGTGATTTAAATTTGGGAGTTTATGTGGAAAAAAGACCATTCTCATCACTTTCGCAGCTTATCTACACATGAAGAATTAGGAGATAAAACAAAATGTAAACTCTGTTGTCTGGAAGAGGACAGGCTGCTGGCTCACAATGAGCTGCTACCATTCTTCTAATAATTGGCTGAAAATGTAAACTGGAAAAGATTCTCCAATATAGGGGGTCCTACCGTGGCAAGCATTATAAACTCTCTCATATACTACATTCATGCATTCACTTAGATCTGCCCGATCCCATACTTTCTTTATCTCTGATAAGCATCTAAAGATCTGTTTAGCATAGGAGAGGGATAAGGAAATACTAAGGCTTTACTTGTGGCTAACTGTCCTGAGCTTAGCTGGCAACCAAACACTAATGTGTGAAAAAGCAATTCACACAAATGCCCCAGTAACAGGCTTGTGTGTTGTGAGGAGGGCACAGTTACTTGTGAAAGTGACACCCGAAATCCTTGTGGGAAAGTGGGTTCCAGCTACAAGGAAAATTGGCTCACTTGAGTTTTTGAAAGATAATACAATCAATTAACATAATAATAATAATAATAAACAGGATTTATAAAGGAACAAATTACGCAGCGCTGTACATTATATAGGGCTTGCAAATGACAGACAGATACAGACTGTGACACAGGAGGAGGAGACCCTGCCCAGAAGAGCTTACAATCTAAAATAATAAATATTGTTGGAGCCTCCCATAAAGGATAATTGCAATTATTCACACTAAGGTACATTTTGCCCTCAGTTGTACCTAAGAAATGTAAATGGCCCTCCTTATCTGGGATGTGGTAGCTATCATTACCTGACCTGCTGCATTCCTAATACTTTGAGTGGCCTGAACATTTTAGCAACACTTTACTGCGCATCTGTGGGCTCAAACATACCCCCAGCTTCTATCATTTTCTATGGGATTTAGGCCTCTTTGAGATCCTATTTAGAAAAATTATATTTTGTGCTCAAGAAAATTCTTGTTTGAAATGTTTGCTTGTCTAAAAAATGTTTAGCCTTAATTTGGATATTTGTACTGAAAGCTGCAGATTAAAAAGAGCCTTATAGTGATAATATACCCCCCAGAAGGACACCATTTTCTGCATACTATAGAAAACACTGCCAAATTGTAATTACACTTATATAAACAATGCTATTAGCTATAAAAGTGCTAAAGCACAGAAAAGTACTCCAGGTTTACATATGATTTATTAAAGCTCTCCTGGAGTGCAGAACATACACTTTCTTCAGTGAAGCTGGGTGATCCAGCAAACCTGGAATGGATTTGGTCCAGGATTCAAAACATTTGTTAGCAAATACCAAATGGCTTTGAAGAAATCCATTCCAGGTTTGCTGCATCACCCAGCTTCACTGAAGAAATTGTATCCTCTCCAGCCTTGAAGAGATTTAATAAACCAGGCCCAATGTATGCACAGGTATGATAAATATCAATCCTTTGATAAATAGAGATATTTTTGCATGCATATTATATACTTAATAGTCCTGACATTATTTATTTCCATCCTTCCTGTATTGAATGTTAAGGCTTTATTTAAGAACTATGAACATTTGTTCATTGTCACCCTGATTACCTTGCAAAACCCCTTTCAGAAAAGTATAGTTTGGGTGACGTAAATAAACCAAATTCTCTGTACATTCTCAGGGCTTTGAAAGGCAGCCATAGAATATTAGGTGTCAGTAATTAGACTTTGAAAGTAGATGATAGTTCATTTCCTTCACCATTACCGGCAATACTTTGTGTAGCTGTTAGAAGATTAAATATGTGTGACGATAAAAGGGGATACACATCAGCTATAATTCAGATGCCTTTCATCAATGCCCACATTCTATCAGGTCTTTATCTAACTAACAAATGTATAGAAATTCTATGAATAACTTTGTTCTTAAACCTTGATGAAGTGACCACTTCAATAACGAGTAGCAGAATTCAACTCTGCCCTATAAACAATAAAATAGAAAATTAGCTATGTTAAGTTAAAAAAAACTTCAGGAACATATGAGTAATAATTTAGGGATGATAGAGGTCTAATTTAGGTTCCCTGGAAAGCGTGGGGGTAATATAAAAAGTTGAGCTGATCTATTAAATGCTGATCTGCATGATTTGCTTCAGGTTTTGTACAAGACTTACAAATTGGGTAGTATTTTACATGCATTACAGAACCCCATCAGGAAACTCTTTTAAAAAGCTAGATTTAAATAAATGATTATTTCCCTCATTGCTAATCACTCTGAGTGCAGCTTTACCTGTCAGTGCACCATGCATATTGTCTTTATACCCCTATGGAAGGTAACACAGCTCTTTCTAATTTTAATTTTGAAAATTCTTGCATCACCCACATACTCAGTATGAGCCTTGAATAGCTCAATAAATAATCTCCTTTTCCAAATCTAATATCTGTTGTGTAGAATTATTCTATTCATTCAGACTGTAAAACTGAAAAAGTGCACGGAAAAAGTGCTTATAATGTATTTAGTACAGTGCATACTGTATATATGGCAAATGCTTTGACTTGAGTATACACCTAGGGCACATAATGAGGCTGCAATTCCAAAGCATAAACCAAACCAAAATATTTTTCTAATGGAATGTTCAGCTCAAACAAATCTTTATTATATACTTTTCTACAAATATAGAGATATAAATAAGAATTAAAATGGTAGGGACAGATACTCTTCTATATACTGAATGTAGTGGTATACTACATATCCTTTGGTACTCTGTTCTGTAACACCAAAGACAACCTCAAGCCTTTTAAAGGCCTTGTGTTTTTTTAGTGTCACCTTTGAACCCTTATAAAAAGGCTGTATCCTGGTCGTATGATATTTTGTTTCAAATTTTGGTATTAGATGACAAAATTGGCCCTCTGTAGATATAAAGCAAATTGCAACTTTAAGGCAACGCATATTATATATTATGAAGCTCTGCCAAAAATGGTAAATATACCCTTGCAGGAAAAACAGCAGTATGTAAAAGGAAATTCCTCCAAATAGAGGGGAAATCTACTTAGACTGTCTCCACTACAAGTTTCCATGCTGCAGGGCCAGGCAAAGATCTAATAAGACAGGGCAGCCATCTTTGGTGCAGGGAGCCACAAAAAAGTGTATGATATGCAACCTATGCTGCTAAATTAGTTCAAATCTTATAGGGTGGGTGCATTTTGGCCTCTTCACATAAAGACTTTTTCTCTGCAGTGCTGCACTGGAAGATTTGCCTTCATCTCCTATGAAAATCAGACATTTGGGATTTCAAGATTTTTGCTAATTTTGGTCACCAGGACAAATAGATAAACATTCCCAATGAGGTACAGACTGCAATACAAGCCTGTAGGGTCTCTATCTCATAACAAAAATGTACATACAATTTATTCTCTACTTACATATTTTGAGTTGTTATCAGTTTTTTAAGGAACTTTGGTTTAGTGCCCCTTTTAGTACTGGGGACAATTACCAGTTTGCTCTGCCTCTTGTGTTTCTGGCTTCAGTCATAAATGGGAAATAAATGGAGCTAAAAAAAAGCAGAAGGGTCTCATAAAATATGTGGGCAGCCTTTACTGCTTTTGATTAATGCCTTAAAACGATGACATTCCCATGACGGCACTCCAGCCTATAAAACACAGTAGAATTTCAATATAATCATGTTCAGAAGCGATGTACATGGTCTACACCTCAGACTAGTTTCACAGATGGTGCTGTGACTGCATAGCTTCTATATTCTTATATACTTCTATGAATGCAGAGGGGCTAAAGTAGATTTCATACAACTGAAAAATCTGGGAGCAATTGACTTTCTCATCAACTAACTTTTGCTGCTGCTGCCTTCCAAATCAAAACTCTGTTGTGATCTGGTCTCGCTCTACCACACTGTTATCGAGCAGGCAGTAATAATTATTTCAGAGGCTTTTTTGGCCACTTAGCAAGAAGTAATGACGTTTCCTTTGGACCTGACAAAACATAGGATGTTTCTTTATGGTAAATGCGGGGTTTGTTTCTTTATATAAAAACATTCATTTACCAAGGCTTTGCTCCTATAAAACCAGTACTGTAATGAATACCAGATTCATTCAAGTGGAAAAAGAAATCCCAACCGATCCAGTGTTAGATTTTTTTTTCCTTTTTCTATACATTTTGTCCAAGTTTCAAAAAATGCAGATTTCTGAAACGAGACTATAATAAATGCTTACACATGTTAAGTACAATTTTAAAGGCCATTACTCCAATGTACGTGCATAGAACATGCATGAAATGCTAATAACCTCACAGGTCAACTTTTTCTCCCCACCACATGAATATTTCAACCACCGCTGTTTGGCATTCATTTCTGTTTCAACAAGTTTTACTGTACCGTACATATGACCACAGACTGTGGTTTGGGGGAGGTCAAAAATGCAATTACCAATATATTTCTTAGACTTCAAAACAAACCTGGTTCATACCTCCTCATATATAAAAAACCGTAACCGCCTTACTAGCACCAAAGGTGCATTTGGGGTATGATGTCATTGATTTGAATTGAGATGTTTGACAATTTGTTGCTGTCAAGTTAAACACAAAAGGGTGAGGCAAAGTGATGCAAACACATTCACAATATTTTAAGTACTAGAGAGTTTGCTTTTATTTTTCATTATTGGTTCTACAAAGCATTTGGGAATCTTTAAACATATATGTGTAAAAACAGTTAAGCCAAGTACATAAAGTAGGCACAGATAGAAGTTGTGTTTATTTGCATGTATTAGGGGCTTGTATTGAATGACTTAATGCATGTCTATGGGAATGCTAAATCCATTTAAAATAGGTAAATTTCAGGTCAAATGTACCATTCAATAAATTTTGAAAGATTGCACAAGCATCTCAGTTGATGTCATCTTAAGCTGCAGTGTTGCCATTAACACTAAGAATGAGGTTTTGGTTTTCTGCTATGATGGGTTTGCAACAAATATAGGAGGCACCTTTATTGCAGTCTTTAGCCCTTATAGTCAAATGAAACACAAGCTCCAAAAATTTGAAGGAATTAGGAACTTACCCCCCCCCCCCCCCCTACAGCAGTCACATTTTCAGTGTGTGTTTGAGCTGTAATTTTCCCTACTTTTAGCATTTAGACAATTATGGCTTTCCATGCCCTTTGGTTGACAATAGTTAGCCCTACAAATGTACAAACATTCAACAAAATTTGCAAAACTCTTCACAAACTGAATCCAGGGAGATTCACTCGTACATAAGCACATAAAACATTGACATAGGCCCTTACACAAATCCAGACTTAATAATAGAGAATACGGCCCACACCATTTATATTTTTGAATTTCTGCCTCAATTCAGGAGGCTGTATGCTACATTTGTTATGGGTTGCCAGCTGAATCCCCTGGGCTGGATCTGTTTGGCTGTACGTTGAACCTCAGGCAAACACCCTAATACACTAATACAGAATAAAAGTACCGAGCTGTTTGATTAAACAAAGAATTTGTATTTCTATAAATCAACTACTGAAATTTAGCACAAAACTCTCCTTGGCAAACAGAACACCTGATTGTTCTTTGCTGCACTTTAATACTTAAAGATTTTACCTTTCCCTTGTCTGTGATTGGGCGGTCAAAGGAGAAATGGCAATCCCATGAATTACTCACGCTGTTCTCGTTTCCAGTCAGTATGCTTCTTGTTTGCTTGGAATTCAGCTTTTAATTGGTGACCTATCAAATCCTTCAATTGACTTTTTTTTTGCAAGTTTACATCAAAAAACACTAATTGAAAGCAATGTCTACACTACTGTTTTTTTGTTTTTTGCCTGGATTCAGGAAGTTGTATGCTATATCTGTTATGGGTTGCTGGCTGAATCCGCTGGGCTGTACAATATACCTGTCATTGACTGCCGCCTGGATTCACTGAGCTTTACATTTGCTGAAAAAATGCTCAGTACACTATAAGACATCCAAGACTAATTGAGTGGAATTTATGCCTAGTAGAATCATTCTACCACTTTCTAGTACAAATTCCACCAAAAGTGTACTTGAAAGCTGTCAAGTTGTACAAATAAAGTTTACTTCATTGTAGTTGTAAAATGTATCATAGTTACACACTATTTTGTGTCACTGCAGTTTTAAGTCCTGAATCTACCATAATTTTATTTAAAAAACAAAAAACAAATTGGCTAATATTACTTTATCTGTAAGTCCTTGCTGACGTCTGTATTTCTCCATACAGACCCCCAACCACCGGATTGTACTGTAATTCAACCTAAAACTGTCCCAAAGTTGAATCCAATTGAATTTAATTGAATCAAATGCAATCAAACTATTTGTCAGCTATACTGGAATGTCTACAAATTCCAAATAAGATTTTGGCATACATATGCCAATATAGAATTTAGGTTAGACAGATAAAGATTTTGTGTTTGGCTGTTATACATGTCATTGACATTGTGTTTGTTGCAGAGTGCTTAGATATATGCATTCCAATAAAACAGGGATTTTGAGAGTGCAAAGTCATTTAGTTCAAAATATAGGCATTCAGCCACTTTCGCATAAACTATTTGATTAGCCAATCATTTTTTTATATAAATTTCTATCCTGCTTCTATTAAAAGGGATTGTTTCATGAAGGTTCTTTCTCATCCTATACAAGACACTCAGTCATGAATGCTATCTGACTACTAGGAGCAGTGCTGGTTTTAATGCAGATACAGCCTGCATAACCTAATGGACATTGTTGAGCTTGGCCAGAGTTAACACTGCTGGTAGGAATTGGACTAAGCAACGTACAACACTGGATGTGATAGCTAATTGTTTTCTTTTAACCCTTAAATACATATTTGTATTTTATGGAATGTCTAGTGATGCAGTCACATAAAGTCATGACAAACAAAAAGCTTTAAAATATTTACATTCATATTTAGCTTATCTTGCTTTTTAATTTGCTAATTTTATTTAATGGTGTCATGCTAAGTTAGAGCAAAGTATTATTGTCTATTGTATATAAGACATAGTAATAGGATATTATATAATTTTGTATGTATCTATTCATACTAAGGAAAATAATGAAAGTGATGGCACAATATTTCAGAGACCAGGCATACTGGTCTTAGTATGTGAAGCGTACTGAGCCCCCAGCTCACACTCTGATGCTCACATAAATATGCACCAAATACCGCATAAATAATAATATGGCAGAGTGCCTCTGATTTCCCAAATGTTCATTAAAATTGCATTTTTTTTTCCAGCGGCCTAGAAACAATTGTTACTATTCTAGCAAATGATGCAAAGCTAATTCTTGGACAATAGCTACACTTCTGCTGATATATCCCTTCCCTACTATTTCACTTCTGATTTATCTAGCTGCTCTGGGCTATGGCAGCTCCTAAACTGGCCTTCTGTATGAGAAAGAAAGCAGAATGCTCATCAAATGCTGTTTACTCAATTCAAAAACAGCATTTGAGGTGGCCCCGTGGATTAACTAGTATTAATCTGCACTATTCTCGGTTGTACGCTCATGTACATCAACCAAATCTTATCAGACGTACTACAGCCACACATAATTGTGAGAGTGCATAGACTTTCTGTAAAATAATCAAGTTGGTTATTCAGTAGAGAGGAAAAAAAGATATTTACAATAAAAATTTAAAACAAATGATGATTTTTCCATCCGAAACTTGCCATACTTATCACTAGATTTATGAGTATGTTCTTTAAAAAAAGATCAAAATGTGTCTTTTGGAGGAAAATCGTTCTACATAAAATCATGTTCAATATGTGTTCAATTAATTAATAAATTGTTTTATCTAGATAGCAGTGATGTAAAATATATCTACTAAACTTGTCTTCTACAGTGTATTGTGGAATCTGTTCAAAACATGGTAGACACAGACAAAGATGGAAACAACAGAGGCTGGTAAATAATAAGTTGCCACAGACATAAAATTTTGGTTGCACAAGCATTTTCTTTTAAGATATATAGGCAAAATATGCACACAAGGTAATGTAGTATGCTTGTAAAGGTCCCATAAAGACAACACCACCTCCATCCTTATCACAGGGAAACAAATGTGACCTACTTGGAGAACATACCCAGCTGATCAATCCCTTTCTGCAGAGAGTATTCAGCCAGGGGTGTCTCTTTTGATCTGATGGTGCCTGTAGACCTAATGATCATTTCTTAGTCCTCCATGATGAATGGAAATTATTTGATCTTTATGGGTATGTTACCCATAGATATATGTGGTAATATTTGGCCAGACTACACTAACCTGTCAAATATAATTCCTGACATACAAGGAAGCATGTTAGCATTGGATGACGGGGCTCTTGATCCTACTATTCTACCTCCACTAAAATGATGTAACCTGAGTGGATATGTTGTTCAACTGAATTTCTGTGTAAAGAACATTGGTATCCTGGTTTAAAAAGTAAAATATATCAACCAGTACATAAACTTTTTTAATAATGCTTTTTGCTTTGTAATAATTTTTTAACATAAAAAGAAAGGGTTCAAAGAAAATATGGTGACAGACACAATTCTTTTTTAATTGCTAATACCAATTGGAATCTGTTAGCCCTGGGAATTGTAAGCTTATTATAGTAAATGAATGCTACTTATAGCATATTAATGAACAGTGTTACATACATTGTGCATATCAGTAGGCATCACAGCTGAGATATTCTATTTCTGTTTTTTATCTCCAATATTTTTAAGCAAATGTAACAATTGTAATGTCCCTGAGCTGCTATCCAAGGCCTTAAAATTTAGTTAGTTGCTCATTATGGCTGTAAACTATTTATTACTATTGTGATGGAGAAAGGCATTAACCCACTGCTGTTGTAGTGGTGATTCTTACCCTGCACAGACATTTGTGGATACAATTGGCACTCCACTTTCTTGTACATAGTGACCAACCTAATGTGAAGAAGTAGTAGACCACACTGGCATTCACTAGGGAGTGATGTGACCAGATTTCTAATTTTGGCATATTGTTAGTTGTTGCCCATGTGAACCGAGCCCTTTCTGTGTCTGCTGTTGCCAAATTAGGATCTGATGCAGTCTCAGTTGTGTTTTATGCTGATAACACCAAATCCTTGATGTCAACTTACCATTTAAGTCATTGCACATACATGCGTAAATCAATTTGGCAATGGCAGATTATACACATAAATTAACACTTTGTTGTCCTTTTATAATTCTGTCAACTAAGTCAGTATAACCTTTACCTGTCCACAAGCATTTAGTGCTGTCAACTGATCTCCTTAATCACTGATATGCTTGTGTTATATAGGTTTTCTGGTTAGGTAGATTTAGTCAGTGCCCAACCTGCTTGTATTATTTAACAGAAAAATAAATCTGCAATTGATAGAATATGTTAGTTAACTTGGCATGTCATTATAACTTTAAAATATCTATGTCAGTGGAAAACCTCAGAAATGTTTCTTTCATACCTATACACTTATAAATGAATGCGCTGCTATTTATAACTTAATAGAAGAAGATGAAGATGTTTAAAAAAAAAAAGAAAAAACCCAAAAGCAGCATATTGGCAGATAGAAATTCTTAATGTTTATCATTGCTATACATATATATATATACATTGCTATATATATATACATGTACAATATATATACAACATATATATATAGTTGTTTTTTTGTTTGCCGTATATATAACTAATGCAGAGTTGCCTATAAATACAGTTATTAAGGTGATGTAGAGTTTATTACCTATGTAACAATGTGCTACAAACTGATAAATTGAAGATAGACATGTATGGTCTAAACTGAACACAGAATTTCAGGTGAGGAACCCAATACCAACTGTAAGACATGGTGGTAAAAATGTTGTAGTTTGGGTCTACTTGGCTCTGCCAACTTGTATTCAGTTATGAGTTGTGTATCGTATCAAAGTCTGCTTAAATAGATTGTTAGACCATCTTCCTTCATGTTGTGGTTTAAGTGGAAAGGGATCTCCCGAAACAAACAACCCAAAGCACATTAGCAAATCTACTACAAAACTGCCTTTGGTGCACTCTAGTTAAACGGGCAGTGAAATGAGCAGTTCTTACACTAAAATTCACAAACATTTTGCATTCTGCATTGTGGAGTTGTCAAAATTTCAAGTCAATGTCCAAGACTACTAGGTAGCTATGGCTTAGAAGTTATTTCTGCAAAAAGGGGACAATACCAGCTTCAGTGGATAAGGGTGTACTTACCCTTTCCACAGTATATCTTAACATCTTTTGATATATAGGTGTACGTATGTTTTTACATAGTAATATATTAACTGTATTAATTAATTCATATTCAGTAATATAAACATTGCTTTGACTATATAAAAGGAATGAAAACAAAAGGAAAATTTGACCTTGTTTTTATTTCAAAACTTTAATTTCAGAAAAATCATTTTGAACAAGGCTGCCTGAGCTGAAGGCTAGCATGTAGCCTTCACTTTTTTGTGTCTTGCTTTAATATATGAAACACTAATTACATTGTACAGTGTGTTAGTAAAACATGCAAAAAAATTTAAAAAAATGAATAAGGGATGTGACCTTATACAACATTCTTATCAAATGTGAAGTTACATTTCTCAGTGCATTAAATTATCAAGACTTGCAGAATTTACTAAAATCAGTCTTCATATGCTTTATGCAGATTTTTCATGATTGAATTTCCTGTGCTATCAATTTTTCTCCATAATAGTGGAGAGGATTATTCAGTACTCTCTTGTTCATATGTTCATAGTAAACAATTCTAATATTCAATTAGGCTGATTGTCTGTTGCATGCAGACCCTGCAATGTTTTAATAGCTTTAAGGTTATATCTTGATTTTTAAGAGATATTTTTATATTTCTATTGATGAATTTTTTTTTTTTTGTAAATATTGTTTCCTTCAACCCAAAGTTAGCTTGGACATTTTTTGGAATCTTTATATATATATATATATATATATATATATATTTATATTGTAATTACCTATTACTATTGCAATAATCTGTTATTGTAAATGTTGAACTCCAGGTTGATATAAAAACACAGCAAATAAAATTGTTGTGGTATATTAAAAAATGAAATAATTAAGGTAATTCTTAAATGTGATTCATGATTGGATACCTAAATTTGACTTTTTATTAGTTTCTTGTAATCCCTTACAAAGCAGCACTTAGAATCGGGTGAAGAAGGGTCAATATTAAGTGGCAATAAGGTATTGAACATGTGCTGATAGGGAACATATAGGGAAGAGGAAATAGTAGGGTAAAGATAGAAGTAGGGCGCTCGCTGTGCACTGCTGCCCTTTTACTGTTTAATCGAAGAGCAAGGAGCATTATTCATTGCAGTAGATTAAACGTCAGTGTTCTGGTTTTGATGCTCGATAGGGCTGTGAAATCTTGGTGTGAATATAGATGTTTTTCACCTGATTATTTAGCTGTTTGCCTGGAGTTTAGTACATTTATCTATAGGTATAATATAGTTGCATTCAAATTAATTAATAATATACCACACATATGGCTCTACTGAAAGTGTTATGTATACCAAGTGCACAATATAGGTTTGGAGACTTTAATTAATGTAACAATATTAATGGTTACTAAAGCTGCGCATATATATGTATAAATCTAAAACAAACGCATGCAAATAGGGTATCTTAGCATGGTCATTAAAAGTCTTTTTTCACTCCAGAACCATGTTGGGGGCAGCAGGAGGTATTGCTGTTTTCTGCTTCAATATTAAGTGGAAAAGGCTTGAACCAAGCAGTGATTCATTGAGGCTGATGTACTAAAGAAGTTGAGAAAGTTCACATATTCTTACTTTTACATAACAGGTGAACATTCTTTAGTTAATCACTCTCAAACATTCAGTGTACACTTTGAATGGTGGGAGATTTATCCAAAACCCTGTTATGCACTGATAATGAGAAGAAATGTGATCAGTTAGCACCCAACTTTATACCTTGTTTATACAAAAGAGAAGCAGGTACAAAACACTGCACGGACACATTCCATCCTAAATTTACAATGGCAATGAGGGCATGATGCTCTTGTCAGATTCTGAACCCACTGCACATTAAATGTAGTGATGACAAAGCTTATGAATGGAGAGGCTTATAGGGTTCTTATTTTGTGCAAAATATGCATAAGTAATGAAAATATGAGCATAAAAAACAATGGGTAACTATAATGGATGCTGCAATGTATATTGTTTTACAATTATTGTTGTTGACTTTATAAGGTCTAGATACCAAAGAGCACAAACACGTAAAAGACCTTTTGGCCTAATAAATTCAATTCTGCAACCTACAATAAATATGTGTAGGGTTTAGGAGACTTTAACAACTATTCATACTTTGTGAAATTTTTACTGGTTGCAATCTGTTAGTTCTCCTTCACATTATCATAGCAGACATGAATGCTATACTAAAAAAAATATTTGTGCATATGCATCTTTCCTTATGGTTAGTTTATAGAACAGACATTTAAAGATGGTTCTACTGTACAAATATTGAGAATATACTCATTTACTCATCCAAATTCAAAAGCATCACTGACCCATTACTTATTTCTTGCAGAAAAATAAAATAGCAAATAAAAAAAAATCTTCAATTTAAAACAAGGATTTTAGGGAACAATACAATACAATACTGATGAGGTGATATGTTAAACAATGTAAGGTTTGCTGTGGTCCTCTACACCTATGCTCTATTGGAAAATTACCGATGGCTTTTGTAAAATCTATGTCTTTTTGATGGTAACCCTGAAATACTTCTTTAAAATAAAATATTTTCCCAGGCATGCTAAAAGGATACCATCCATTACAAAGTGAATGATTACCAGTGACTTTTACAGCAAAAGGTTTTAACATTTTTTGGCTAGTGGATAATTATATGTATTTTTAATTGATGTGCAAATCTGGTTACTTTGTTTTTGTACCTCTGTGCACCTGCTCAGCAAAACAGAATAAATAAATTGTTTGCCATTATGTTAACAAAAATGATGTAATTGTTAGTATTATTTGTTATTGCAGCCTATATACTAGCATTGATTTACCTTTTACAATTGTATATCGTAATTCTTTGTGGTTGTACTAACACCATCACTTTCACTAATAAAGACAAATAAATTGCTATTAGTACTTGCCATATAAATTAACCCCAGAAGTACTATATATATACTCTATATATGCAACATTGATTTATTTAACTAGAAGCTTAACATTGCTTTTTAAATGCAAATTTACATATAAAATGTATCTGGTAAAAAAAATGATAATCAAGTATTAACTATATGTTGTTATCAATTAAAATATAACCGTTGTAACTATCACATTAAATTATAATTTCTGGTGTAAAATAAAAATTTAATGAGAAAAAATGCCAGACGTTGCTGTAAAGTAGATCCATTTAATCTCAAACACCGTTTTCCTACACATATTTACATTAATACCATAATTATCATTCATTACCTGTGTTTATATTACCTTATTTAAACCAATCAGCCTATCTACTAAAAAAAAAAGGCAAGGACAAATAGATAGATAGATAGATAAATATTTATTAAATAAATAAATATTTATTAAATTCTCGAAGAATTATTGAACATGTTACCTCTCACATTTAGGTTGTAATCATATCTGTTCCTTAAATCGGTAATAAATGTGCTGGAAAAAGTCATTCAAAATGTATTGAACTGATTTAAGCCTTTGTTACTTTTTCCAACCATATTTCAGAAATGAAACTCAGGTTTCAATAAAACCTGAAAATGGCTTTACTCAAACTTTTTCTCTATCCCAATTTTATTTCAGCTGTCTATTGTCAGATGTTGTTAATTTTTCAGCCCAGGAGAACTGAGCCAATAACTCAACAGAAAAGCCTGAAAGAGGGCTGATAATTGTGAGTCTGTTGAACACTGCCTACAGTTTGAAGACAGTTTGCTTTTATTTCACTAATAAAAAGAGATGGGCTGGTTAGACGGTTGATTAAAATTTACTCACGTTTCCAATAGTAAAGTGAGGTTTTATGCCGAGATACGTTTATTCCAACTAAAACACTGCAGCTAAAGTTATTACACACATGCCAAGACTATATTCATCAAAATGATGGCGAATGTAAAGTGGGACTACAGTATTCTAGTCATTATTGTGTAGGGAATTTATACCTAAAATTGATTGAATGATACAAAATATGATGCCCAGTTGACTTTCACCCCCCCCCCCCAAAAAAAAAAAAAAAAACATAAAAAGTAACAAATGTATATTAAAACATGTTATAACCTAAATAAAATTAAATGAAAATATGTATGCAGATCCAATGATGTAAAACAATAACATGCAAAGCTAAAACATACAAACTGCATGTACTGATGTTCTTTAGGGAAAATCACAGGGATAATTTTTGGTACAAAAGTAGAAATTGGCTTACAATTTGATAAAATTTACAGTTTATATATATATAAACTATCATTCATGTAAATACATGAATAGAGTACTTATTTTAGAGTAATATTTGAGACACAGATGGGTGGGTGAACAGGTTGATAGATCTGATGATACCTTTTTTTTTAGTAGAAACAATCATTTGATTTAGTACCTGAATTTGTCAAAAGCCATCTATGAGTTGTAGGTAAAGAATCATAAAAGTGATAGAGAATTTACTGAACTAGGACAATATGCAATAGAAATTTTACTGCTCTGACTTGATATCTTGGAAATTGTAGGTAATTTGCATTGGCCTATTTTTACCTCAAACACGGGAAAATGGTTGATTCTATATAATGCAACACGTATGATACAATCAAGCTAAAAATAATATATACTACAATAGGAAAACAAATAGGTTGTAGCATTAAGACATGTACTGCACTGTCTATGGTAATTTTATAAGACAAAACTTTTTGGGCAAAAATGGAAACCTGTAAAAAACAAAACTATAAACAAACATCTCTCTTTTTATACATATATATATATGAACAAAGCTGTGTGTTTTTGTGTGTATATGTGTAGCACAGTATTCACATTCAAGCCAATGAAAACAATAAAATGCAAAACATTTCAATTCATCTCTTGACAAGTTCTCATTAGCATGTATGTCTGCTCTAAAGGACAAGTGAGGGTCACTTACTTCCCATACGTTACAGACAGCTTAGCTCTTTCATGTTTTCCGCTACTGTACAGCCCCATTCTTATGATTCACTATTATCAGTACTGCTATGCTTGTTGCTTCTAATAAGCTCTTCTCAATACATGAAGTTTTAAAAAATGCTTGGTTTTCAAAGTTCCATTGTCGCTAATTAAACACAGTAAACAAGCCATAGTGTATGTTCTAGGGTAAAGGTAATACTAAAGAGTGTAACAGTATATACACATGCATAATATGGATATATGCATCTGTACAATGAACTAGGAACTGCAACACCCATATGTTAGCTTTTAATCTCTTTTATTTATGTCATGTTGTTGCACATACCATCTGTGCAAATTTTACCGTGACACAGTGATTTCAGAGTTCTTGTAACTTTTGTGATCTGTGCATATGGGGTGGCAGTTGTCAATGAAATATGACATTAAAGACTGTAAGGTTAATGCTGTATTTGGATGAGATTTTTACAAGGTAATGGCATTGGGAAAAACGATGAGCATACACATTGCAGTTTAGGCCTTTCTGATATGAGGTCATTACATGCCCAGAATTGTCTACAATCTTATAAACCTTTGTTTAATTCCAAACCCTACAATCAGTATTCAAGGATAAATGGTTTTGTTGTATGTGCAATTATATAGGCAAATGTTCAAATAAAATAAAAAAAGGCTATTGTTTGCCCCTTTTAAAATGAATAAACTAAAAATAATATGATGCCATAAATAAGAGAACTTCTTCTAATGACTGCAGTTTAAAGGCACAGCCAAAAAGAGTTGATTTACCAGGGAAACAGTTGACTTCACTTTGCCAAGTGAATGTTCATTGAACAAAATGAATAAGAAGAAGCTGTGTTTTTTTTATTATACAATAATGCACAAATAAATAAGCAGAACCTGAAGGTCTGTAAGATTTTATTAAATCAATTATTTTGGTAAATAATGTAAATGTGTCATAGTAAATTTTCTCCAAACAAAGCCATTTTGAATAAAGATTTGCAATATCCAGGAGCAGTAATTGTTGAGAGCACAATGTCTATGTTGCTTTTAGCTGCAGAGATGTGTTTCTTGAAACAATTGATTCTGCTGCTGTGTATTATGCAATGGCTGCATGAGAATAAATAGTAAAAGCGTTTTTATATTGTATTCATCAGATGGACTTTAAAAGGGATTTTACATCAACTACAACAGGTTTACCTTGCCATAGAGAGATGAAAAAATAATAATAAAGTAATATTATATTGGTTCTCATAACCTTTATAAGGTTTGTGTGACCATGAAGCAGCAAACATTTCCATAGCATAATTTTAGGTGTATATAGACCTATTTTCATATGAATAAAATATCCTGTTTTATCACTTTAGCTCATATTGTATATTTAAATCATCAATTTAGCTACTGATTTTTATAGCAATGATCAATCCTCAAAATGTAGCAAGCCATGGTGACCAATCAAAAAGAATCTCACCTCTCTTTTATTGACAGAAGCTAAAATCTGGTTGTTGTAGGTCACCTAACACCATACAAAGTAATCCAGGGCTCAACGGTGCTCCAAAATCAAGCCTGCTTCAGCTCTCAATATACCATTTTAAACAATCATTATGTAATCCGAGATATACATATATATTATACGAAATGTAGGGTTACAGAACTGATGTAAAGCAAGGTATATAAACAAATGTTTGAAGCATATATCTATTCCAGTTGCAGAAGGATCACTCAGTCATTATCTACTACTTTATGCTGCTATTTTCCCTAATGCAGAACTTATTTTTCACGTTCTGTAAAAAGGAAAAAGCAGAGCATAGTAGTAGATAACAATTGATGGCCAAGGACAAATATAGCACATTGTGGCCTTTATATGGAACTCCCGATTTTATGCTTATGTTGAGTCTGTGGTGCATTAATTGCTCACCACAGCAACAAATTGGCCATGTGAAAGTGGCCTTAGTCAACATGCTTCTGTACAAGAATAGCTGCACTGTGTGAATAAGCTGCAGATGCTGCCGTACCGACTCTCAGCTGTGGAGGATGGAGTAGTCATTTCACAGATGGTGAAGCAGCTATGAGGACTACAAACACTGAAGTGTTTCTGTGAAAATTCATTGGGCTTTCTGACCAGCCCGACCAGGAAAATAATAGCTTCACTTTTTTTTCTCACCAATAAAACAATTTTCTTCCCAGCTTTACCAGCTGGCTACGATTGGATACATTTAATAACAAGTAACTGGTGAGTTTTACCACTGGTCTCAATAAATTGGATAAATACATCTAACAAAATGGTATATATTGCAAAATAGACAAAAAAATTGCATGCAGTATGTTAATTAAAATTGTGCTGATTCTAAGAGCAGAATACAAGCCAAGCATATAAAGGAGGTAAGGTATTGAACTGTCAATTATCCATTATAGCTGGAATTGTTCTGATCAATATATTGATTCCAGGCTTTGTCCACAATTGAAAATATATGTTCAGAAAAATAAAAGCTATGTTTTTAACACCGTTTTTATTCAAATATTTTATAGGGAACATATGAATAGACTCTGACTCCTACACAATATTGTATTGACTGAAAGCATTTTATTAATTAGGCAATGCATTATGTTTATTATCAAATCTAAAGGTGGTGATGAAATGTATTAAAAATATAAGGCAGTCTAGGCTCTGCCATATTGAACAATTCACAGAAGTCTAAGGACAGAGAAGTGTTTAATGGTCCAAAAACTTTTATTCTTTGTGAAAGGATGTAACAGCTTTATTAACCTGTATGTTGCCCCTAAAGTGGAACTAAAGATAAAAAAAATAAATTATTGTAAGAAGACTAGGTTCTTTATTGCAGAATGGAAAGGAGATACCTGGACATTTTTTAAACTAAACTCACCTGTCCTTACACCTTCAGCAGCACTGACATCATCACCTACTTCACTTTGGGGTTCAGAAACTTTGCCCATTGATTGGCCATGATGGAATGACATAACTCCCGCTCATGTACATTTGCCTTCATTTATTTATAGCAGCCAGCTATTGTTTATTAAGCTGCACATGTAGAACTCAGTAGAAGAGAAGATTGTGAACAGACAGGTACATGTGTTTTATTGCCTTTAGTTCTGCTTGGCACTGTCACCTGCCCGACCCCTGGCAATACACCTTTAACAAAATATACTTATTTACCCATGATCCCCCACTAACTGCCTGTGCAGCCCAGTCTGAGTAAGCTCTGGTCTACCTACCCAATACATCTGGGAATAATAAAACTCTTCTATCCCTGCTTTTCCACAAAGCAACACGCAGCACCTCAGTAAATAACCACCAGGACTATGGTTCTAAACTCAAAAAGTTAACATTTACATCTCAGATGGTCTGTACAATGGTCTGGTTTATTAAAGCTCTCCAAGGCTGGAGAAGATACACTTTCATCAGTGAACCTGGGTGATACAGAAAACATGGAATGGAAGTGATTTGCTATTTGTTAGCAAATGTTTTTAATCCTAGACCAGATCCATTCCAGGTTTGCTGGATTATCCAGGTTCACTGATGAAAGTGTATCTTTGGAGCAGCTTTGGAGAACTTTCATAAATCGGGCCTATTGGACTGCAGGTAACTGTGATGTAAATACAAGAAAAAGTTTTTCCTTAAACAAAATACAGACACTAAGAATTTAAGAAGTATGTGTCCAGCATGTAGAGGTGAATTATGTGAAGTGTGCCATTGGGAACAATGTTGTCTGTAGTAACCAATCAGCTTCTGACATTTAAATATTCCAGATATTAAGTGGTTATAAGGGCAACAAAGTCAAAAGGGCTCACTTTTTATACCTTATATGCATCAACCTCCATTTGAAGATCATTGTCATTTGAAAAGCACCCTTGTCATGAGAGTACTGAATACTAAGGGTAAATATAATTAATTGAATTAAAATTCTTGCTTTAATTTAAGCAATGGTTTATTTAACTTTGTATTATATGTAGTTCCATATATATTGTTTATTTATTAAAGGGGACTTTAATTCCCCTTATCTGAAATTTCTTTGAATCTGCTCCTTTTTCAGGTTGATACATATGAAAACACCTTTTAACTGAACTCCAATCACACCCTTAAGAGCTATTTTCTTATTCTAGTGGTACATATCTGCTGCTCAGCACATGTTGAATTAGACATTTTAATTTATAGAATGAGCTTTGTCGGCTTAACTGTGTCATACCAATGAAGAACAATAGCAATCTATTTGGAAACTTGTCCACTGCAGCCATAAAATGTACACAGTTGTACCTAACACATAATGCAATATATTAAAAAAGGGGGTACATTCCTAATCTGCAGATTATTTAGCACATTTTTCACCTTTAAAGTGCAGGAATATTTACATTTGATACTAAGGTTTACAGAGATGTAAGGATTTTCTACCATGTAAGTTTTCAAATCTCATTGGACATAACTAAAAAGAACTATCACTTTTTATATACAATTCTGCATCCTCGTGTTTTAGCATAACTTAAAGGTAAACTTTAATTCACCTCTTAGACTGTAAGCTCTTCTGGGCAGGGTCCTCTCCTCCTATGTCACTGTACTTTTCTGTCATTTGCAACCCCTATTTAATGTACACTGCTGCGTAATATGTGGGCAGTATATAAATACTGTTTATTATGAATAATAATAATAATAATAATAATTCACAAATACCAAAGCAAAAATCCGAATTTGAAAAAAAATGTAACATTTGAACCAATTGAGATTTGAAAAAGAACAGTCAAATGGCAGAAAAAAAAAAGATGTGTATTTTCCAGCTACATATTGTACCCGTCTAGCCCACACATTGATATTATTGTATGTTGCCTATTTTAGTGTCATACTTACACAATAAAGTTGGAAATGTGAGCAAAGTGAAAACACATAAGATATATCACAGTCTGTAACATTGTGAGTATGAAATACAAGAAAACTGAAATATTTTAGGCCAGCAGTTGCCAACCAGTGGTGATCCGCAGTTCTGGCCTTTGCACCCCAAGCGGGGTCAGGAGAAGGACCTCGCTGGGTGGGTGCACCAGTCAGAGCCACATACCATGTCCTTTGTATGGATCGCAAGCTCAGGGAAATGGGTGGGTTGTGGCATCACTTTTGGGGAAGTTTCTTCCCCTTTGACTGACACTCGGCTCCCTGCGCATGCGCAGTCCAGAGCCGGTAAGTTTAGTGGTCCGAGGATCAGAAAAGGTTGTGGACTACTGTTTTAGGCTATTTCAGACTTGTTAAACCACAGAAGTTTACTGCATGCTTAACTGCATAGAGTAGGAGTGGTTGTGATCCATTTTGTGCACATGCGGTTGCATTTGCATGGAGGTCGCAGTGCAGTTCCCAGAAGGGATGTGTAACTTCTGCCTGCTTAATTGCTCTTCCACTTCTGAAATTTATGCATGTTGACGGGCAGTTTCCTTCTTTTTGACGTATAGTAGCAGTTTGCAATGCAACCAGGAGCGACTAACCATGTTTTTTTAGACCCTAGTTTACAGGGGGACCAGAGGAAACATAGATCTGGCCTACAACATAAGCACAGTTACCCAAGTTGGCTTGTAAACACAGAGTTTCAATGGATTAAGTTAAGATAGCATACGAGAATGGGTGTTATACCCCATTTTTAGCAATATTCATGGAGATGGATCATAGTGGCAGAACGCAGTCCTACGAACAGCCTTTGTAGACCAGTGACAGCTGGCTAACCTGATTACTCTTTCACTAGTCACTGTACACATACTAATAAAGGATATTAAAACCTATGCTGATAGCTTGCATATTTTTCAGCCATAAAGGCCTCCTGCCAGAGACAAAATAAAGTAATATTGATTTATATCAGGCAGTTCCAGCATTTTTTAAAAAACTTGGAATAAACACATCTACTGAGTAATCTTCCTAGCCTGAAACGTAGATCAATAGCGACATCTCATGGTCTGTTGGAGCTTTTTATCATTCACCAGTATGTCATGCGACTGGAAAATTTATTTATTGGGTTGATTTTATTCATAAAAATAATATAAGGAAATATAACAAATGTTTCTGCATGAAACTCCTAAATTAGTAAAGCGGATGTAATCTCTTTTTGAATGTGATCTAGGGCCCCGTGTATAGGGTCTTACCACTTCCATAACGCTAACATATATTTATAAAACATAGCAGTAGGGGACTCTGAAGTGGAAAAAATCACGGGAACAACTCTTTCATACAAAACGTTCAAAGTCATGTGACCAGCCTCTTCCAATCACAGCATCCAGGAGAGAGCGCTCACTATGTGACACGGGCCTATGTTTTTATAAGGGAGGTGTGTGTGGTGTCACCCCACAATGTACAGTAGGGAGCTGAGAAGATAACTGTACCTACCTTTACTTAGAGCACCATGTATCCTAAACAATTGCCTTATTCCAAATCAAATACTTCTCATCACCCTTTTCCTCATTCATTGTTGTTTAGCATAAGCCTGGAGGAAAAGGTGACAATTGAAGAATACACTTGGGAGGCAATGACAGAGATTTGTCACCCTGTATCAGTAATTGCTTGAAAATTAGGGAATTGTTAGGTGAAAGGTGGAAGCTAAAAATACTAAAAAATATTTCTGAATTCATATTCACATATTATTAATGGTATTCAGTATTTGTATAGCACTGACATAATACGCAGCACTTTAGCAAATACATAATCATGTCACTAGCTGTCCCTCAAAGAGGTTCACAATCCCTACCATAGCCATTGCCACAGTCTGAGGCCAATTTCTGAGCAGAAGCCCATTAACCATTAAGCGGAGTGGCAGAGGAAAGCCATGCAAATGTGAGGAGAACATGGAACTCCGTGCAGATAGTGTCCTGGCCAGGATCTGAGCCTGGGACCTAGCGCTGCAAAAGCCAGAGTGTTATCCACTGAGCCAATAATATGAGAATTCACTGACTAGTTTTACACACAATTTAAAGCCTAACTAAACCCAAAGTTAAGCAAGACAAATTCTTAAAGTATATTGATTAGTCTAAATGATAAGTAATGGAACCGAGCTTTGGAACAAATTCAAAAACCCATTGTGTAGCTGTGCTTGGCTAGGGAGGTGCACCTATCCACCCAGCCAGGACTTGTTGTGTCTTTTTGGTCCCCTATCACCAGATTGTGTCCAAACATTATTATTGTACAATTCCAACTTAGGGATAGTGGAAGATAGAGAGAAGTAGGCTTTTGAGATGGCACATATAATTAAAAAAACTGCTTTATTATAGTCAAAAACAATCATAAAAATTCTTTTGGATAGAAATTCATCAAATGAGACAGTAGTAAGTCTACTACTACATCTATATGACGACAACGGTAAAAGATATGGCTTTGATGATATGGTTATATGATATCATTATGTATGATGATTATCACCCTTCTCCAAATCCCCTGAGGAAGCTCTTTATGGCGAAACGCATTGGAAAACAGGAGATGTATGATTATAGATCCAAGTACTTTCTGAATTTACAAAGCATATATTGTACTTGTATAGGTGCACTTGTATTTGATGAATTATATATACCAAAATATTTTTTCTGATTGTTTTTGACTATAATAAAGCAGTATTTTTATTATATGGGCCATCTCAAAAGCCTACTCTTCTATTCTCTATCTTCCTCCACACAAAGTAGAGGCAGTGAAAGTGGTCGGTAGCAAACAGTGAACATGGCCAAGTGGGAGGCCTGATTTAATAAAAAAAATGAGCTTCCTTTATTCAGAAAAGAGAGTTAAGTGACCATATAGGAATTTTCAAATGTTGGTTGTGCATACATTATTAACCTATTGGTTACTAAATAAAAACATTTTAAAGTAACTTGGGGTAAATATATATATCTTTGTTGAGTTTTGGTTTATGTAAGTTATGGATATGTTTTATATTTCCTGTATTTTTAGATTTCTACTATCTTCAATATCAAAAAAATTTCCAGTGAATTTATTCTTGAAAGCTATTCTAGGAAGATAACCTGTCCCTTCTGCAATAAACAACCTGCCTGCTTGCATTTTTTTTTCAATTTAGTTACACTTTAAAATAGAATTCCCTATTGGTGTATATAGAGTGTGAATATTCCTAATTTACTTTTTTGACCTCCCTCTATCCTCCAGTGGTGCTGTGGTCATTCAGGGAACTACAATTACTATGAGGCTATTGGTGCCATCTAGTGGCAATCTTGAGAATGTCACCCTACTGTAACTCACTAGTTAAAGTGGAACTAAACTAAACAAAAAAATTTACATCTTTATTCCTGCAGATGCAAGGTCGGGTTACATAGCCCATTGTAAAGGGGAAAAAAAGAGCTGATCTCATTGTGGTTGCATGGGATCGGCATATCTTTCCCTTAATAGAAAAAACACCTCTTTCTGAGATCTCAGATATGTGCAGAAGCACCCAGAGCATCCTGGGATGCGTGACGTAGGTATCCCGGGAGGCTCTACGCTCTCATTCCTTTTTTTTTTTTTTAAAAAAAGGGTGTTTTCCCTTTACATATATGGGTTGTCTACCTTGTTGAGTTTAGCTTTAATCTAGGTGGCCAGGACAGAAGCAAATCAGCCGAAGGCACTGTGTTGACGGCTTACAATTGGTCCTGTACTGACGATAACAGGAGCTATGCGCTTCTAGCTTTCAGGTTTGCACGCTGAGCTTTTCAGTCACTACAGTAGAGAGAAGACTGCAAATGTGCAGGTAAGTTTGTTTTACTTCAAAAGGGCCAGAATGTGAACCTAAATTTAATGTGGTGAATATGCACAGAAAATATACAATTACATACAAGGAAATATAAAACAACAGATTATTGTTTACATGATTGGATAACTGAAGCCAGCAGAACTTCACCTCCTTCACTAAGCTAAGTGAATTATGTATGGCAGAATTAGCTGAGCGGCCTAACATCCTTTACAAATCATCCCGATTGTTTCCAATATAATAAAGGGATGCTGAGAAATATAGTCTGGCATCTACTGTTGCAGCATATTTTGCCCATAAAAGAGGTATTCTTTCAAGCACTTTGCTTCAGTACTCTATTTGTATTCACTTATCAACCAGATTGCTATTAGAATTATCCCTGTTCCATTTTTGAGTTTGGTTGGGCTTTAAAATGCTTTTCCTAATAAAATGGAAATGATGCAGGCGATTTGCCCCATCTGTGCAATAACACAGCACATGGTTCTTGTGTGCACTCAGGAGCTGTGATCTTGGACAATGCCTACAGTACCACCTGCTGGCTGTAGGTGGGAGTAAGGCTCAGCCATCAAAATATAATACAGTATATTGCAATAGTAATGCATGAGCACCACTATATCAAGTCAAGTTATAAATAGAATTCTCATTTGATCTTTTTATTGGTTAAATATATGAAAGGAGATCTGACAGTTCTGGATTCATAATTTGTAATAATCTGCAAATCTGTACACATTGGGTTAATTTGTGCATTAGCATCGAGGGTTTCGCAGCATGAATGCATTACATTAACAGATCACTGGTTACAGATCAACTAGCATTGTGTAAATTACCCTTATGAATGGAGTTTCTGCAAGGCAATGCACTAAGGGCACAATAATCAGCAGTAGTCTAAAATCTAAACACTTTTACATAATAGCCACATAGTGGCGCTCAAGTTCCCTGTACTGCTTGTAGTAATCAAGACTCGAAGCACAGCAGACGTCAGAGCCCTTAGGTGGCGCGCCGTGATCGTATAGTGGTTAGTACTCTGCGTTGTGGCCGCAGCAACCTCGGTTCGAATCCGAGTCACGGCAGGAGTTGGAGTCTCCTCTCACGGCAGCGGGGCTGACTTTTTACGTCGTTAATTACAACAACGTTACAACAACGTTAATTACATTCTAACGGCTTTGAAATGTCAATTATTTTGTTAAAATTTATCACATTAACAGTATACATGATAATATGATATCATAACGGTTTTACTGGTCTTCATGTTGAAAAAGTAGACATTCTGATATACATATATCACGTATCAGTAATTATTATAGAAAAAGTAGATGTGCATATGAAACAGTGAAGGTGAATGATTCCCCCTGGTTCCTGTTTCTATTCACGTAACAAATAAAGCTTTTTCTGTCATTTTTCACTACAGTTAACTCACACAAAGTTTCACATTGGATGAATAAACTTCTTGGTACTTGGTATCCTACAATGATACGCGATGTTTAGAATCAGAAAATAATATTTATAACTGAATTTATTCATGAGGGGTCGTATTGTATATGTACCGCCTGAATATTACAGAAATATGACTGCTGGTAGACGCCAAATATTTTATACCATACTACATCACTAAAAAAAAAACTTCCCACTGCCGTGAGAGGAGACTTTAACTCCTGCCGTGACTCGGATTCGAACCGAGGTTGCTGCGGCCACAACGCAGAGTACTAACCACTATACGATCACGGCGAGCCACCAGGGAAGTATGTGCTGCGCTTCCTCTCTCTGCTGTTAAGAGTCTGCTCTGCAATGTTGTGTAATTCCACATTCATCGTGCCTGCTGCTTTACTGGTGTGTTCTCTTACATTTCAGTCTATAGAATGTTCGCTTCCCTGCTAGGTGGCGCTGTTTTGTTGGTTCAGTATCATTCATCCGACTTCCTGGGATAATGGCTGCACAGCACCAGGTAGGTGCACGGTACAAATTTTGAAAGCAGGGTGGGTGTGGATAAGTACTGGGTAGGGTGGAAAACAATGCACTAGAATGCAGTCATTCTTTAACCTGTACTCCTATGTTTGTAACTACCACTGCTCTGCACTACTGCATGTGAATGGGCCCCTAGGCGTTAGGTGGGCTTTATCTCTGACTTCCAGGGCCTCAACTATAAATCATGTGGCACCAAAGATTGGGGGTTTTAGTTTAAGTTAATATACCACAATTAAATACAGTTAAAATTCAAAATGTATAGTTTACACATATGTTATATATGCTTCGTATCTGTAATAATTAAAATTAGAATTTTAACTTTATTTTAATTATGGTGTGATGACTTAAACTAAGAAAAGCCCAAATTTCTGGTGCCACGTTATTTATAGTTATCCTTAAAGGAGTGGATACCACAATTACTAATTGAATATTCTGCCCTGGTCCCAGGCACCAGTTATTCCAGGGCCTAAAGTCATGATCAGACACAGAAACTAAACTAAATATAAATTAATAATTGGTACAACTTCAAAATTATTATTGACGCTAATACCCAAACTAGATATATAGGCACCCCATCAATTTGTAAGGTAAACACCCAGAGATGACTTTAGGCATACCTAAACTCAACATTTTCACATTACATGAAAGGGTAGACAACCCTTATATGTAAAGGGTTAATAAAAAAAAGTTAATAATTTTTTTAGGTGCAGCACCTCCCCTCTCAGTCTTGATCACCTAGGCAGAGCGCAGAGTCTTTCAGCATACATACGTCACACATCCCGGGAGGCTCTGGGTGCTCCTCCTGGCCATGTCTGAGATTTGTACATTTTTTCCTAGTAAGGGAGAGCGATGCCGATCTCACACTAGTGAAGTGAAATTGTTTCTCTTTTTTTCCCCCTTTACAGCAGCTACATCACCCAATCTCACACTTGCGCAGTGCAAGATTGGGTGATGCGCCAAGAGGATGGAGGAGAAAATTGAGGTTGGCAGCGGACCGAGGGGAATTCCAGGACAACATGGGATTGGATCGCGGGAAGGACCAGTGTCATCGAGGGATCTGCAGGATTAAAGGTGTCATTTTTTTGTTTTCAGTTTAGTTCCACTTTAAGGCAAAATGGGTGCTGAAGCCAGAAAGCAGCTTTGCCCATCCATTGACATTGATAATGATTTCATTATGCACACAGAAGCTGCCCATTCACATTGTCTGTGCCCGGTATAGAGCCACTGGATAACAAATGCCGTACATCCTCCCTATTGAAATGACAATTGTCAAGGTTGCCTTGTAAATATTATAATTCTGTTCATCCCTGACATACAGCATAACCTGGTTCTGACCTACCTGGACACCCCTTCAGACTTTACTGCTTTATATACAGCTTTATCCAGGACACAACTCCTTCTCCTGCCTCTTCAAGGAAGCTTGTGGAAAGTAGACAACACACGATTCATTAAATTAAAGTGCTATCCCTCTGTCTTCAGGTTTAAGTACGTTTGTGGACGGATTACGAAAAGTCTGATATTAGGACGGACCCAGATACAAATACAAAGTTTATGTAAAAATGCAGAATGCAGACATCTCTGTCACTTTGTCTTATCCTTAGGGGAGATTCATTCATGCTTTCTGTCATTCACCAAGACAGATAGTGAGCGACAATCTAAATATTTGCAGTTGTGATAATACCAGTAAAGTAAAGTAAACAGGACATCTATTAATGGAGTCACCTGTTTAGACAACTGTCAATGGCAGCAGCAATTAAAACCTGACAGAGTTTCTAACCTCCAACATTGTCTATCCAAGTGTTCCTTAAATATTTGGATCTGACTGGCCTACAGCTTTGTGATCCTGTGCTGGTCCTCTTCTGGGTTAGATAATGATGGGCCTGTCAGTGTAGGGCATCAATGATTGGCCCGATGAGGGGGTTATCATGGTGGCCTGCATTCTCAGAGCAATGAGCAGTTGTGGCATCATAAAGTAACCAACCATTGCTGGACAGGAATATAAGAGGACCCTGTGCATCATTTGTCCAGCCAGGAGACATCTGAAAAATGCAAAGTATGCTACGAATAATCTCAGGGAAACATAGGAATTGGATCCTGGATTGGGCTTTGATAGTTTTTATGTTACTGAATTCATAATGGATTAGGTGTGACTTTTTTGGCAGTCAGCATTGAGGCTGAAAATAAATGAAGATTCTTTCATGGACTCTGCCATGGCAGGTTACTTTGGAGGTGTGCAGCTCTCACTTGACTTTATCAAGGAATGCACAGAATAGTCAAAGCAATTTCAATGTAAAAAAATGTTTTTGACCTATTAACAAATTTTGAGCACAATATATACATCTAGTTTACACAAATTGATTACCGCATTGACGTATCTGCTTGCGTGCACAGTCTACACAGCCCAGACCCGTGTTTCTGTGAATGCTGAAATGCACTGTTTCCCCTTTATGCACATTGTGTGGATTAGCCACAGACTGAGATTACCACAATGATGAACACATGCTGTATAAGTGTGATAAAGGATTTACAACATAAGACATTCATATATGTCTATGAAAATCAACCATCTAGAGTCCAATTATGTGAAAACAGACATGAGAAAGGGCATTCTCTAGAAAAGAGACAGCCCTGACCTCTTATGGGTCTCATTCTATGTTGGACATAGCACAGAGTATTTATGACTGATTTCTTGGTGATCAGTAAGAAAATTTGTACATATTGTACAGGGCTGGGCAAAACCGAATGATACAAAAATGGGGCAGTGATGTGCACATTCTGGCCCTAAAGGTTCCCTTGTATGGTGAAATGTAGAGCTGTTTGCAGGCTGTTGAGCTTTGGTGTTCCAGAAAAACAAAGCTGCAATTCTTCATATTTCCTCATGACTTCCCTACACAGCAAGAGCAATGGAATAATGACATACTTCACGTGTAGACAAGTTGGATACAAACATATTGTGCTATAGCAGTGGTAATAAACACTTGTTAAGGTAAAAATGATCAGAATATCACATACAGGTAGGCCCTGAGTTAAGAACATCTGACATAGCTACAAACTAGCTATGAACGGGGCTTCCCTGCTCGCTCCTGTGCAGAATGGAGGCTTGATGGGGGCGGGGGGGTTGCATGACTTGCAGAAGAAATCTTTTGCTAAACACAGCTGAGGTTGTGGGTGATCTCTTCTGCAAGCTCTTGTAACTAATGACTAAGACAAACTGCATTTGTTTCTTTTTGCAGATCAAAACCCAGCTTTCTCCAGAAGTTAATGAATGTCTTGGCTCCATAAAGTTTTTTTTTGTTTTGTTTTTTTGCTTTGTTTGTGATTACCTCACTTTGATGATTTTATACAGTAACTGACACCATGCTGCCTAAAAATTTGTTGAGACAAACATCTGTTCTAATTGCATTTAATAAAAAAAAATTGAACCTGTTCCCACTTACATACAAATTCAGCTTAGGAACAAACCTACAGTACCTATTTCGTATGTAACCCGGGGGCTACCTGTATACATATTTTCTAGCTGCCCACCTTTCTGTGCATGATATCATTATTGCATTTTTTTATGCCCTGCATTTCTATCCACAGGGTGGCTAGTACCGATATACAGAAGTGCAGGAGCCCCAGTGTAGCCCCCTCCCCTATATGCACAGTTAGGTGAGTAGTATTTTATTTGAATAATAAAAGGGTTCTGATGATCATTATGAGGCCAATGGACTGGTTTTGCCATTTGTGTTTTTTTGCACCAAATAGTAGTATATATTGGATCTGTTCCATTCATGTGCCTAAAGGTACAAATGTTTGCCAAGTTCCTGATATAAAAATATTAAAACATAATCTCTGGGTTACAGATTGTGTTCAAGGCCAAATTTCCTGATTAGGGATGTTCCAGTTTGACATACTTGGTCATGGTCTCTTTTAGGTGTCATGTGAATCAGTTGTCCTGGTTATGCATCTCACTTTTTTTGAAAAAAGTGCCCAGCCCAATCTTTTTAGTGGGGCATTTGGTTTTCGAACAGCACAATTGGGACTCCTATGCAAAGCTGTTTAGCCTTGTCTCCCAATATGTGATTGTTGTGGATGGAAGATTCTATAGCTGTGAGAATATCTACCACAGAGACACAATAAGGTGTCACAGTGAGGTTCAAAGCATGGGTGTTTTACAAACTTTCACACCTCCTTTTATTTGCATGAACAGCATCTGCTTTTACGCATTTCATGGCATCATGTTACTTGGAATTAGGTGACTAAGTTACCCATGTGCTGTGCAGTACCTTGGAAGAAATAAAAAATTTCAAAGACACATTATGTATTAACTGTACTGACATATGGATTGTGGACTTCTGTGTTTTATTTTACCCTTCCAGTATTTAAAAAGATCATTAAAATGAATAATAAAGCAAAATAAATTAATATAAATAATGTGCATTATCCAATAGGAACCCTCATACTATTATCCATTTTCCCCTTAAAATTTTGCCTGTATGTTTGTATATAGTAGCAGCCTCCACTCTTGTATGTATAAATGTATAGAATTATTTGAAAAGTATTAGATCACCAGTGAAAGTATGTAATATTTTAGCAAGGTGACATTCGGCAAAACCTCAACACATTTCCACGTTTCCCCTTATTACCTTGTAAACTATATTTTATGAAAAAATACATTTATACAATTAAATGCATGCCCATTAAAAAAATATCCAGAAAAATTAAGTTCAGTTGCTACAATATCTGTTACCTGTTTACACTTTTTTACACTTTAGCATTTGCCTATTTCAATTATAACTTTGAACACCATTTGCTTATATCTGAAGAACTGTTGTCTCTTTCTCCCATTACTTTGGAAGACCACTTGAGGCTAAATAGAATCTCCAGCATTTTTTTTTTTTCTGAAGACATTAAACAAAATATTATATAAATCACATTATTATTACTATTTGCAGCTTATTTTATTGTTAAAGGGAGATATGAGTGCTTACATTTTAAATAAATACTTTTCATTTTCTGTACTTTTTATACTACTATCTAACTTAAATCTTAGTAGCCTTTGTTAGTTGAAGCTCACATGGTAAATGAACAGTGTGGGACATTTTGTCGCCTTACAATCCAGCAATCCTCAGACAGCCTTAATAATAAATCAATAACAAATCAATATTCTCTCACTTTTGTCTCCTAGTGCATAAGCTCCTCTTGTTAAGGACTTACACTTTTTCTACTGTACACCAGCTTTTTTGCATTAAAAGATGTTTATAATAAAGCAAAAAAAAAAAAAGAAGAATACTAATAGGGACAGTAAACTTTTTTTTATATAAATTAGGTGTTGATATATTTTATTTGTATCAGTTTGTATTCCCTTAGTTCTTAAGGCATGTTCATGTGTTTTATTAAACGTTGTAAAAAAATAGACAGCTAGAACAAATCGTAGTCTAAACAGTCAATTCAACTGAATTAACTGTGCTAAAAAAATCACTCAAATGTATAAACTGACCCCTGGGTTTAACATCCATGTTATAAGCTTGTTCTTAATGATATCTGCAGATCAAGTAAGCTTTATCCAACCACTGCTAGATAGAGGATTTAACTGCATCACACTATGATGTTCCTTAATACCTCCTAGATACATAAGTGCTTACAGTTTAATAGGTTTTTAGCTTAAGATCCAATCATCCACTCTTGAATTAAGGTGCTTGAATGAAGCCAACTCATTTGGAACTAAGCACTTTAATGTCAACAGAGACATATGGTATTGCAGCCCAGTTACAAAGGATGCTTACCAAACCTGCGAGTTCCTCAGCCACATTAAGACACTTGTATTATTAGTTTACAGAGATGTTTTGTGCCGCTTCTAATTGAAAATAAGATCTGCTTAAGGGGTTATGGGCAGCTTGGAACTGAAGAAATTGGACGCAAGTAATTTCTTAGAAAGAGAATAGCTCAGGACTACTAACACCTTGGAGAAAATAATTAACATCACCAGAACTGAGATGTGCTTATTAAAATCTCTGTGAGGCTTGATGTTCTGGAAAAAAAAGTATATACTTAAGACTTCACATAAATGCTTATCTAGGAAATTACATTGCAATGGTATTTTGTTTATTTGTAAAATGCGGCTAATGTATGAAAAAAAAAATAGCAAAAAACACAAAAAAATACTTGGTCTGGCAGAGAATATCACATATTCTGCCTACTAATGGTTATTTTATTTTTTAGAAACTTCACAGAGCCTATTGTTTACTTTCAGACAGACTGTATAATAAGAGGTAAGTGCTTCTATGTTTAATAGGCAAGTATGGTGGCCTCAATGTACATACACTATATATAATTAGTAACTATACACATAAGCAAAGGTTTTTAAAATATTAACTTGCATTATAAAAATTCTAATAAACAGATTTTATTTTATTCATGTATATATATAAAAAAACCTTTGGACTGCTCATCAATAAGTCCTCAGTAGAATAGATTATGTAAACTCTTCTTCTATGGGAAAGGTATAATATGTTTCTACTGATTACTGTTTGACATATTCCTTCCTTCCTTTGATCTTTTCCCCCCTTTTCCCTTCCTTCTTCTCAATTTAATAATAAAAATTACAATTGAAAATAAAATAATACCCTATTAATAAAGCAATAAGTATGCATATTACTTTAATAATGTTGTGTAATTTGTGTTTTTATTACTACCACTAGCATTGTAATGTTGTATTGGTTAAAAAGTATACTTCAGCCAATTTTGCTTATTCTAAAAATCATGTTGATGTACCAGGCTACCCTACTCCGAAAATGTTCTGCTCTTATTAATCTTCCACCGCCAGTTCTGTGCCATTATAGTGTCCTCTTTTGCACGCACTTTGCTATCCTACACGTAGTATCCTCTCCACCTTCCTTCAAATTTTCTTTTTTGGTCTCACTGCTTCATCATTTTGTGTCCTTTTGCACATTTTAGAGACCCCTTTCTCTGATCCAAAGCATCCTAGATAGTCTACCAATACTCCACAATTGAAACGTACATCAAAAGAAAAGTAGGGATATGATCTTCTGCTCATTGCAAGATGTGGGACACATACAGTATTGTAGCTGATCTCTTTTTTCCTCCAAGTTGACATGCCCCATTGAAATGTAAAGCTGCCCCCTCCTGGATGGCCTTCCTTTTTGTATATTCCTTTTTTATATTAACTACATTCTTCTTCACTTTCTTAATACTGTTTTAGTACCCAGGCCAAAGTGCCAATTTCTATTCATCTTAGAACCCCAGCAATGTTGGATCACACAAAAACTAATACAAGTAATCTGAGCAGACTTTTAATAAAGTTTAGGATTTTTGGTGCTAGTGATTGCTTGTAGTTGGCCTTTAACTATAACAGTTAATAAAAATTATTTGAATAAACAATCGGTGCACATGTTTACAGTTGAATATAAAAAAACTAATAAATAACCCTTTCTTCTGCTCTGCTAGCAAAGGTAGCATCTTATATTATTTCTGCAATTTCAAAAGCTACAAAAAATTGTTGTAAGCATTTCTTGACAGAAGATGTCATATATTATACCTGTGCAAGGTGAGGCTTTTCTCACCTCCAGTCTACATAATGGAAAAGTGGGGTATCTGCAAGTTGCCACACAGTAACATAAATGCAAAAAGACATTTTTAAATAGATAAAAGTTTACCTTTTTATTTTTATGTGGTGTGGTTTCTTTAACTTTCTTGTACTACTTGGCAGTACTCCCAGAAGTTCCTTTAGCCAACCAGAAGGGGTTTCTAAATAAACACAACCATTTAAAAGCGTTTCAAGAGCTATTTTTATTATTTGTTGCATGCATTTGGAATGGATGCTTATTAGTGCTGCTTCACTACCTAATTAGAGAGCCTTCACTACTGCCCACAGTCCTTTTCATTTAACATTATTTTCCTTAGAGCAACAATATATTGCATTATTATCCAAACCTACTGTCACATGTCATCGTTTCATAATTTGTAATGCAGTAATTGCTGCTATCACTGATTTTTTGTGTGTATTGTTATCACTTCATTTTACCTCTGTTAATAGCTAAAATTGACGACGATCATTAACACACACAATCAGCAATGATTGATACGATTATTAGTCAAAATCCAGATGAAGATTTCTTTTCTTTCATCAAGTGAAGAAGTGAGGAGTGAAATAGAGTTAGGACCCCCGTGTGGATTTTTCTGCTTTGTCTGCACCTCACTTTTTACACCAAAAAAAAAATTGAGATGAAATATCTCCATCATAGGCAGAGACTTTGGCAAAACTATATTTATATAGTTTATATTCACTCATTTTGGGCATCAATTTACTGTTGCATGCAAAATTTAGGTCTGGTGGTCTCCTCGTTTGAGGCAACCCCCAATGAAAACACCTTTTAGCAATTCATAGGTAAATTCTCCCTAAGTACAAGTTTCTCTGGACAGGAAGATCAAGCTAAATAATCTGTCAAAAAAGATTTACTTTGGTAGCTTCCTTTACCACTGCTGGGTGCTGGTAATTCATTCTCTTTATTATCCTGGAAGATTATAAGGACGAGTGTTAGCTCATTGTGCTGGGTACTTGGTAACTTCTTGGGTGAAGGTTTTTGGACCCTGGAGTAGACAACCCTTTTATTTAAGAAAAAAAATATTTTTGTGTTTTTAAAAAAATAAAAAAGGTGCAGCACCGCCTCCTCAATTCGCAGTCAAGAATGAATGGGAGTGCAGAGCCTCCTGGGATACCAACATCACGCATCTTGGTGGGCTCTTGGCTGCTCCTTCTGCGCATGCAGGCCCTTCATCAATGGGGAAAAATGCTGATCTCATGAATGCGCAGTGAGATCGGCAAGTTTTTTCCCTATCTACGCCACCTTATCTCGCACTTGCACAGTGCAAGGTCAGGTGACAAAGGAAGAAGAACACGGAAAAGGAAAGAAGAAGATGGCCGGCCTGACGCTTCCTCTGCGCCGGCCGACGACGGTTATCGGGGTGACGCAGGACCCAATGGAAGAAACCTCCTGATGGACAGACTAATCTGCGGGATTGAAGGTAAGTGTGATTTTATTGTTTTGGGTTAGATTTGGGTTTCCTTCCGCTTTTACAATCTCAGGTATTAAGGGCTTCACATTTAAAAAGCCAGTTCTTGAAGAAATTTTTTTCTTTTAACATTTTAAGAATATTGCATTTGTAGTGGCTTTCTCTTTGCCTTAAAATGTGGGTCATAGTCCTTGCTTTGCCATATCAGGCTCTATTTGCTCTCCATATCAGGCCTTGCATATTTGAGTACTAGTCATGCTTTGCCCCAGGCCCTCTGCTTTTTAGAAGGTACTTTTTACATAAATCCTAATATTGTCCTAAAGTATTTACAGATTTCCTGGAGATAGAGACACAAGACACTGCTTTTGGACAAAATATATGCATATAACATACACATAAAGTCAAATTGCATATAAGATAATGTGGAACTACAATGTCTTCTTTGGCAGATATATCCTGTCAGCATGTTTAGGACTTGACATCACTGAACTTGTCCTGAAGTTCACATAAGCCATATACCAGGCTCTCTTCAAGCAGCTTGCAAACATTTAATGAGATTAAACTATTCTAAATGTAGCCAGATCCATTCCGGCACGGGGCATGCACTCGTCCAAGTAAACCCTCTGAGTGCCAAAAGCCTTGGAAGCTGGCTCAAGACACTGAACACAATAAGTTGCTTACAATTTGCTTATTAATCAGCTACTTTAAATAAATACATTAATGCTAGTGATGTAAGCCTTTCAGAGGGGATTATTTGTCACTTTCTAGCTGAGAACTTGTATGTTGGCTCCCTTATTCTAAATGTGTGAACATATTTTTTAATGTACTCTCAAACATGATTTTAACATAGGTTGGACACTTGGATACAAGGAGAGTAATGTTGTTACTTACAGTTTATTGGTGCTAAATGATGCAGCAGATCAAAACATGGTTATGCTGGCACAAGCTGGATGAAAATGAGTACAGCTCTTCTATATTGGCAAGCCAAACTGTATTAAGGGCCAAAGTAACTGCAAAGCCCCTTTGCAATGGACTTTTTAGGCAGTCCACACAAACCAGGATTCTTGGCAAATAAAACGGGCTTTGCTTATAACGTACAGTTTGTAAATGGACAATGACAATAGTCAAATTTTATATAATTTTATAGAAGGACTAAAGTCTCCATGTCTAAATATGCCATACCTCCAAACATTTGAAACTGAGAAAAATACGAAATGTGAGGTAGATAGCAAGCACATACAAATACATAAAGTAGGTATAATCAAGGTAGGGCTTCAGGAATTTCTTTAGCTAAACTTTTTTTTTTACTTGCCTTTTTCATTTGAATTTTAAGGGCAGGTTGTATAGAACTACTGTTCAAAACCCAGGGAATCATGTTTGACCCACATTTCTTCCTCTTGTTTAAAGACAATTCTAATATGAAAGAATGCATTTCCAAAGCCCTTTAGAGAAACCCCTTTTTCCTATGTCTTCTTACTTTATTTTCTAAAAATAAAAACTTTTATGAAGAGCATATTACCATTTCTAAAGCAGCAAATCCAAGATTCTTTTTTTAATGCTGTTTTTAGTTTATAACACATTCACCAGGAAGATACACCCACAATGATTGTTTGTGCCTGGTTTTCACTGCTTTAACAATACACTTTAAGAGATATACCCAACATTCCTATTTCTGAATTCTGCAAGTAGTTATTGGACCTCATGGCTTGGTTTTTGCTCTGATATGTAATGTCAGCTATGAAGAGGTGTGAGCCTTTCCATATCATGTCCAATCAATTAAATTTACTGCAGGCGGACTCTAATCAAGGTCCAGTACCTCTTAGTAGTAATCAGAAGGAATGGGAGGCACCTGAGCTAAGTTTCAAGTGTTGTTGCAAAAGGTCTAAATATGTAAATATAATATTTCAGTTTTTTTTTTTAAATTGTCCAAAATTCTTTCTCCACTTCATCAATATGGGGCACGGAGTGTATAATAATGAGAAAAAAAAGAATTTAAACAATTGTAGCATTAGGCTGCAACATAACGAAAAGTGAGGGGGTCTGAATACTTTTTTCAAGCCACTGTAAGCTTTGTTGGGACCCTGAGACCTTCTTATAAAAAAATATAAAGATATGGCTAAAAACAGGATTCCAAAACTAAAGCCATAAATAGTATGTAATTTTTTTTAAAGAAAATTTATCAAAACTACAATAAACAGAAAAAAAAACATAATGTTTGATGTGGCCCCGCATTTTTGTTAGGTGCACTCATGCCATTTTAAAGGTACTCATGCAGCATCCTGGGGAACTGGTCCAGCGCAGTCTCACAACAGGCTGTTATGCTTTTCATGTCTACAAATGATCCCTGATTGAAGCAGGGCCATGCCACCATTTTCATGATTGTGCAAATTACCTTTGAAAGTGATCTATTGCTATGTTAGTTACTTTCTTTTCAATTTATCTAAATTCTCAGATTACTGAGATATGTGCTTAAATTTGACTTATCAAAGTCAAGAATTGGCATAAGGGCCCGGTTATTTGTGCTCTAGATCTAAGGAACTAACAAGAAATATGTTGACAGAGCTAGAGAGAGTAGAGAGACAAAGGGATGACCTCATCATTGTTCCTGGGCACCTTCTGTTCATAGCTAGGCACGTGAAAGTGACTCAAAGCAAAAAAATACCTAGTTTTTGCAAACGCTGTGTAAGTGTTTTTATGTGTTTTCTAATACAGATAGTCCCAGAGTTAGGGACATCCGACATATGGACAACTTCTAGATACGACCATGGCTACCCTGCTAGTTCAGGACTTCAGGCTTGATTCAGTATGGGGGGAGGCTTGTGCAGGAGGGAGGCTTGATGAGGGGAGGGGGCGGTTTGCAGGACTTGCAGAATAAATCTTTTGCAAAACAGAGCTGAGTAACATCTTGTAACTCTTTAATGACCAAGACAATCTCTGCAGTTGTTTCTTTTTGCATAATAAAGTACAAATTGCTCCAGAAGTTAATGAATGTCTAGGCTCCATAAAGTTTTTTTTTTTGCTTTGTTTGGTATTAACTCACAGGGCCTGATTTATTAAAGCTCTCCAAGGCTGGAGAGAAAACATTTTCATCAGTGAAGCTGGGTGAACCAGCAAACCTGGAATAGATTTCTTAAAAGTAAATTTCTATTTGTTAAATGTTTTTTAATTCTGGACCAGATCCATTCCAGGTTTGCTGGATCACCCAGCTTCACTAATGTAAGTGTATTCTCTCTAGCCTCTAGTTAGTTTACAAATTCAACTTAAGGACAAACCTACAGTCCCTATCTCATATGTAACCCAGGGACTACCTATACCTAACCTGACCAGGAAAAAAACAGCATGGAGTCTCTCTCCAAATATGAAAATCAAACCTTTCCATAGACTTATGACCATCCTGTAGAGAAAAGAGCCTTATTTCCTATTCATAATAGGAATCTGGTCTGCCTAAAAATGCTGCCGTCTACTGCCACCTGTCATAGGATAATAAACAGAATCAAAAACGCTTGCAAAAATTGCTTTCCTGAACATAGCTTAAATGTTACTAAATTGTGCTAGAGAAGAATTAGGTTTTCTACTCTTCATGACAAAACTTTATGTGGTTGAGCTGTCCCTGACAATACAATACAGACAAAATATCTCCTATATTAATTTCATCTGTGTTTTTAGATTTTTGATGAAAGCTTAGTGAAGTTCATGAAATTCCAAACCTGGCCCCCAACGTCCTTTTTTTTGGCCCCCAAAGGAATCCTAAATATGAACCGCAGCTGGGCCGCTGCTGCATTAAAATAGCACTGCTACTACAATTCCTGGTATTACTCGCATCTATAGACCAGCAGCCTCTCTGCCTATGCCTGGCCCCGCATTGGACTGTTTATAGACGAAAATAATGCCGGGAATTTTAGTAGCGGGGCTATTTCAATGAAGAGGGAGTTCAAGCGGCGGGTCACTCATAAGATTTAGCTCCGCATTGACCGCGTCTGGCATTTGCAGCACTCCCCCTCAGCTGTACTTTTCCTTGCTACTACAAGGCATTGACTTGATTGGCTGGATTTTCATAGAAGAATATTTTTATTATTATTGTTAGCCTGTGCAAAAAGGTTACTATTGAAATCTAACTCAGAAGACTACAAATAGAGAAAGAGACATAAGATTTTTTCCTAAATAAAATAAAAAAAAAAATCTTATGCCTTTTTCTCTATTATAGGCTTGTTCCAGATTGAATATTAGGCAAAACCTCTTTGTTTACATATGAAAAGGTTTTATATCTAATGAGAAAGAAAAATTTCCTCAATTTTTTAAATAAATTTCAAGGATTGACCGCGACTTTGTATAAGTTTTAAATTTTGGCCCACTGTGCATTTGAGTTTGACACCCCTGTTCTAGAGGCTCTTACTGGCAGAATCACCATGTGCAATGCTATTCCCAAATAAATAAATAATTGCTTTCGGCTACTGTTAACCGACATAAGTGAAATTTTTCGTTTTGGTGGCGTGGTATTCTTCATATAAAGTCTGTGGTAAAGTCTTTGAGATGTCTGGTAGAGGGTTCTGAATGTTGTGGGCTTCAGTGTGGTATGCTGCTTGATCCCATCTCTGTCTCTCTATAACCCCTCTCTAAATAGCTGCATTAAGGACCACACCACAGGTTAAGGTTAGTTATACTTCCTTCCTTACTAAGTATGCTATTCTTTTAGCTAGATATATCTGCATATAATTTGAGGTAGATTGCTGCTAATTTGAGAAGAATGCTGCTGTCACCATGTAGAAGCTTAAATGTTTGTTTTTTTACTGTAACACTTAAAGCCCAATGAAAATTATAGTTTTAATCTCCTAAATACATTTTGTATGCATTAATAGTTAGGTGTGTAGAATCTTACAACAGCCTGAATAGTCACTTTTGTGCTAGCTACCATGGTGCAGGGTCCTTTCAAACCATCTAAGTAGAAGAAGCTCATGCTCTCCGCCAATTAAACAGCTCTTGGCCTGACCTAACAGAGGACTTGTTGGCTTTTGGCAGGCATATTGCCGCTTTTACACATGAATTTAGCCAACTTAAATAAAAGTTTAATTGGGCTACAAAGTGTATCCTAACCAAAACACTTAAGCTACAGAATCAAGTAGTATAATTATTTTATCAGGCCATATTTCTACTTGATTCTACATGAATTCTCCTTAAGTGCCCCAAGCACCAGACTTTTTAACCTCCATACACTGGGCACTCTAACCACTAACTCTTTACCTCCAGAACTGGTAAAATGTGCAGCTTAGTAAATTTAGCTGGCGGAAAACGACAGCTGGATTCGCTGAGTTGTGCCTATCATCATCTTCTTGCTGGATTCGCTGAGCTTTCTTACAACATATCCTCTCACTTTACACTTGGTTGGTAAATAATTTATTTTATGTAAAAAAAAAAAAATCAGATAAAAAGCTAATTTCTTCCTTACTTTTGTAACTAGTTAGAGAAACTGGGTTAAACTTGCTGAAGCCTGAAGAGGAGAGCAACTTATTGTCCATGCCATGTGACGTTAAGAGGGTGTTTTCCTCTACCAACTATAGGCAAATTCAGACACAGAGCTGTTTCTCTTGCAGAACATAATACACAATGCTGAGTACTGTTTTCTTTTTCCCATAAAGTTGCGCTTTATAAACCTTTATGGACAGAATTTAGGCAGCGGTACAAGATTTTGGAAATGTAATCCTTTTTTGCTCTCCCCCTCTGTAGACAAACCCTTTTGTGGCTCAGGATAATCCCATTAGGAAATGAGATTTGAATGCGTGCGTATTGTGTCGAGTTATTGATATTCCAAAACAGGCTCATGAGAAAAATGAAAGGGCTTAAATACTACAAAAAGTAGCTGTGTAAGAAAGAAATCTGGAACTTTCATACAGCAGCCAACTCATGCCTTTACTTTATTACTTAGAAACAAACGTTATTACTTCCTTAGCATCAGGCACAAGGGAGATGAAATTCAAAGCTTCTTATATATTTCCTATTAAATGACATTACCTGATTAAGTCACACCTAGGAACTTAAGGAAGACAACTTAAAAAGAAGAGAACACTTTAATCAAAATCTTAACTACTATGTATCAAATGTATTCATTTATTACTTGATAAACTAGCTGTAATACACAAAGGGTCCAACTTCTTTGGTATACTGTAAATGTACAGTTCTCTGTAGATTTCATGCTGAATTCAACTACCACATGCAAAGAAAATTTCCTGCTTGTCAGAATCACTTACTGCCACCCAATGCTCCAATAAGTACCCACATTATTATTTAGTATGCAGGTGGTGGATTTTTTTTAGAAGCAAAAAGAGGTTTTTAATGTGCTATATTTTGCCTTGTGGGACCTTTATCGTGGGTTCTTTATTTAATCTTGGTATTAAATTACTATTAAGAGATTTAGTAACTACTGGTTGGTTTGACTTACTTGAAAGACAGCTCTAACAAAACATACACACATATATATATATATACACACAAATAGTTATCAGTGTTCAACCCAGAATTTTTTTAAAAGAAATTGTAGGCGTATGACAGCCCCAGCATTCCTATAGATGTACAGCAGGGCAGGGTACAGCAGAAAGGGGTAAGGCAGGGCTCCGCTATTGACTCGCATGGACTTTGAGATCAACCAGTAGATTGCGATCAAAGTTTTGGGCACCCCTGGTTTACAGTATTAACAAATTCTTGTCTATCAGGAAACATATATCGTCCAAATTCTGGGGAATCACTGCTACTTTTTGAAGGGATTTTATAGTAATACCTAATGTTTGAAGTTAGGTTGAACTTTTATTTGGGGGTAAGGAGAGTCGCAAACAAGGAAGGGGAGCATACTGAAAGAGGGATTTTAAAGGAACTAAATTAAAAAATGTAGTAAAATCATGTATTTTATTAACAAATCAATAATAAAAGAATATTAATTTTACATAAACACATTACATACACAGATATGTAAGTTTTCTTTTTAATGCATTTGCTATTATCTTAAAGAAGCTTGATATTGCCTTCCTCTGGTCAGATGAAGTAGATGTGAGCATTGGCATTTCTGTGCATGTCCCGTATTGAGTTCTTTTATACTGAATACAGGTCAGTTCTTTCTCAATAAAACCTTTTTTCTAATGGAATTCCTTTTTTGAAACCCCGTTTAGCACTACTATATACTCTTTCTTCAAACGCATCCCTAAATGCCTTATTACATTAGGTATACACCTAACTACTATATCCCTGTAAGTTCTATTTGTTTTGTTTTTATTTTTATAATTTAATGGATTTATTCAGGCTACACTCACCACTGATGATGTTGATTTTCTTAGTCTTTTTAATATATCCTGCCTTGATATGTTGCCCTACCAGTCAAAGGTGTTTGAGCTACCATTTATTGATTTATCTATATGTTTGTTTTTTGTTTTATATATGATTTGGTCTTTGGGCTATTCACTATTAGTGGTTAATTTAATGCTGTCTTCACCTTTCTGAATTGGTTGTATCTATATTGCATTAATAAATCCCTGCATAAATATAAGAATAGAATGTTTGGAATTATTAATTGATCTATTGATGAACGTTGAAGCAACCTATATATATTTTTACAGATGCCTGCGATAAACTTTTGTTGTCATAAACAGTAATGGGTCAACAATAAAAATCTCGATGAAGCAGACCAGATCTACGAAACCCGTAGAGTTTCAAATATACCCTCGAACCACTCTCTGATTACTCCATCAATCATAAGATTGGGTCAAAATGTAACGTATTGTTACCAATAGCAAATTAGCAAATATCTTACATTTACATCAAAGTAGCAGGAGATATCTGTTTTGTGCCTTTTTAAGTCCATACCTTGTTTTTATGTGTGTACGTAATGTTTTTATGTAAAATTAATACTCTTATATATTTTTTTTTATTATATTGATTTAATAAAATACATGATTTTACTACATTTTTTAATTTTTTACCTTTAAAATCCCTCTTTTAGTATGCTCCCCTCCCTTGTTTGGGACTATTCTTACCCCAAATAGGAGAGCATACTCTCTACTCTAACTTCAGATAATTTGGGATGTGGTATCTTAATATTATGCACTGATTAAGGGGTTTTATCCTTTTTTTCTAATACTTGATGTTTGAACAAGTGTTACTAAAAAGCATATTTTACTGTAAATTGTAAAGAAAATGAAAACTTTTGAAAGAAAACAAAAGCCCCCCCCACAAAAAAATAAATAAAACTGCCCCACATTTTCCTATAAGTAATATGTTTTTAAAGATTGATTTTATAAGTATTAAAGATGACTCATTTTCCAAATGAATAGGCTTAAAACTAAATGTACTTAAAAATGGCTCATAAAATTCACTAGTTAAACAGCCGGGGTTCTTTCTGCAAAAAGAAAGTACCGTATTTTCCGGCATATAAAACGACTTTTTAACCCCAAAAAATCTCTGCTAAAGTCGGGGGTCGTCTTATAGGCCGGGTACTTACCTGCAGCTTGCTTCCCCTTGCTTCATATGTCCGGCGCATGTGGTGGGGGTTGCCACGGCCGAGTCCCCACTCTGTGTGGGGAGTATGAAGCAAGGGGAAGCAAGCTGCACACACATCTGCCTGTAGGAGGAGAACGTGAGCCTGGATTGGCTCCCCACCAGAACCCGCCCTTTGACTTGGAGGGCTGCGCCTTAGAGGAGTGTGGAGCCCGCGAGGGGCAGTGTAGATTGGCTGGTTGTTGGTCTGTATTTGTATCTGTACCTGTTCATACAGTAAGGCACCAGTACATACAATACCTTTTATACAAATGCCCAGCAGTCAAAACCCCATCATGGCTGCACCAGCAAGAAGAAAGAAATATGAAGCCAGTTTCAAACTCAAAGTTGTAAACTTTGCCATGGAACATAATAACTGCGCTGCTGCAAGACAATATGGAGTAACAGAAAAGATGGTTTGTGACTGGAAAGCAAATGAAAAAGCATTAAAGAGTATGCCGAGGGGTAAGTGTGCATTAAGAAAGGGCAGAACTCGAAAAACAAGTAGCAGACATGGTGAATGAGCATCGCCAAAATGGTTATGTAGTGACACAAAATCAAATACGTTTGTTTGCACTTCAGTGGGCCAAATCTAACCCAGATCACAGCAACAGATTTAAGGCCACTGTATCCTGGTGTACTAGATTCATGGGAAGGCATAATATGGTACTGAGGCAAAAGACGAAAATTGCCCAAAAACTACCTCCATCGATACATATTACGACACTAAACATGGCTTTGCGTTAAGTAGTACTGGAAATATGGATGAAACTCCAATTAATTTTGATATGGTTGGAAATAAGACTGTCCATCAAAAAGGTGAAAAAACAATTTTAATTTAAACAACAGGCCATGAGAAGTCCAGTTTTACAGTGGTACTAGAATGCACAGCTGATGATGCCAAACTGAGACCAATGATTATTTTTAAAAGAAAAACAATGCTGAAACTCAAGTTCCCTGTTGGTTGTTTTGTACACGTAAATGAAAAAGGCTGGATGGATGAAGAAGGGATAAAGCAATGGCTTGATAATGTATGGAGCAGGCGACCAGGTGGACTTATTCAAAAACGTAGTCTACTGGTGTGGGATATGTTCAGGGCTCATTTAACTCCCAGCACCAAGGAAAGGCTTGCAAGACTAAATACAGATGCAGGAGTTATTCCTGCAGGATTGACATCATTGGTACAGCCACTGGATGTGTGCCTAAACAAGCCATTTAAAGACCGCGTTCGAGAACAGTGGAATGAATGGATGGTTAGCGGCGAAAAGTCATTCACAAAAGGAGGAAACATGCGTGCTCCACAGTTGGATGTTTTGTGCAAGTTTGTCATAAAAGCCTGGAATGATATTGATGCAGAAACAGTAATGAAGTCTTTCAAGAAGTGTGGAATATCAAATTCATTAGATGGTATGGAGGACGACTACTTGTGGCAAGATGAAGAGGAAGATGAAGCCGAGACCACACCATCTGATACGGAATTCAATCCATACGATGACTGCCTTACAAATGTACCACAAGATGTTATTGATGTACTTATGATATCAGATGATGAACAGGAGGATTTTGAAGGCTTTTAAAGGGAACCTGTTACGCTAGCAAAACCTGTAAAAATCCTGTAGCTTGCAGTTATGATGGGAGTTGCTAACTCACCAGGGACTTGCCGGGCACTTGTTCTCTCTCCATTGTTTTTTTTTTCCTTCTATCATCATCAGTTCCAGTGGGTTGACAGCTTAGAAAACAAACAGCATGGCAGCTCCCATGAGTTTATTGTCTTATCCTTCCATTCAGCTTTAGAGCGAATTAGGAAAAGTTTAATGTACTGGTTTACGTTTACATGTTTGATGAAAAACAGCCTTATGTTTATAAGTGACAGTTTTTCTGCTAAGTACATGCATGTCATAAGCATTTGAATTAAAATTACCATATTGAAATCAAATCAGTTGTTTTTTAATTTTTATTTGGTGTACATTGGAAGAGGGGTAGTCTTATACGGCGAGTATATTCCAAACTCTATATTTTAACAGGAAAAGTTGGGGGTCGTCTTATACGCCGGAAAATACGGTAAACCGCTAGGATAATACCATCTCGAAAAGAGGATAATAGTACTGAGGTGTTTTAAGTGAGGTGTAGTGAGGTGTGCAGAAGAATTAGGAAACGTTGTAAATAATACCTTAAGTTTTAAGTTTACATGATTAGGGAGGTCATTATTGCAGAGCGGGACAGGTGATGTTTCTTCTGCAGTAATCCTTTCTACCTGCCTGATCGCTTCAGACAGAAAAAATTGAGCTGCTGCACAGTGTCAGCTTTGGTTGCCAGACTACCCGGCAATCCTGCCTTCCCCTGCACGTGCCGATAATAAGGCATAAAGGTAGTTACATTATCATGGTAAAACGGGATGACCGAAGATCGTCAGCAGGAAGATGAGAAAGAAAAGATGACGGTGTCCCACACAGGAATGGGGGAAGTGATTATTTTGGGGTTTAGTTCTGTCTAAATGACTAACTGTGAATAGTTTTTTTTTGCAAGCTTTTAAAATTGTGTTTTTTTTTTTCTTTAGACTGTACAGTACTGTATTAGAATAATAATATCATACTGTTGTATGCATGTACATCTTACATCTCCGTTTAATTTTCATGTCAGATACACATACATTTGTGCCCTAACTGTAACATTCAGTTTTGTATAGTTCTCATGGCAGCCTTAAGAATTTACATTTAGCACAATGAATAATACCTAAAATAAATATATCTTTAACTGATGGCCCCAACATTTGTTAGAGGACATCTTTAAGCAAACTGTATGAAGTTTCAGAGCATTAATTAGAATTGAATCATATAAACAATTCCCAAACGTTGAACATCCCTGAAGCACAGTTGTAGCCATTATTGAAAAATGCAAATTGTATGGCACAGCTGCGGCTTTGCCTTGAGGGGGCCGCCCACTAAAATTCAGTGTCTGGTTTAAACTGGCATTAGGCAGAGAAGCAACCAAGAAGCAAATGGTAATTGATGTTACAAACATCCACAGCTGTTGTTTTAAGGAAAAACTTAACCATAAGACAACATGAAACCAAAAGCCCCACAAAGCTGTGCCAGTTCTGAAAAAAAAATCTTGTATACTCCTTAGAGTTGTAGAGGCACAGCCAATGTGGAAAACGGTTCTGTGGTGTGATAACACCCTACGTGAACTTAGCACTGTGGCGGAAAGCTAGCACTCCTCAAATTCTTGAGAACACAACCCCCACGATGAAGAATGGTGGTGGCAAAGTGTAGCAAGACCTAAAAATTTCCGTTGCCAACCTTCTCTGTCAAATTTGACAGAATTTAAGCAATTGTTCCGGAAGACTGGGTAAAAACTGCAGAATTAAGATATGCTGATCAAAATTGCAACTAAGGTGGTTCTACAAAATCTTTGTTCCATAGTGAATACCTAAAAACCAACAAAAATGTTTTTTGGTTTATTTAGCTTTTAGGTTACAATAACAATATTTTGCCCACAAAATATGACATGTGTAAACCAAATGGTACCAATCTCAATGTTAATCTCTCAAAAAAAGTATATCAAAATGTAACATATAGTAGTTAATCTCACTTGTTCTGTAAGCTTCATAGCTCACCCAAGTAGCGTCCTACCCTCAAAAGCTACCTTCGTGATACTGCTAGGTTTACTCTAAGATACTGCCTGTTTTTCATAAAGAAGGTGGCCTCATCGGCCATGTGTCCAGCACCATATTATCTTGACTGGTAAGAACCATATCTACAGAAACATTCTAATACATTTACATGCCTACATGTATCGGCCATTGTAGTCATTTATCACAAGTATTATATTTTTCTACACCTACTTTGTGCTGATGGCTGGCCTGGTTACTAAACTCAGTGGCTGCCAGGATCTGTATTTTCTTAATCCCAAGTCAAGGTTCTGTGTTTCCACTACTGCATCCATGAGACAGAAAGATGAAGTATTACCCTGAAGCATTGTGAAAAGCCTGGTAAATTCGGCTGCAAAAAATTATATGCAGTAAAATGCATTAGGTAAACAAAATAATTCACTAGTGAAATGTATATTATATTTATCTGCCTTTTAAAGATGGCTGTACCTCAAGAATCCCTCTAATGCTCATTATAATCTATCTTGTACCTAAGTGAAAGAGCAGTCAGTTTTCATTTTCTATGATTTTATTTTAAATTTGATGAGTTGGAATTTATTAAAGGTAAGCATTTCAGTTACTTTAAAAATTCAAGTAAAATTAATAAGACACTACATATTAGTGGCAGCAATGCACTAAAGACTATGTAGACCCACTCCAGCAACAGAGTGACCCTGGTAGCTATTTTCAGATGCTGTCTTCTACATAAGAAAATGTATTTAGCAGGGGTAAACGAACGCTAGATGTGTATAGATTTTAGGGTGTTTTCAATGTACCTGAAGCTTTAGATACTTTACAGCATGCAGAGGTGGGAATGTCAGAAGCATATTAAAGCCTTTGTTCTTTTTTTGGCCCAGGAAGAAAGCTTTCTGCTCTACAAAATTTCATAATGATTATCTTCCTGGGCGGAATGAATTATACAAGCGTGTCACGTTTAAACATTAACATTTGCTTGCCACAGTCCTTATGAAATGCTTAGTTCCTTCACAACAATAACCTTGTCATGTAATTTCAGAGTTCATGACTGTGTACAGTTATAATTGTAATTAACATTTGAAAACATCTGTAAGGACCAACAGTATTGAATGGGTGTCCATGTACTGTTTAGCATTTCCTCCTGTAGCACAGCGGCCATGGATAGGGAAACAGTACATATGTGCCCACACATTGCCTCCTCTCAAGTCTTGATCTGTTAGTAATAGACAAGCTAATTACATCCTGCCATTGTATTCAAACAATATGAGAAAAAGGATGAAAAAAATATACTTGAAAATTCGTCACTTTCTTTCTCATTTTTAACAGTGCTTTATAAAAGCATGCCTACATGCAAGAATTGTATTTAAGGTAAGGTAAATGTAAAGTAATCAATGAAAACAGCTGGATGGTCAGTGTTTAATAGGGTGGAATAGTGGTTTACAACCCCAAGTACCATAAATCAGCATAAAATGATATCAAGTAGATGGCTGCAAAGTGCAGTTCTGGTGTATGGTAAAAGCATGAAATCTGTGTACACAAAACCTTTATAATAAGGAGGATCCCTTTAGTTCTGTAACAACTGCCTATGCTATGTTTATGATAATAGTTATTTTCCCAACCACATAAACATTTGTCTGATTTCTGAAGCCTTGATGGCATGGGAAATAGGCGGTCAGTGAAAACGAACCAGGACTCCAGGGTTAAACAGGGCATTTCTTGTTATTGTTTTAAACCAGTTCACAAGTATTCTCTTTGTATGATTAAAAATTAAGAGTACTCTAAATCAAGGCTAGATTTGTGGGTGGCCTTGATGTAGGGTAGATGTAGGGTAACCGGGACAACTTCAATATTTTAGAAATAGATATATATGATGCTCCTGTACCTGCCAGGTCCTAAAACAAGGTATGCTACCAACAAAGGGGTTTGTCTTGCTCCTTGTAGATAGGGTAGTTATCATAGTTCCTTTGTTTAGCATCCATTTTCAAAGAACAAAACTGTTATCAAGTAGCAGGGTTAGGGACCTATTAAATCTGTTAGAATATTTTATTATGTTCTGTTAGCTAAAATAGTCAATGAACCAGCATTTGATCCCTTTAAGCTGGGCACATCACATCTTTTGTATTACCATAATTTTGTCAGCACATGGGTGAAAGTGACAGGATCAAACAGAACCTAGAGAGTGGGGGTACAACTACAGAAATAAACAGTTGTTCAAATAAAACAAATTTAATAAATAGGATATCACTGACATGATATGATGATGAGTCCTCCTAAATAGGAACTAAACCTGTGAGTACTCACTTATCCCCATTCCATCACAGGGCACCATCATCTTCCTTCATCTATACTTCCCAAAGATGGTCTTCAACCATCTTGATTGGCTGTGACAAGTGATATAACTTGTTCATTCATTCCCAGCATGCACCTGTGCAGCTCAGCAAAATTTGACAGCTGGGAGCCAATCAGGCAGGTAAGAGCAGTGTTTGCAAAATTACTGTCCTTATTTTTTGCAATAAGCACCTGCCTGATTCACAAAAGTTCTAAGTGGGAATTTAGTTACAGTTTACAAACCCTACCTATTGTTTTTCAGTTTTCATATCGAATAGGGAAGAGTCACTACCCTAGTTTAAAATGCTGTCTTTTGCAATGTATAAATGCTTTTCTTTCTTTTAGGTTTTTATAGGTTCTAGCTCCCCCCCCCCATCCATTCTATCCAAACAGATAAAACATGGCTCAAGCTGGGTTTTATTAACAAAGGAGCAGCCCATTGGTGAGTTGGGGTATCACAAAACGGTAAAAGAGGGGTAGATGTAAAAAGTTAGTCAAGATGATGTGCTTATTAGTACAAAGGTAGGAAAGCCAATAGGAATTCTCGAGTTAGGGTTAGAGGACTCAAGTGCTCAAGATCTTTTACTGTTGTAAGCTGTTGTTTATTATTATCTGCAATATTAACATTTACATATAGACCAGTAGACATATCTTTTCTGAATTACAAAGCTGGCATCAAAGTGAAAATGTTACAGTATGACGTGCTAAACACATATGGTCGTGTCCCACAGAGCAATGACAAATCAGTCACAGCTGAGATGAATGCCCAGGGATCTGCAAATGCACTAATTAGGGTGTGAGATAATTGGGTATTATTTCTCTTTACAGCTGTAAGTTACATCCTAATACACACATGAAAATACTCATTTAGTGAGTAATTGTTGGCGTCATTGACATTAAAATCAGTGTCTGTGTACTTGTCACACAATGTAAAACTATTATGGAAATAATGTAATTTTATTTATTTTTTTTCAACATTCATGCTAGGGAAATGCATCATCTTTTGGGACTACCAGACTCAGCACTCCCACGCATTATGTATCGGCAACTGCTTTTAATTAGATGTTATTCTTCAATGTGATGCCTAAATAAAACTTTTGTTGCACACAGTAACCCTATTTCAAGTTCAGCATCAGCTCTGTTAATTTTGATGTACGGTGGCTTCAGAAAGTATTTAGACCCTCTTCTTTTTTTTAATAATCTGCACTCAGTAACCCAAAATGACAGAGTGAAAACAGAATTTTAGACAAATCAGTACATTTATTAAAACAACAACAATAAAATATCACATTTACATTAATCTTTACATAGTACTTAGTTGAAGCACCTTTGGCAGCATTAGAACCTCAAGTTTTTTGAGTATGATGCAACAAGCTTACACACCTGGATTGGGGAATTTTCTATCATTCTTTGCAAATCCTCAGTAACCTCTAGCTCAGTAAGGTTAGATTGGGTCTGTAGGTGGACAGCCATTTTCAGGCCTCCCCTGAAAAGTTTGATAGGGTTCAAGTCAGGGCTCTGGAGGGGCCACTCTAGGACATTCACAGAGTTGTCCCTCAGCCACTCCTGTGCTGTCATATTGGAAGGCGAACCTTTGGCCCAGTGTGAAGTCCTATGCCCTGTGGTGCACATTTTCATTGAGGATATCTCTGTACTATACAACACCCCCACAGCATGATTCTGGACCACCATGGTTCACTGTTTGAATAGTATTGGGCAGGGGGAGCAGTGTGATGGTTTTCATCAGACATAACATTTAGAATTGAGGCCAAACTGTTCAATCTGGGTTTTATTCGACTGGAGAATGTTGTTCCTCAGAGTTTGAGAATCCTTCAAGTGCTTTTTGCCAAAGTGGGCTTTGCACTGTGGAGAAGCTTCTATCTAGCCACTCTGCCAAAAAAATCCCAGAAGGCTACAGTGATTGTTGTCCTTCTGGAACTTAGTCCCATGTTCACACAGGATCTATGGAGCCCAGGCAGAGTGACCATCATTTCTTGATCATCTCTTTCACTAAGGCCCTTTTCCTTCGATTGCCTAGTTTGGCCAGGGGACCAGCTCTTGGAAGAGTCTGTGTCATGCAAAACTTTTTTTTCATCTAAGAATTATTAAGGTCACTGTGCTCTTGGGAACCTGTGATGCAGTAGAAATTTTTTGTTGCCTTCCCCAGATCTGTGCTGCAGATCTTGCAACAATCTTGTCTCTGAGCTATGCAGTTCCTTTGACCTCATGGCATGGTTTTTGCTCTGCTATGCATTGTCAACTATTGGCCTGTCCCTGTCAGCTATAAGACTTTCTTTAGAGAAGTATAGTTCTAAACAGAATGCCACCCAACTTTTTAGAAAGTTAATACATATGTTTATTGATACATACAAGGCAGTCTACAAGACATATCTTGCATAAAAGCAATCAAAACTACTTATCCATGTGGCTTGCTTTATATAACTGAAAGGAATATACCACAAAAAAAAAAAATAATAAAAAAAATAAATTAGTAATGTGTATTTGAAATAGACATGAATTAAGAATTACAGACGATATCGGAAGGAAAGTAGTATCCAGATTAAAATGTACATACAGGTTTTGACGCATTCTGTGGCATAGAGCTACTCCTTCAGGTAAAGAGAGCAGGTAACTATTTATAATACCTAGTCACTCACCACAAATCTTGCCTTTTTGGTTGGGGGGGGGGGGTCACTAACCCAACATATAATATTTGTAAATATCTAAGATAAAAATGGTCCCCTGTACCCCAGCGCAGTCCTTCCTTGAAGGTTCAAGCCACTTAGTTGAAGTTTTAACTTACATTGAGTTATGGTCTACTTATGTGAATTAATGTGCTTAGAACTGTCACATGTTTCTTTATTAAAAGAGTACCTAGTATTTCTTTTCACTCCTGACTGATTGGGCAAGCAGAGGAATAAGGGAGAGATTTATATGCTAATGAATATTCAAAGCATAAGTTTACATTTTGTGATTATGGTTGAAACAAACATGAAGGATTCCAAAACTTACCAAATATTCTTTCTAAAAATACTGCTAGACTGGCTGTCATTTTGACATTCATTTCAGCATTTTGAGTCACTGCCCCTGATTCATCAATGAAATCCGTGCTCGCTGGAAGCTCGAACGTACGCGCGGCCATCGATCGCGGATTACCGCGGTCCGGACTCGAGTATGCGCGTACACTCGCCTCACTACCAGCCGGATTCCAGCCTTCACAATAGGGAGCGGGAATCTGCCAATTAAGGCGATTAGATTTCAGCTGCCGCCAGTAAAAAGCTGTCGGATAAGCGCGGCTCCGTGCGCGAGCTTTTTCAGTTGCTGAATAGCGCGACCGCGTACGATTCCGGATCGCTAATACGAATGCGCGAGCGATAATCCGATTCTGCTTGATGAATCAGGGGCACTGACTTGGAGTCCTTATACAAATAAGAACATTGCACCTTACTGAACTGCATATTGGTTCAATCCAGAGGTTCAATATGAATGGAAATTTGCCTTTTTTAAAAAAAAAAGGTATTCAGGTGCATACTCACAAAGTATGAGATACATATTACTTACCTGTATTTGAATTATTCAAGCATTGTTTGTATCTTGTTTTAGTACTTACCTCCTCCTTGCATATAATTGTTTCCCGATGAAGCAGATTCATATCTGCAAAATGTGTTGAAACATTCATAATTGATATCCTACATTCATTGTATGCCCCTGTACTATTGTTATATATATGACACTTGTATTGTATTTTCTATTCTGTTTTGGGCAATATTACTGTACAAATTAATGAGGATATTTGGAGGTTTGTTTTTATTTGTTATTAATATGTGCTTTTAAATAACATTAGCAATAAACTTGTTTTTATTTTTTTGTTTTTTTTTGTTTTGCTGCCTTAAAAGGATCAAAAAGGGCTCCCTGCAAAAGGAGCTAATAAGTACCACTACCTGGGCCACCATGTATGGCTGCTTTGAAAAATTCCTGTAAATCTTCTTTTGAACTTGATTCTTTGGTAGTATCACGCTCTTGGTCTTTGGCAGCATTCAGTAGTTTTTACCATCATCTTCCACATCAGTATAGAATATATTAGTGACCTGAGTGTCAGCAGAAGGAACAGCCAAGCACAGTAGGCAACTAGAAAAGGGAAGTCTACACTCCTGAATTTGGTATTTTATAAGAGTTTAGAGCAAGATTTTTTTTTCAAGAGATTGACAATGAGAAAAGAAAGTATGTACTATCTTCTTTTGCAGGAAGACATTTTGAGCTAGAATGTTTTCCTAACAGAGTCGTTTTTATGTTTTGCAATTAGTTTGAGCTTAAGTGTCTCATGGTATGAAATTATGAAAAAGTTTGTATTAAGGAAAAATATTAAAATTAGGCTGAAAGTTAAAGCTTATTTTTTTAGGGTTAGGATAAGTGTTAGGACCAGGTTAACAATTAGGTACAGGTTACAGGTCAGGATGATAAAAAAAAACACTTTAATTTGCATTTGTTTGAATCCTCTTGCTATAAACAGAACTGAAAAAGTAACATAATAGTGTAAGAGGTATGTGTACAGTCAGCATCTATGTTTGTATAAAGGTTTTTCTTCATTTTATTTGCAGGAGTTGTATAGCAGAACTAACAATATAGGATACTTCAAGAAAAAAATCCAGATGAAAATATAATATTTCATGACAAATTAGAGAATATTTCTTAGAAACTGGTACCATAGCTTTGAAGATAATCAACAAATGTTTAACAGTTAAAAGCGGCTTTACTGTGTGTGGTCAGAGGCGGATAAGTGACCAGAAGCTTCCTCTTCAAACAATAGCTATGGCTCTAGTGTTTCTTTTAATTATCACCCTTATTTCCAGTGGTAGCTAACCACCATTGCAAATTGTACTTCAGAAACCTCAATGAAGGAGCTGTTATACCACTGACTAAAGGAATAATGTGGAGCTTCCCAAGCCACCATGAATGGCCCACCCATTACAAATGAAAGCCTTTTGTATTACTAGAAAAAGAAGCAGTCGGGAGATTCTCTCACATATATAAATGAGTGTTCAGTAGGAAGGAAGCATGCAGTCTAGTACCTGATACCTGCTTAAGAAAATGTAATAACACAGCAGTGAATGTATGTGTAACTTCTTCACTTTTTCAATTTTGTTATGTTACAGCTTGATGCTCTAATCTTTTAGTTTTTTTCTCAATAATCTACACTCAATACCCTATAATAAAGTGAAGACAGAATTTTAGACAATCTAGTAAATGTATTAAAAAAAACTGAAATATCACATTTACAGTATACTTAGGTATACAGGCTATTTACTTAAAACTTAGTTGAAGCATCTTTGGTAGCAATTACAGCCTTGAGTTTTTAGGGTATGATGTAACAAGCTTTGCACACGTAAGTTGGGGATTTTCTGCCATTCTTTGAAAATCCATTCAAGCTTAGTCAAGTTGCATGGGGACCGTCAGTAGACAGCCATTTTCAAGTCCCAACAGGGATATTCAATAGGGTTTAAATCAGGTCTCTTGCTGGGTCACTCTAGGACATTCTCAAATGTGTCCCCAATCCACTCCTGTGTCATCTTCACTGTATGCTTTGGGTCATCATCATGTTGGAAGGTGAACCTTGAGCCCAGTCTAAGGTTCTGAGCACTGTAGAAAAGTTTTACATTGAGGATATCTCTGTACTTTGATCCATGTTGGGGCAGAAACAAGACTTATCAGACCAGACAATGTTTTTCTAGCCTTCTCTCTAATTTTAGCAAGCCTGTGTAAACTGTAGCCCCAGGTGCCTGGTTCTAGCTGACATAAGTGGCCTTGTGTGGTCTCTTGCTGCCTCATCATGATTAGACATGTTGTCCATTCAGTGATGCTCTTCTGCATACCTGATTTGTAATTGCGTTACTATTGCCTTACTATCAGCTCAACCCATTCTAGCAATTCTCTTCTGGCATTAGCAAAGTATTTTTATCCTGGAAACTCCTACTTTTGGGATATTTTACCTTTTTCTGGCCATTCTCCTTAAACCCTGGAGATAGTTTTGCATAAAATTTCCAGGAGGAAATATTTAGTCCCTGCAATATTTAGAGCAGCCTGTCTGTTACCAACAACCAAGCTAATGTCAAAGTCAATTCCTAAACTCTGTTTGAACTTGAACTCCGTTGAGCAGTTCATCATGACAATTTGTACATGCCTAAATGTATTGAGTTGCTATCATGTGATTGGCTGAATAAATATTTGTGTTACCAAGCAGTTGAATAGAGGTTCCTAATAGTGGGCAGTGAGTGTACTATATGTATGTATGTATATGTACATATTTTCTGCACGTGTGCAATGTAAGGTCCTGGAAGGTCATGTATAATGTAGAACCTATTTAGTTTTCCTCTGTGGATTACAAACCAAGCCCAATATAATGTAGATAAGGAAATGGGTTAAAAATGCTGCTCCTCTATCGACAGTAAGGCTGATTTCACACTGATAATGAGGTTGTTTCGTTTGCTGCTTCCTCACACCAAGAACTGCCTCTCTTGTAGCATCTCTCTGTGACAGCCCCATAGTGAATTGTTAGGGTTGGCAGTGATCTGTACTAGTATTTTACACTTGTACAAACTTTAAGAACCACTGCCATACAAGTGGAGTGTTTACACTCCAGACCATGAGGTGTGTTACTGCCAGAATCACCAGGTAAATATAAAGGGAAATATACTTTAAAATGTAGCCACTACATTTACAGACTGGTAAACATTACTGGGGTTTACATACATATAAATATTGGCCTAATAAACACAAAAAGAAATTATAACTTCTGGCAAACACTTGTATTTTTACACAAACATAAAATGTCCTTTGAAGTACCAGGAAAAAAAATGACCAATATCTAATTCTATTTTAGCCATATGCAGAAGGCAGGCACATGATATACACATATATAATCCTATTAATCCCAGGACATCTGCAATCTGGAAAATAAGTATACAGAATTGAAAATAATTAAAAAGCATGTCATAGAAAATCAGAACAGATAACTGTTCTTGTTACGAAAGTAGTAAATAAGTTTAAAAATATTTAGTAATCAACCTTTGTACTAACAATCTATTTATTAGGGTAGAATGTTTTCCAGGTTTTGTGAATGTGATTTTAGTGATATGTTTTATATATCACATCTGACCTCAGCAAGAAGCTCGTTATTATTTTCTGCCTGAATTGTTGCTCAGTCTTCTGTATGTTAACCTGCTCTAGCATATGTTAATCTCCACTCAGCAGTCACCCTGTGAAAGCTCATTATTAGGGTTAAAAATGTAGGCCACAGTTCCAGAAAAGAGGGCTTGATACTGCTTACCAGACGTTCTGATTATAAGATACATGTAACAAGTTAATTGTAAATTCATTTGTGTGACGCAGGCTAATGATGCTGGTGATTGTGACATTTATGTGCCACATGGCAAGCTGTACTGAAACAATGCTCACTTCCTTCTTTGCTCTTTGTATAGGAAAAAGCTTTCATTTTATTGATTTTGCCAGGCATTAAAGCGGTTTACAGGAAGATATCATGTAACAAGGCAAATTCAACACTTATTTTCACTAGATTTATTGAACAAAGTGGATCAGGAAGAAATTTAATTAAAGACCAAAGGAAATCAATAAAACTTTGCTGTTTTTTTCCAAGAGATGAGTAAAAGTAAGATGGACAAATTGATCCAACATTTGACTCCAACGAGGGAGAACACTTAAGGGTTAAAATGAAAAACATTCGCTAAATGTAGCAATATTCACAGAAAAGGAATGAATAACATTCTAATCAATGTATTCTTTGTGTGCATTATGTTATGTAAAACTAATTTATTATTGTTTTGGACATAACCATCTAAAACTAATTCTAAACAATACTATGTATCTAAACAATACTATTCATACAAAAACATTTCATAAACCTGTGAACAGCCAGATGTCATCTGAAAAGATGATGGTACAATGGCACTGGGAGTCAATGTAGAAGATTTTTGAGAAACTGTAGCCGTACAAGTGATTTTTTATAAAAGAGACTAATTGTTTAAACCCCAATTAGAGACAAAGTTTTTTTGTAGAGTTATAACAATGAACACAATGGAAGCATTACATTTGTATAAATGATTTGAGAGATTATAAGGGAGAATTTGTTACCTTGTTAATTTATAACTCATTAATTTATATGGTACAAAACATTAATTTGAACTACTTGATGATCTTGGACAAGTTATTAGCCTTTTTTCCTCGATAAACCCAGGTTCATTTTTAGGAAGGTCTCCTAACTAGACAGTATTGTATGAACTAGCCAACATAAAAGTATTAAAGAGGGAATAACACAATGAATCACCAATTGTCTGAAGTGTATGGCCTGTAAATGTACCTTATATTAGATGCCTTTATTAATCAAAAAGGAAATATTGCAACTAGTACAGGGGGAAAATTGAAAGGTTTTCTATTTTTTGGGAGTTAACAGGTAATAAGGAAACAAAGAGATAATGGCTTTATGGCAACTAAAATAATTTACTCAAAAATCGCAAGGTTTGACATTCTATGCTAGACAGAGCTCGAATGAGCTAACTATCATATAAATATATAAAGAGGTGGGAACAAATCACATTTTGGATGTGTGATAGTTGTCCACAACATTTAGGAAATTAGGTTGTCTCGGTTTCCTGGTGCGTTTCACCATGTGGCTTCCTTGGGGGAGGGTCCTAACTGAAACTTCTGAGTGATGTAGGCTTACTTGATAATCTTGGCTGATACAGAAAAAGGAAAAAGGTGTGCAGAATTAATTCAAAATGGTCCTAGTCAGTAGATTTTTTTTTCTTCTACATATAAATAGGCAGAAATTCTGGAGATGTGAAAAATAGCAGAGTCTATGTTAAGACTTTGCAGTTGGAAACGCGTCGGAAAAAAGAGACAACCTAATATCCTACATTTATATACTGATTGTTAGCTCAGTCAAGCTCTGTCTAGCTTAGAATGTCAAACCCCTGCGATTTTTGAGTAAATTATTTTAGTTACGATAAAAAGCTGTTCTCTCTTTGTTTCTTTATTTCCTGTTTACATTTACAAAGGGCTTGTCAACCATCACCAAAGAAAGGAATTTTTGGGTCTCCCTAACCTTTAACTATCCTTCAACAGTTGTTTGCACTTTACATGCACATGCACGGACTTGTTTTGGCCTAGGATCTTGCAAAAAAACATTAATGTTAAAGTACAAGGACCAAACTACTACCAATCAGGAAACTCACTGAAAACAAACTGACCTAATTTTGTTACAAAACCAGATAAACAAGGTTTGTATTTCATATTTTCTTGAACTTTAGCTTTTTTTTGTCCATTGAGCTCAGGAATCTTTTTTTTTAAACTATATTCAAGAAATCAAAATATTGAATCTCTCCAGTGGTGACTCAACTAGATCGGTTCTAATCTTTCAACACTTCAAAAACTTGAAATGATTTAGTTTCAGATGTAATTAACTACTGTTAATTACTGTAATTAACTACTGTAATTACCTGTCTGTTAACCTTGTGTTGTTCCTAATGTGACTCAGCATAGGGTAACTCATGTAATAGCATGCATGCATACATCATTGGTGGGTGTGGAAATACCTGCTTTGCTGCTGCATGCAGTGGTTCCTCCCGCTGTCTCTTACATTACTACTTGAAGTTTGTGCTGGGGGGAGAAACCAGAGCATGCAGCATAGTTAGGTAATGTTAAGCAGTATCTGGCTGGTTCAATATTTGGAGCAGCTGTGACCAGCAAAGAAGTAACATTTCCACACACACAGGCCGCTGGAAACATAAGGATATTGCCTCTATTTTTAACAAGTATGTTATTGTAGAAGTGACCTTAGCTGGAAAGATCTTCTCATGCTTCATAATCATACTCAGTCAGTGAACTTTGGCCATTACTAGAGCCAGGTATAATGTATATAGTAGTATACCTCTGTCCTCATGAACCCTATCTAGTAAAGAACTATACAAACTGCTAGCATATTAAATAGCAATTACCTTGTAAACTTCACCGTTTAAAATAAATACACATTTATCTATTAATATAAGTAAGTATATTTTTAATATGACCCAACCCCATCAATTGATGAAGTGCTACATAAATTATAAATCATTCTATTTTAAATCAAGTTAAAAAACTATGTCTGTTGATGATATAGCCTAACCTTCATTTCCTAAGTGCTGTACAAACTATGTTGTGTATTAAACACGGGAAATTCAATCCTAGTGAGTGAAGCCCTTTCCCCTAAATTGGCCTGTTCTTCACCTTTCTATAGACCCCTCACAAACATAATGTGGTTATGTTGGTTCACTATACTCATCTCATTTCAATTTACAGAATATTCTTACACTATACTTTCATTAGTAATACTGAAATTCATAAATATATAAAATAGTAAACATAGTATGTTTTCATAAAAGCAATTATTTATTGAAAAGTCCACATAAGATTACTTAGACACTGAGATTGGCACCTATGCTTGCATGGGTGCCTATGCCACTGGCACTAACCCAGAAATTTTGTTACCATTTTCATTTTTTCCCCCTTTGTTAACTACTAAAAAAATTGAACGTTTTATAAATTTAAGTGGGAAATAGGATTTACTTTAACAGTCTGCCTATAAATACCTTGAAAATTATTATCGCCAAACACCATTCTTGTGTGGGGAAAATACTAAACATGAGGTTCACACTATAGAAAAGTACAGGACAGAACATTCTGCCATATCATTACAAAAAATAAAGAAGGGCTAGCCAGACATTCAATGGCAAAGTAGCTGAAGTGACTAAAATTTTATGGCTAGCACCTATTATCTCAGTCAAAGAATAAAAGATGGAAAATTATAAATCTAAAGGAAGACGTTATCTATTCCCCACAATCCCTCTGAAAACTAAAGATTTTAATCTGTTGAGCGGCCAAACTTAAGTTCAGGCCCTGAAAATAAATGCTTAAGACATCTGTCGCAAATCCTAGGATATATTTTTAAAAATAATAGAGTATAAACAATACCCTATATAAAGTAGCAACTGTATAAGCCTTGCCATTCAAGAGTAAAGTAACAGAGAAAACTACAGATATATCATGGCTTCGGTTAAGTTAGATGACCCATTGTATGTCTTTTTAAAAGTATATACACCTAAGGTGAGAGACAAGAAAAAGTTGTATCTGTTCAGAACTACAGCAAGAAGTGTTTTACCTCGGAGAGCAAACTATCTCTTGTGCTTGTGTTTAAAGATTTACTTTTACCATTGTGCACTGGTAGTGTTGCAAAGTTAAGCTGCCAATATCAAATATCACTTTAGTAATGCATAGATACAAATGCCATTGATCTGTCAAGATTGCCTATATAGCTACCAAAAGGAATGTGATGAATGGACTTTGTTCATTACTTGTTAACTCGACCCAATATTTATTGATCCACTCTGTGCCTCCTTCTTTACCTTGGCCCCTGTACTGACTGAATTTTTTAACCTTTTCTTCTCTACTAGTATTTTCCCCTTAGTTTTCAAACACGCAACTGTCCACCCAGTTCTGAGTTACTTACTCTCTATCTGTTCAAACTCTTTTCTCCCATATGCCTTCAAACCTCCCTTCAAATATTCTGCTGTCACCAAAGACCACCAAAGTTCTGGTGCATGTTCCTATCATTTGTTGCCTGCACTCCTGCAGCCCCCTCTGTTCTGGCATTCCACTAGACTCTCACCACTACAATATATTATAAATGCTGTAGCTAGACTTATTTAATATTTCCACCACTAGTCGTCTACTGCCTCTCATTGCAAATCTCCAAACTGGCTTCCATTTCACTGAAGGATTTAGGCTGCTGTGCCTTGCTTTTAAATTAAGCCACAGTTCTTGTTCTATCTACATTTCTTACATGATACACAATTACTTAATTAACTCTGTGGAACTCCCTTTTATCTTCCAATTAGGTTTTCTCCTACACTCTACACATTTTGAAAGGCTCTTTAAACCCACCCTTTTAACCTTGTCTACCCATCTTTATCTGTTTCCTAATCCATCATTAAAAAGCCAATATTTCATATCCCCTTACTATTGTGTACTATTCCTTCCCCAACTCATAGACTGTAAGCTCTATTGGGCAGGGTCCATTTCTCTTGTGTCATTGTTTATATTTGTCTACCATGCAGGTTTGCCATCTGCAACCCATATTTATTGCACGGCACTGTATAATATAATGGCACTTTATAAATAAAGGTTAGTAATAATAATAATATCTAGACTATTAAAAGGTCTTATTTCTTTTCTTATCATTTCAAATACCATTGTTGTTAACACGCAGCCACCATTGGTAATAATGTTTCGATCACTTCTGGATCATTGCAAATCCAAATTTCATTATTATCTTTGCTCAAGTTTCCATTTCCCCTGAAGAAGCCAAAAACAGAAGAAACGTGTCGGGAACAAGACTTAATTCTGTATGATTTGACTTTCATGAGCATATTCAAAATATGAATCATAGCGATCATTGTATTTGTCTAACGACGAATTATACATTTTATAATTATATCTTTGATTAATACAAATAAAGAATGGATTTTATTAGGATTATCAACGTATCTTAAAAGCCTCTCTTTCCCTATACCACCCCCCCCCCCCTTTTTTTGTACCCTTTATTCTCTCTAGTATTTGGGAACCTGTGACTTACTTCCATTTTTTTCTGCCGGTGCCTGGTATTTGATCACTCAGACAACTAAAACTGTCTCAAGCGGATGAGAAAAGTCCCTTAATATGACATGGAGCATACACAGGATTTCCTAACTTTCAGCAACTGAAAAGATCATCCAGGTAGCAGACAAATAGAAAGTATGTGCAGCTGGTGGATCTGATAATAAATTGGATCTATTTGATCTTTACCCCGCATGAACAATGCACAGGTTCACATTAAAGTGAAACTAAAGTCCTTGGTGAGTTTTTGTGATACCTTTCACTCTATTTTTATTGTAACTCATCCCAGGTAACCATTATCTTCACTGCTGAGTATTTTGGGTTTACAGTTATATTCTTTGCCTGTTGGTCAGCCATCGGGGGTTTAACTTTTGCATGTGCGCAGAAGATACACTTCCCCTAGCATCTGGGTCGGTTCTGATCCTGGTAATAGAGGGGTCTCTACATTGCATTGCCCATGCTCCTTCCAATTTTTTTTTTAGTGAAGTTTAGCTTTGTTGTGGATAATAAAAAGACAACTTTACAGAATTTGTTTGTCAAACAGTCTTCAGTTTATGTTTATGTATTATGCAGGTTTGATAAATCATTTCCTAAAATAAAATCATTTTTTTAGGTAGATATTTCAGTGCAAAATGTTTTGACATTAGGCTGACACTTTTTGTACAGAACATATCTTCCTGTTGTCCACTGGGGTGAGTAACAGCATGTGTGTTAGTTAGACAGACGCAGCAACTTCTTACTGATCAAGAGGTCATTTCAGGATACAGTTCTAAATACTGTGTGTATATATACGTGTGTACAATATCTTTGAACGATCGTGTCGTTATCTGTATGTACAGGATCGGTGCTATACGATCGTTCGCAGATATCGTGCAGGATCGTTCGTCGTTTGTTTACAAACGATAATAATTGGAAGTGTGTACGTAGCTTAAGACCTGAATTTTATTGTACAATTATAAGGCATTGTTTCAAATGCAAAACAAGAGTTTTTAAATAATTGTTAAAATGAGATAGGTCACTTTAAATTTTGCTTTACTAATAAAACAAGGCAGAGTGAAATATAGTAAGCCACAATTGATTACATTGGGCCTTCTAACAAATGTCAGAATTGCCAAAAAAGGAGTTTAAGCCTGCGGTTGTGCCAGGAATTCAAGCACTTATACTTAAAATTAATACTCTTTTATAGCAATCTGTCGGCAGTATAAGGTATTATCATTTTTTTTTAATTTTAGGTGTTTTTATGAATTTGCAGTTTTAGCTTTTGGTTAGGTTAGTTTAGGTTATCTCCTAATAAATATAATTGTCTTGTTTATTAATGATAAAGAAAGGCTGGGATCAAGGCTTTAGGATTGGAGTTGAAAATCATTAAAAGGCAAAAATTAGGCACTTGAATTTAAAATAAACACATCTTTTAACAGGCAATATTTTTCATTTGATATGCATACTTATTAGTTTTGATTTTTTTTTCATATTTTGTATTTTTTGTCTTTATAGCAACAGGGCTCTCATATAATATTTCAGTTTACTGTCGCTGATTTACTGAACGAGTAAAGCATGTTCACTTTGCAAGAAAATGTTTTTTCACTTGACCTAGGTGTTAGGTGAAGTTGTGCGAAGTAATATAAAAATCTCCTTGCAAATAAGGAATTCTCTTTCCAAAGTGCCCTACTTCCAAATGCCCTACTTCTTTGGTAAATATTTCTAAAGGAATAGTCAGTTAGCCCAGTGAAACTGTGATTATGTTTGAATACCTAATCATAATATTAAGTTACTAATTGTTAATACCAAAATTCAAAATTTTCCTAAAAAGCTAATATGTAACCTTCATTGCCTTGTGATGAAAATTACATATACCGTAATTACTTTCCTATGGCATTTGACTGCCAACAATACCAGTGACTTACTAAAAGGGTTTTTAGATATTTTCAATTTATCTTTGATGATTAAAACTACAAAGCCACATGTCTATTGTCCCAGTGTTAAAGATCATTTGTTAGTGATCATTTCCTATAAAAGCACATGCTATTTACATGTTTGAAGGCTTGTTATTGCAGTCTAATAATGTATATTTGCCACTGTGTAATAAATATATAGTTGTTTGTGATTTATTAACCAGTATTTAATAAAGCTTAAGGGTTTCCATATAAGGAACAACTTTAAAATTTGTAGCACTGGATAGAAAACACTTGATCAAGGGGCAAGTTGTATTTTTTTTAACCTTTGCATGTGTCGGTTTCAAACACTCAGGTTCCTGAGTATTAACAGAACACAAAAATGCACATGATTGGATAGGTAAAGCAACGCTGGTTAAGGTAAAAATTTTTTTTTTAATAAATTGCCACCAGTAAAAGTGAATATCTTTTTTCATATCTATATTTTATAAAGTTTGTTTGTGTCATCTCTGTTCCTCAGCTTGCATTCAACAGTCCTCTTTACCTAATGAAAGAAAGACCTGTGCAAACACATCAAACTATATCATAGAAAGTCACTGAAAATAAGACTTGCTGTGCCTCTGTTGTCTTTAAAAACAGTATGTTTCCAAATGATAGAAAGAAAAATGTACAAAACTGAAAAGTGCAAACATGCTTTATCCTGACCATGTTTTTTATTCACTGTGGAAAAAATGTTTTTTTCTTTGTGTTTGCATCTTAGTTTTTAAGTTCTTTATATCTTACATCTCTAAATTTTACATATTTATACATCCTAATTTATACTTCCTAACAATCATTTTTATGATATTAAGTAAACAGTGTAAGTAAAACATTTTTTGTTTGTACCTATAGGTTAATTGGCAAAGATATATGTTATATACTGTGTGTATGTAAATTACAAGAGGTGACTTAAGATATGTAAACACAGGAAAAAAAAAATAATACTTTTTGGTATGAATTCTACTTCTATAATTTCATTCCATTACTGGTATTATAAGCTGAGACAATTTGAACACACTATTTATTTTGTAATATGTTTTCATTCCAAAGTTTTTTTTTTTTTTTCAAAATACAGTGTTATAAAAAACATTCACTCTGTGTGCTAATTGAGCATATTAAATTTGCCATTATGATGATATAATACACAATAACAAGCATTAAAAAATCAAAATTATATGCAACCACATATACCGTACCATATATTTAGAGTCTTCACTTTTTTCATGTATTTGTTTATTTTACATAAATATTTAATTTGACAAGAAAATGATTTGTTTATTTTAGTATTGTGACTTACAATACACAACTACAAACAAAACCACACAAAATACTGTAGCAGTTTTCATTTCATAGCATTAGAATCTGTATGAAAAATATATATACTTGGCATATTGCATATTTGATAAGGATATTTAAACACAGAATGCTTTTAATTTAATTCTAATAAACAAGAACACACTTTTAAATATGCTGTAAGCAAAGACATTGAAACCCCTAAAAATCTGACAAGCCCAGCCATCTTTATTTCAAACAGTTGGCATAACAGATGTAAACAGCCTGTAACATTGAGCACATGATTCATCTCCAAAGACCTCACAGTTACAATACTACAGCACACACATAACTTGGCACTCAATGCTTTTACAGAACTTTTAGCTGATCATAACAAACTGCACATGCTAACCCACAATAAAGCCATTCTCTCAGCACTGAGGTTTGCAAACTCTCCGAACAATTTATTATTGTAGATTATTATCGAATACCAGTGACAAATTGGATTTTCTATTTCGATTTGGAGCAGACTAAGGCAATAAAAATTCTAGCCATCTTATCAGACATAAAACTAGACTGGATTTGATGTCAATCCTCATTACTCATTTGAGTAAAGAAAACAGTAACTTAAACTAAAGCTGTCCTATTGAATGTCAGAGTAGAATATCATTTTCAGTTGTCAGAACATTCTACAGAAACAATATATATAAAATCATATATGACTGTCAAAGCAAAATTAACCAACTAAGCAAGCAAAACCGCACACAGGAGGCTTAAGAAGGATGTTGTTGCAACCACCCACCTTTTCATAAAATATTACCAAAATGAATTTTGTTAAATATCCCTTCAGAGTTGATAGCGCTTATCAGCCATAAAGAGAGAGCTGTTGCCTGCTTAGACAGTACAACTCACTGTCCAGTGTTTCCTACAGCAGAGAGCTAAGATGAAAGTGCCTATTGTCTGAAAACTGAACTAATTGTAAAAAGATACTCAGAGCAGTAAGCATAATAATTATCCAAGCAAAAAACAAGCAAAGGCAATCAAGTGTAGAATGAAAAGAATAAAAACACTGACAGAGAAAGCAACCCAAGAATGAAATTAATATTCATAATGGAATGTTAGTCAGTTCAGATCCCCATTCACAGCTTCGTTGTTGCATACAAGAGGCCATTGTCTCTTGAGTAGAAAATCTGTATCTGAAGAGGAGGAAAAAAATCCCATGTAGCAGTAGTGAGAGGAGAAAAAGACTTTTCTTTCTCCAGACACTTGTTACTGGTCTCAATGTTCCCAAGCTCAGAAACTTTGTTGCTTGCCTTCCTTCACCGGTAACATTAAAAGTGGTTTTGAAGATCCACCCTCCCTAACACAGCTGCATTATATGGGCAAAAAAAAAGCCACGCTCTAGCAAACAATGAAAGGAAAAAGGATGGAATATGCGTAGCCTCATTAAGTAAATTTAATTACGCCAGACGGAATATTAATCAGTGGTTGCTCCAATTAGTGTATTCACTGTAAGGATGGAGGACATCAAATTAAACTGAAGTGCAAGAGACAATCACATACTTATTAAGAAGCTGCATACAACCTGCACAATGCATCCTTTAAATAATTATTCGGAGGAAAACAGACTAAAGGAGCAGATTGTTCTGTTTTAGGATCAGCTCAAGAGCAATTAGCCAACAGTGTGATGACATAGCTGCCTGAGATTGCTTCTACAACTACACTCGCATACGATCCAACTTGGCATGTTCTATGAAAACATTTTTTTTTTTTTTTTGGTAAAAAAAAGTCACATCTTTCTGTCTGGGTTTTAAAGAAAGTCTAAACCTCCAGCCACCACTAAAGGAGAGAAATCTTATCTTACTCATTGATATAGTCTGAGCATTGTAGCTGAACTTGAGCCTGAGACTTCACCGACAGTGAACTTTACAACACGTGTATTGCAACAGTGAAGGAGGAGTTCAAGGGGAGAAAAAACTTACAAAGCAAGAAAAAAATGTTATCAAGCCAACTTACCATCCACCACGTCCTGGCTGACATGTCGTAACATAGTTGCCATTTTATGGAGCTGTCCGATGCTTTCCCAGCCATTACGCTGTCAGCAACCTTCATCAGATGCAGCTGAATGGGAAGATAAGACACCTAATCAAGAACCCATCAGCAGTGGCTTCCTAGGCTACATGTAGGCCAATCCTTATCAGACTGCATCATGGGAAAACTCCTTTATTAGCAAGAACTCCAACCTCACTGATATAAGGACAAAGATCATTTTTTTTTCTTTCTTCTCTTGTCTAAAGGGATTGGTGAAACTATCATGTGCACTTTCTGTATCATAGGCACCAAGAATTAAGTAACTTGCAAGTGGGCGTCTAGTTTTCCTGCCTATGTGGACTAAAGTTTATTTGCATTCCCATCTGTTGATTTTTTTTTTTTTTTTGACATGGTCCACACACTGCAAAGAGTAGATAAAGAAGGGGGAAACAAAAGAGAGAGGATTTAATTCTATGGGATATAATTGCTCAGCATTAATTATTCCCACCCCCATGTAGACATAACAGTCTCATTATCACAGCCAGGGGCTTGTTTCAGATGTCACTTATGCAGCCACACATACATATACACACGCACACACTGTGGAACACACAGGTAGCAACTCAGACTGGGCACAAATTTGGCAAAGTCTGCAACCCTCATCAAGCGTGATGGACACATGGAATCAATTTCAAAGTTTGTTAACTCATTTGTGATCTGTACTAGAATGTGGCAGTGTGCAACAGATATAATATGATTAAACCCAGGGTTGTGTGGGTGGCAAAATCATGTTTAGGAATAAATAGACTTTTGTTTCTAGAAAGCTAAAACAAAACAGTATTGAAAAAATGGAAATTGGTATTTCATCTTTGTTATTTTATGATATGTTAAAACACCTTGTATTTCATATGAAAAATATACAATTAAAAGTATGTTGTTTGTAATAGTATGTTGTACATAATAACACCAAGTGAAACCAAAAAACAAATACATTTGCTTTAAAAAGCCTAGAAAATATTATTATTAAAATAACTGCAAATGTTTGCCATGGTGTGCAGGTACTCAACATTGTTAAACAGTGGTAAATGCATGATATTATATATATTTAACAGAGGTGTTGACTGTATACCAGTGATAAAACAATTATTGCATGTAGCTTTCATTATATATCCCTAAGTATCTGGACATTAAGTTTTTAAATGCTTCTTAATACCTTAAGTACCATTACTGGGAAGTGTTAAAATAAGCCTTCAGATCAAGAAAGCTACATTGCATTACTAGCATTTAATTCAGAACAAATAGATTTGGAACAATGTTAATGTAAAGCTAATACATAAATTATGTATTCAACCTTTTTTACTGCCTTACCCCTATAGTGCATAAAACTATCTGGAGATACAAAGCTATGCAAATCTGTAAAAGTTCATTGCTTGCTGGCCTGTACCTGGAGGCTAGCAGTCTGTAAAAGATCTGGTTTATATATTTTACATACTGACTGCAATAAAGGGCAGTGGGGAACACTCTTGAAAGAAATTAGAACTAACAAAGAAAAGGGTTTTGATCTGTTTTCTAAAAACCTAAAATTGCTTAAAAATGCTTATCAACCAACAGATATGTCTAGAGTTGAGCAAATTCCCCATAGATGTTACCCACCCTTACGTAAGCACAAATTATTGTTAGGATGGTTACCAATGCATATATGTATCTAAATCCTTTCTTTCAACAAAAACAGTATTTCCCCTGGGCAGAAAAAAAATATGTAAGTTAAAGACCTGTGTTTGTCTGCCAAGTGAGTTTGCTCAGTTTCTTCGGTTGTCTCTAAAAAAATGTAAAATGAAAGCTATGTATCAATGATTGCATTTAAAGAACCAATAGAAAGTCCTATTACTGATTGGCTGTTACCAGTATTCACCCTGATAAGAAGTTAGCCCCCTGTTTGATGTTACCTAAACAAACCATCAAGTTGAGCTTCGAATGACAATAATTATTCCTAGTTATCTACCTGTGGGTAAGAGTCAATGTATTTTTGCTAATATTTTTATTGCAATACTAGCCATGCCTGACTGTGATACTCTGATGCATGGGCTGGATTTACCATTTGGACAACCAGGCTTGTGTCTTTGAAATGCAAAAAAATTAGGTGACATACCAACCATTATTTCATTTCTGTGAGCAAAAATACAATCATCCCATAAAGGCTTAATTACAGGTTGTCATACTAGTTTAGTTTTTTGTTTTAAGTGGTTGTACTTGCAGGCGCATGTTACTCTGGGTGGCTCTGATTAATTGCCTAATAGGAATCCATCCTTTCCTAAGCTGACCAATCAATAGATTTTGGCACAAAACAATGATTTAGACTTATATATATATATTTACATTATTTTAAGATAATTTGCAGCAGTTAGGAAATCATGTATTTGCATAAAAATACTTGTTGTGACCTAATAACTGCTAATAATACTCTTTTCAATTTTGTTTTTGGAAGTACAATAGACAATACACAAGTTGACTCCACATCGTGACATAAATCCAACAACCCATCTATAATAAGTGGGCACAATGGCAGAAAGCATCCATTGTGTTAGATGCTGAGAAAATCATATGGAAAGAATAAAACTCCCACAAACATTTCTTAGATACTGATGGGAATACGGCATTATAAATAATACATTTGTCTGCTACTTTTTCCATGTTTGCTGAAAAAAGCAATAGTCCAAAACAAATGTTGGCATGGACAGAAAAATGGAATGCAAACTGATTAAGACAATCATAAGACCCTCTTTAGAAATAAAGCTAAATAATTTTGACATTTTTGTTTAATTATTATAAAAGTATGAAAGAGTTTTCCTCTCCCACTTTCTTAAAATTTGTATGTGTGTATTTTTAAGGTAGCCAACCCCTATTGAATGCAGCATGTCAGCTTATTCTAATGTGTGGATAAGCAAGAAATGTCTTGTTACCCGACGCGTTTCGCCAAAAAGGGCTTCCTCAGGGGTATGTAACAAGTGTGTGTATTGTTAAAGCGATGTTGGCTGGGACTGCAGTTGTTTAGTAAATTTCAGGTTAAAAGAGTAGGTAATATTACTGATGTAGAATAGTAATAGTTATTGCACTGGTGACTAATGGTAAATGCAAGGCTGATATGCAGGGGTGAACAGAATGTCAGTTCTTATGGTCTTTCAAGTAAGAGGGAGAAAAGAATAATGATTAGTGATTGTTCCGTACTAGCAGTAAAAAATTACTTACTTGTACTTATTTTATAGTTTTCAGTTTAACTATTTGCTTATATCAAAGCAAAACTTTAGGCAAATATAAAGGGCGTAAATTACTGCATCCTGTTTCCAATTAAGACATTGTTAATGTATTTCTGAAAGGTAATGCATGCAGTTTAAGTACCTGATGCTGACTTTTATTACCCCCTCTATTCCCTCTTCATCAGAGTTCAGACTGAAGGAGGAAGCAGCAGCCCAAGAAGGCAATCTAACTCTGCTATGATGGGAGGAACAAACAGTATGACAAAGATATCTGTTCATCATTGAGCTGGTTTTCCTTACTGTCAAATCACAGATTCGGTGCTAGTACATGTTAGACTGGTCTCTGAGGAAGTGGATTAAATTATTATTTAATACATTATTCTGATGGCCCTTTAACCCAGAACACTGAGGACCTCTGGTGGCAGAAAAAAACTAGACAGACCAGCTCCAGATTAAAGAAATTCATCTTTTTTGGGTCATTTTTTTTGACAGGAGTCCACAGAACATTGCATGTACAGATATCGATGCCAAACGTATATGTAAAATCAGGGATGGTTTAAACAAAATGAGGCTGTTCTCCAGGGGTTTATTGCTTACCCCCTTTGCATGAGCAGTGGTTCTTTTTAGCAGTGGGAGCTACTTGGTATGAGCTCCAAAAACTGGCACATTGAGGAAGTAGAGAGTAGAGTTTAATCGAATCGAGTCCCATTGGGCAAGAAATCTGACTAGATTCTGAAAATTCCACATGAAAATTCACATTTAAAAAAAAAATATTGAGCCTAGGCTTTTTGTTTTTTCTGTCCTTTCCTTATTCTTTCATTCTTTTATCCTTTCACATATGTTGTTGTAGCAGGATGAGTCTGAAGGGTTGGTTTGGACATGAAAAGACACATTTCAATGTCAATAGTTTGACATTTATTTGAAATAAATTTAAAAACTTTGAGATAATCAAAAATGTAATGGCAAGCCCTAGCCAAAACTAATATTTTCATTTTCAACAATATTTGGTAAGTTGAATTAAGTGCTAGCTTCCAAAAACTCTTGTGAATATTACCTCTCCAAAATATTTTATATAGAGCCCACAGGGTAAAACTTAGATGTTGGAGGAAAATTTAGCAAAAATATAAAGAGAGCAGCATATGTAACCATCCAATGTCCACACAACACTTTGATTTTAATTATAGGTTTTATTGACCATTTTTGGCATTGTTTCTTGAATTGGCACCACCAAGCTTAAACAAAATCAGGCTATGAATACATATGGGGTTCATTCTCTGTTTAGAACATTTGCCCTTCACACTTTCTTTCACTGAGGCAAAGGATAAGGAGTGTAACCTTTTCACAGCATAACTGATATGATCCAATGATCACCATATTCTCCTACTATGAGGAGCATGTCGAGTGCAAATCTTTAACTGATATATCTGTAACTTACCCCTAGATCTATTCCTGATATTTATGCACAGTTGTAAATCTTTGCAATTACACAACTGATAAACATGGAAAGCAGATGCATTGAAGTTTCAAGTATTATAATCAGAGTTCCTCTCCTCTTAGTTTTATATGTTACTGATAAACAGTACATTAGAAGCTTAACTGTACACGCTGTCGCTCCATCTTTTTTCCTGTCAAAAATTATTTAACCATTTGCTATCAATATATAGTATATGCAGACCTATGTAAGAGGTGTTTCCATTAATTGCAACAATCATAACGCAGGCCATCTAAAACCATCATAAATGTGCCACAATTTGGGGGATTTAAAAGGTTAAGGAAAAATCAGTCTTGCATTAAATAATGAGGTCTTCAAGTTAACAACATCTAAACCTGTTTTATCCATCTTTAACGCAACCATGTCACTATTTTTTTATTTTCAAATAAAACCATACGTGTAGAAGTACAGATATGAACAGTAGAAATACTTACTTTCTTGCTGACCATGCTTCTGAATGCTATTTCATTCCTGAGTAATCTGCTAAATTCCACAGGCAAACCAGGACTCCTGTAAGACTGCTGAGTTCAGCAGAAGATTTCTTAGCATAGGAGTGATGCTCAGTGGTCTGGGCAACATAAAAAGTAAAGTATTTACATTGGTATTTTACAGTTATGACTTCTTGCAAGTGTTTATTATAGTGGGAGGGTTGCCTTAAAGCCGAATTATAGTTTGACTTTAAAAATATGCCATAAGACATGCTTACCTGCCTGATCACCATCATCTTTTATAATAAATGATGCTGGGATATGCCAGGTGACCCGGCATCCCCAAGGTCTGCCGGCACTGAAAGAACTCCTGTGAGCATGCACTTGATATAGATAATACCACCCGGCCAAAATGATGGTCAAAAATCAGAAAGCAGAAGAAGATGTCTACAACAGAATGGGGACAGGTAATTGTTTTTAAAAAAGTGTGCTCAGATAGGTATGGTTATATTCTCGCAGAAAAGACATCACCTATCCATTCTGCAAAATAGAACCTACCTGATCGCAATTTCTTATATGTTAGGATTTAGTACTGCTTTAAGGTTAGTCTATATGTAGTCATTAGTTATTAAGCTAACATCATATGGTGCAATCTTTAAAAGCAATTGGCCCAATTATTATTCTGTATGAAAAAGTATTGGTTCACAATAATATGTACAGTATGATTTTTAATTATCCTGTAAATCCATAGAGCAGTTGGGAGAGCCCCAAGAATGGATGATTATTTGTATACCAAGTGGATAAAAGCTCCATTATCATATAAAGTAAATTTTAGTAAAAAGAAACGGATGACTTCAATAAATGTACCCTGTTGTTGGTAGTTGCTGGAGAAATGCCCCCTTACACTGGTGGTCAGTGGAACTATGTTATACGTTTAGGCAGGAGATCAACCCACTACTACTCATGGCTCAAGGAATACCAAGCAACCAACAAAGGAACCCTAGCTGAAAATATCTGGGCTAGATCTTAGTATCTGGATGCTTTATTTAAGGTAACTCAAATTGAAATTGAGCATTGCCAAATATTCCTTCTTCCATATATTTTTTACATAGCTACTTGCTCTGGACCAGCAGAGACAGGCAGTCAAACAACACAAATACTCCAAGGTGCTTCTGATTATTACAGGTATAAGGCAACATACCACAATTACTGGGGTATGTATTTACTGGGGATTACATAGGGTTTAGGTACTGATAAAAGTTCCCTAAAATACACAATTTTGCATTCTTAACTCTATTTATAAAGTCTTTTTCTATAACATAACATTTGTAAATATGTGCATGTTCACAAAAAAAAAACGTTAGATGCCTTTTTTGAATACAGGCATATTTGTAAAGATAGCGTTTATCGATTTTCCTACCCAAAGGTAAGGAGCATACATTTACAGACACTAATTACATATACATCTACAGACACTAATTATAGGCTGCTAAGGGATACATTTTATAGTGACATCCATAAATAACATGCATTACATATGCCAAGTGTTTGTCTAAGGTGGGCATGGCAAAATAAATGTATTCATTTTTTATGTTATATTTTTTTGGCAAATCCTAAACACGGATGCTGTTATAAAAAGTTTGTTTATTAATTGAAGCATAATACATTAATAAAAATGTAAAACATTTGAAACCTCTGCAAGCCATTCTTTTGATGTTGGAAATCAATGTGCTAGCCAAACTTTGGGTATTAGAGCTTTAGCCCTCATTAGCAGAGAATATTAGAATGTTTTCTTTCGTAGATTATACTGTAAGAATCAAAAATGTGGCCAACTAATTTCAGGGCATAGTGGGATCTGTCTTTTTATTAAACTGTTTGATCCTAGAACATTCTAGCCAAATATATATAAGAAACCTTGTTCTTGTTTGTCTCCAACATATAGTTGGCCAATACCACTGAATTTACTAGAATGGAATGAAGTTGGAATAGAATGAAGTTTCTGATGTTAAGTATACCTAACTAAAACTGAATGAGAACCTATAGTATGGATTCTGAAGTATAGGGTTTATATCCTCTTTTGAATTTCTGCTTTCAAATGTGTGACTGCTGGGGGAGTAACTTTCTAAAGGTAAAGCATTCATGTACTCCAAAAAAATGAATTTGTTACAGATCTATTGTTATAATACCTAATCTTTTTAGTGACAACAAAGTTACAAAAAAAAACAAAAAAGGAAAGAAAAGGTTTTAGAACCTTAGTTTTTTACTGTTCCTGCCCCCACTGGGGATTACTTCTATCTATTACATGGAATCAGCAAGACTGAAATTATTCTATTGGATAAAGACAGGAACAAATAAAGGGCTCCTTGGGATGTGTTCTCTTCAGTTTGTAACACCTTGGTCAACTACCTCTTGATTTTTGGCATTGTGAAAAAGGGCAAGGTGAAAACTTCCCAGTGGGTTCTCAAGTGTAAAACCTGATATAATTCATACTTTATAAAAAACTTGGAGGTTATACATATGTGTATATAAATATATAATTATATATATATATATATATATATATATATATATATATATATATATACAGTAGTACCTTGATATAAGCCCTTAATCCGTTCCAGATCCTTGGATTTATACAAAACACATTTTCCCATTAGAAATAAAAGGAAAATGATTATTCTGTTCCCATGAAAAAAAAACTATAGTTGTTGGCATAATATTCATTGATAGGGCTGTATAAAATAATTTAAACACTGCTTAATACTAAAATACATAAATACAAAAGCAATTAGATGAAATAAATGAAAATTTAACCTCCCTTTACCTTGCTGAGAAGTCGAGTGCCTACTAGGATAGTGCTGAGAAGGGAGGAGGAGGAGATGTTATGTAATTCACAGAGAGTTATAGCGCGGGTTGTTCAATGAATGGTAGCAAATGGCGTACTGACACTTGTGGGCAGTCATGGCTTTGTCTTGAGAGAGGTAATTAAGGGTACCGCGTGGTGACTCATTTTGAGCCATACAAGTTCTAGCACAAAGGTTGTATACCAAGCAATTTTTCGTGTCCAAACAGGACTTATAATAAGTAGAACTTATTCCAAAGTGGACTTATACCGAGGTACCACTGTATATATACATATATTTATTATATATATATATATATATATATATATATATATATATATAATGTTTTTGGTAGCCTTCTGTCATCTATTGTACAGATTCATTCACCATTGTCCATTCTCCTCTTATGTTTCTGAAAAGGATGTGGGGAAATCTTCTCAAAATGAGACTTAATACATGTTAATACACTTTTACTTGGTAAATATTTAGAAAATGTTTAGAAAATCATAATCATCTTTGATATTGACAGTCATGTAATGAATCAGCCCAGGTCATCTGCTAAATTTAAATATTCTCCTTTGCAGATTATATCTGATGTCAAGGTTGTGTCTTATCTTATGTTAATAGAAGAAAATTCAAACTTGTATCCCTGTCAGATGACTTTCTTAGATCAATTACCTAATGACTTGGCCTATGCATACATTAGCAGATGACTTGGTTGGCATCTCCATTACGCAAATAAAGTTGGGGAAAATGGGACATTCATGATACACTTGATTAGGTATAGTTTATAATAAAATACTTCACCCCTTAAAGTTCTTATGCTTTATTGTCAAAGAGTATTGAATGTCAGTGATTGTTTAACTGGAGACTTTTTTTTTACTTTTTCTTTCAATGCCAAAGTAAAAACCCATCTGAGGTGATATAAATTAATTACAATGAAAAAACACAAGTGGTTTTGTAAGTATACCTTAGTGTTCAGTTAATAGACGTTCAAATGTGTGTATAAGCATATAAATTATTTTTATGCTATTGAGTAATTTTGTTTTTGTTTTATTGGGCCCTTTTCTTGATAAAAACAAATTTTCTTAGGTTCAGATTTCTGATCAAATGCATAGTTTTCTTTTCCATATTCCCACTGACAGCAAGATTCAAGATGGGAGTGGTGCAGGATTTAGCTTTTACCCATCAACCTGTTAAGTCTGGCAGCCTAAAAACACAATTTTGGTCCCATGAGACCATAGAACCTTCTTCCAGGTACCATTAAAGTCTACCAAGTGTCTTCTAGTGAACTTTAGGAGAAACACCATATATGTATACTACAATCACATTGCAATTTATGTAAATCACTTTTCAGGCATCTATTTTCATTTTGACACTAAAGAGGGGTTGTTGTTCTGTAGTCCTTTCCTAGGGTGTCCACCCTGCATCTCCATTTATGCAATACAGTAGGTATTGTCACCTTAGTGCAGGAAGCGTCTTCCAGGCAAGATTATCTAGTAAAAATAAAGTCTGAAAATTAAATTGTGTGCAATCACCACTTCTGAGGGTTCATAAGCTAAATGCTTATTATTTATGCTCTTGGGTTTATATGCACTAATCATCATTATTGCCAACAAATTGTATACCAGATTTAAACAGTTAATTTCAAGATCAAGGTAAACTGACGCTTTGCTCAGGCTTTGTGGAGATGGAATGTGAATACCTTTCTACCATGGTTTAAAATGTTTCTAAGGTCAAATCCTAACACTTCAAGTCCCTTATGAATTGTCCTTTCTTTCATAGCGCACAGACATCTTCCTGAGCCCTCATTCAGTCTGTAGTTTGTGGGTCTGCCAGAAGAGTGAGGTGCATAAGGCTTTCTTTGTTTGTGTGGACGAAGCAGTACAATATGCTTGCTTTAGATAAAGCCTTTCTTCCCCATTCATCAAAGGCATAGTTATCTTCTCTAAATCCTTCTATTCGCTCCCTCATTTCTCCTTTTGTTCTCTTTCCCTTATTCGTTTTCCATGTATTTTTAATGCTGCTATTTAGACATTTAAATAAACCATTACAAAATATTCCAGAAGGGAAATAAAGATGTTACTGAAGAGAGCTGCCAATAACCCGCTAATATGCAGAGGAACACTCTTAAAGCTGTAAAAAAATGAACTGAAATCCAGCTTTTGGCAACTTAAAGGAAAGCTACGTTGTGTTTTCAGTGAACATATGTTTTGTGTTACAACTGTAATGTTTCCCATAAAGTGATTTTAATGTATTAGCCTTACGTTCTTGGTGTACCATATTTAATTTAGAAATGCTAGTCACCTAGCTGTCTCCAGCTTTGATACTTAATTGAAATATTCAGCAATAAATTTTGAGATTTCTTCCTATCTAAAGAGAAAAGAGGGGTACAACAATAAAAATTAGAAGCAAATTTCCAACCCAGTCTGTCTAAACCTATTTGTGATAGAGTGAAACTTGAAAAAGTTCTTGGGGGAACCCTTTATAAAAATAAATATACTCACATCACACTGGACACTTACCTGACTGGAAACTTGTACATGTCTGTTCTGTACCGGGAGTGTTGGAAATCCGGCGTGGATCCTAAAATGATATAGAAAGCACACATGTAAAGTTATTCAATTAGGTATTACAAACCAGCAGTTAAACAAGAATTCCTACTGTCTATTGACCTTTAAAACTAATGACTTTCCCATAGTAAGTTACAGAAACCATATCGTACAAGATAAATTTCAGGCACAGAAAAGAGTTGGGGGCGAAAAAAAAAATCCAAAGCTCAAAATATCAATAAAAAAAAACAAACCCACAAGGGACCCATTTTGGACTTAAAAAAGATAATTATTTTTTTTATCCGATCCCTGTAGACATGTAGTAGATCAGGGTTATTATGGCAACCAATGGGTGCAGGCGTGATAGAAATTGCTCCAAGGTCCCCAGCAGTGGAATAAAATGGATGGTTGGATGGGCCTTTTCATTCCACTCCGGAACCTGCCTAAGAAGGAAGTCTCAGCCAGACAGAACTTGGTTTCTAAAGTTTACCTTTAGATCTTTATATTCCCACTGAGTTCTGGGAGAGAGGAGCTGGGTGTTACCTAAGTATGAATGCTCAGATGTGAGCGAAGTTTGAAGCTAAAACTCTGGGACCACAGTAGAAAGCACCCCATCAGTGGAAGCTACAACTCATAAGTTTGGAACTTTAGGTTTGCTGGCTGGAAACTTATGTTCTGTTACTATTCTGCTGAAGGAAAGAGACATTTTTGTTTTCTTGTTTGCTGGTAAAAAAGCTATTTTTGCATTCAAGAAAAAAGGCTTTATTTTGGACTGTACAGCTGTACTGTGTGCTTCCTTGATCCTTGCTCCCCCAAATATCACAATATATATTTTACATATTTTTCCAGTGGCTCTTTATCTGGATGCCCTTTTACAACAAGCAAGACATGTCACATGATGTGAGCATTTGTGTGCAATGTGGTCAGGGGTGTAGGCATGGGTCTCTTACATAACAATGAGTGCTCCTACTATTAATTTCTATGCACGTAATGTCTAGAAGAACAGGGTAATTTCACAGTGGCATTTTCAAATGTAATTAAGGAACTGAATAACAAAGAAGTATTTATACTCTGCTATGAATTGCTCAGAGTCTGTTGCTGTACCACATTCATGGAGATTTTTTTGGCAGAGGGCCCATAGGGTGTTATGAGAGGTATCCTATGCAGTGTGGTAGCTGAATCTTTTATCAGTTTAGCGCAAAGTATGAATGCTTTAAATTAATATTACTTTATTATTTTATTGTTAACATAGGATTTTGGTAAGAAGAGAGGGGGTCTCAGACACAAGTTTCAAATACTTAACCATAATGGTGTGTATAACTGTGTAAACATTGCTGCTCCCTTTGTAACTTTAGAATTTTTTCTTAAGGTGTGCTTAAGGGAGTCCATAATTAAAAGAGTTTAAGATTAAACAAGTTAACTACCACTAGATTGATGTAACAAGATCCGTCTTCCCCTGGCTCCCGAGAACAAATTTCTCTCTAATCCAGGGATACCTACTTGAGCTAAAAAGTTTGCTCCATCCTCACCTATGTCCCACTATTGATCTATTGATGAGATGGGGTGCCTCCATGACCAACTGAGTTGCAAGAAGTGTTTAGTGGCGCCTAAGTACAAACTTCCCAGCTGAAGACATTTGCATCTTACAGCTTTCATTTTTGCAGGGAATCCCTTTATATTAGGTGAGTCTATGTACATCTGAAGGCACATGCTATATGATGCAGAGAATGCTTTTGCCTGCATAACTAGTGCTGCACTTTAATTTCCTGGTTCTATGTTACCAGAACAAACCTTTAAAAATCAGACAGTAAAACTTCTTTGTAGCTGTTCAGTGGTAAAAACCTGGCTTCTACTAGAATGAATAACTTTACAGGGGATAGCCTCTGTAAAGACAATTAAAACAAACAAGAGAAAAGGAAAGTGTTTTTTTTGGCAGTCATTGTATTGTGAGAATTTACAGGATATACATAAACAATAAAAAAGGTTAAATAAAGGTTCTGTGCCAACTCTGCATTACTTCATGGGAGTTTTAGGGTGCAGCTACTAAATTTAATCTAACTGGCTAACATCAATAATGAGCAACAATAAAGAAATTTTACATCTTTCTTAAGTTCCAAATCCACATTTTTTCATGGGATTGGTAGGGACTGTTTGCTAAATAGAGTTCCACTAAGGGTGGATAATGGTGGGTGAAACCTCTTTAGAACCAAATTTCATAGATTTTGTATACAATATAGGTCTTAGACCCCAACGTGTTTCACCATTTGGTTCCTCAGAGGTAACACAGATCATAGCAATACTGTCCACGAGTGCTGGGAGTGATACATGAAGTTAGTATCCACTTATGGTGTAAGTAATGGCTTTTGAACTCCCACTTATATCTAAAAAGAATGAACTTGGTGCTTATCCCTTAAATTAGAGATGGCAGTTGTGGCAGGTGGTGCAGCATGAGGAAATATCTAGGAGGAGGAGGGGTAAGTTGCCTTGTGACTTAGCCTTGATGAGGTCATAGGCCAATCTAGTAGGGGCTGTTTAGGGTGGAATGGGCAGCTCGAAAGCCAGAGTGGAGTAGGTCAAGGAGAGAATTGGTGTTCAAATAGACAATGAGTTTTTTAAGGGTTCTTGGAAGATGAGTCTTTTAAAGAAGCTTGGAAACTTATGTGAGAATGGATATAGGACGGTAGCTAGAAGGAAGGGAATTGTCTAGTGAGCGTTTTTTTTCAGGATAGGGAGAATAATGGCATATTTGAAATATGTGTTGTGTTCTGTGTAAGTCCAAAGGAGGAGGTAATAGGGAGAAACTTGGCTGAGGGAGGATGGTTGGGGTCATCTACTGCAACATTAAAGTCACAGAGGATGAGGGTGGACAGGTCATGGGAAGGAATATGTGGGAGCCAAGAGGCAACATTGTCCAAAACTTGTGAAACTGGGCTGGGTGGGGGGGTAGGAGGCAGAAAATATGGAAAGAATGTGCTTCAATGTAGGTAAAATAGAGAGCGACCTAGGGTAGGAAGGGCTCTGTATGTACAGTTGGGGGGAATGAGACCCACACCACCCCTTACTTTGTTGCCAGGTCTAGGGGTATGTGTGAAGTGCAGGCCTCCATAGAAGAGTGCAGCAGTAGAGGCAGAGTCTGAGGAAAAAAGCCAAGTTTCGGGGAGTACCAGAAAGTTCAGAGATTTAGAGAGGAGAACTTTTTGGATAGTGGTTAGTTTATTGACGACAGATGCCATAGACCACCAGAGGGGGGGGGGGGGGGTAAGAATTTGTGAGTTGGGTGAATGGGAATGCGTTTAGGAGGAGGGAGTATCTTGCTAAAAGGGTAGGGAAGATGAGGGGGGGGGACCAAGATTAGGCAAAATGTCACCAGCAAGTAGCAGTAGAGAAAAGAGGTACAGGTGTAGAGATAGCGAAAGGGGCGTGAATACAGGTTCTCTTTAACAAAATTTGTTAGGTGTGGTGAGACTGGATCTTCTGTATTATTTTCACAGTACCAGGAGTCTATAGTGCTATCAAAATAATTATAATGTGCTTTTGAATGATTTATTTTCTGAACTTAACTGGTTTATAGACATGAATGTAATACAAGTTGTTATGTACACATTAGGCTTTAAATCTCGATGAAAAAAAAGCCCTTTTAAGTAAAATGTGGGCATTTTTGTTTAATTCAATTTAGGCTCTAACATAAAGCATGATAATTCATTTTGATCATTTTTGAAGGAAAATCACACAAATATTTGACTTCTACTAAACAAAACTTATCAAACTTATTACCCTGCTCCCTGCAAAAAAGGAAACTTGTGTATATATATTTTTGTATTTTTAACTTTTTTCTTTAACCTAAAATTCTAATATTCAGCTCCAAAAAAGAGCTGAAATGTAAGCACGTAGTAGCCAAGAAGAGTGATATGCTCTTGATGAAAAAATGATGCTGCCATTTATTATCAGAGAGCCACAGGCAAAATAATGCATACAGATCCACTTTCTCTAATGAAGCATACATTATTTTCAGTGAGCTGGATAATATCAGTATTTTCAGCAGGGCAAAAGAGTCGTCGAGCACAAAAACATATGCTTAAGTTTAATGTATTCCATGATTCTTATTCTAGGCATTTTGAATTTTTTTTTTAAAATGCAGGAGTATTAGGTAGTAAATAGGCAACAATTTAAAGAAATATATACAGGTAGTGCTTTTTTGTGTCATAGATATCCCTTAACCTCTTGTAGCTATTTAGGTAAACATGACAAGAAGTTATGAAAGGAAACCTGATAACCATTGAGAAGGGAGAAAGCTACTTTTGGCTTACAATCACAGCAAAGTTTTTCATATAGTGGCACATTTGCCTTGCCTATTTTGGACCATTTCCCCTGCATATTAGTATAGTAAATTATTACACAATGCACCTTTAAATTGTCATCAATTCATTTTTTAAAGCTTCCAAAATACCTCTTGATTGCTGAATGTGGTAATGTCATATAAAAAACATGGTATGGCAGCCAGAGTTTTGGTGACAAACATCTGACGCATACACTTTAAAATTGGACATATTCTTTAAAACAAAATCATGTGTCTGAAGGTGATATGAGCTTGTTCCCACTTCTGTCACCATATGCTTTAGTTCTTCAAAATGAATGTAACCTAAAGCAGTGTCAACCATGAATTTGTAGTTTGCAGAGCATCAAGAAAAGTATCCTGATCCAAGATTGCAGCTCAAGACCAGGCAAGCCCTTTTGATTATGAAGTTACAATGAAAGGTAGATACATCAAAACAGTTTGTGAACCTGGGTGATCCAGCAAACCTGGAATGGATGTAGTCCATGACTGAAAATGTTTACCAAGTAATAGTAAATGATTTTAAGAAATCCATTCCAGGTTTGCTGTGTCACACAGGTTCAACCTTGATAGCCTATCTTCTCCAGAGAGATAAATTAAGTCAACCCCATTAACTCTGACTATAGGACTGTGCATGGGCACTTAATATCTATACTTAAACAAGGATTGACATTGATTTTCACGTCTTATTTAACAAATAACACATCCAACAAAGGCCAAACTCATAAAGCTACAGTTGTTGGGTGTAGGTCATCTAGTGCTTATTGGAGAAACTACTTTTAAATCAGTACCCCACTGGCAAGTCAGTTTGATTAATTACCTATACCTTTTGCTGAATCATTAAATCTAAGATCACTTTTCACAAAACTACTAAAATGTATATGCTAAATCAAGGATTTACTATTTCCAGATATTTCAGCTGTACTTGTCATGCAGACGCAAGAAACAACGCAAGTACCGGGGCCCATTACAGCATCATGCAACACTGAACTTACAATGGTATAGGAGAGGTTACACAGACCACAAATGTGAACAGATGTATATTTTGTATATTGGCTACTAATGCAATGGGGGCATTTTTGATTTACACTCACCATCAATGTAATGGGAGCATCCACACTATCCACCAGTATTAGTTGTAATTCACACTGACCATCAGTGTAGTAGATGCATGTATATTCGCCAATAACGGGAACATTTGCACTGACCATCATTAAATAAAGGGTGTTGTTGGATGGTGCAAATGACTCTGGTACATTGGATTTGGTGTAAATGCTTGTATTTGGAGATGTGGGAAGATTCAAGTAAAAACAATTTACTAAAAACTGAACTGGGAACTAAACCTAACCCCACACTTAAAAAAAAAAGTTTGGAATAGAGTTCTGCTTTAAATATATTTGCAAATTCATACCAGTTATTAACCTATCTTGACATTTTGTTTACTTTAAACATCATTAACTCTGCAAATGTCATCAGTTCTTGTTTCACAATTAAATTCTATAATGAGAGCCGCTAGGCACAGATGTGAACAGATGAGCACATTTGTGACAAATGTTAACATTCTGTTTACTACTAATGTATATGACATATGCGATGCTTGCAGGGCAAAGCTACTCCTACAAGCCAGGAGCCCCTCCTTGTGGACACAAGTCTCCACTGCACAGCAGTCAGTAGGATACAGAATATCATTTATGAATATCCTAAAAACTACTACACTTAAAAGTAAAATATAATTATTTCAACAATATACAGAACTATCAAACCATTGTTTTTTTAAAACAAAAAGTTTTCATAAAAGTTCTATTTTGTAATAAATATTACACCCATGATACCATGTAATGCACAGATGCTTCTATTTTGAATGTTTTGTCACTCAATAAGTTTGTTGTTAAAAATAAATGTTAGGATCAAAGGGTATTGATTTAAAGGGTGGTTACAATAAAATACATGCTAACCAATTACTCAAATCTCATGTAGAATTTATTACATTAATGTGATTTAAAAAGTAATTTACAATCATATTAAATTTGCAGCTATCATTAAAATAATACCTTGTGATTTAGTCAGCTTTTATCCAATCTGTTTTTTGTTATGGGGTAACAATATGCTGTCCCTTTGGGAGCATTTGTGTCCTTGTGTTGTTACTTTGCCATGGGTATATTGAAATTTATGGATACCAACAACCTAACTAGTTTAGCCTAGGAAATAAGGAATAAAGCAAAGAATTCCCAATAATGCATGCTTTTTATAAAATAGCCCAGAAACATTGCTGCATTTCTGTGTAACCTATTTTACTAAAGTGAGCAAGGGCTGGATAATAGGAAATACACTGCTGTCTCTCCATTGTGTCTTATTTGAGATGACAGCTAACATAAATTTGCGGCTTCATCTAAAACTGTCAGGACACGCAATTATTTTATTTCTAGTGTTTTCAATCTAAACTATAGCTGCCAATTGTGTAGAGTAGCCCTATGTGTCAAGTATGGTATTACCTATTCTTTTATTTATTCCCTGTGTTCTCCCCAGAAAATGTTGTAAACTGGATGGGAAGAAGTTGGTTGGATGGTCAAAATGTCGGGGAAGCAAATAACAAATTTAGTGGTGCACATTGTTGTTGTTGCCATAGGTATCCAGTAACTCCTATCAATATAATGGGTTTCTACTGACCCCCTATACTCTGTTGAAGTTTTCCAATGCCCACCCCCTTAGTATGTCCCATTTTTCCATTGTCTTTGTATTATGTTCCAACTGTCCAGTGTCCTTGTATTGTGACGCAACTTTTTAGAAAACAACCCTTTTATCAGTGTAGCTGGGTGATCCACCAAACCTAGAATGGATCTGGTCAAATATTCAAAACATTTGCTAGCAAATAGTAAATGATTTTGAGCCAATTAATTCTATGTTTGCTGAAACACCCAGCTTCACTGATGAAAGTATCTTTTCCAGCCTTGGAGAGCTTTAATAAATCAGGCCCAATATTTTAGAAGTGTTTTTGTTATGTAAGCCATCACACATGTGGAATTGATTTTTTTGATAATAATCCTTAGGCCTTAAGAATGGCAGACTGAAGGCAATCTGGTAATTAGGGATTTGGTATTTCACCTATACCTATTATCAAGCAGCAGTAGAAGATGACCTTTTTTTTCCAGGAAAATGTCTAATCCAGATATTTAAATAGTTCATGGTTGACATAAAAACAACATTTGATTTTTTGGCGGTTTCTATGTTTGTCACAAAAGATAAAATGGCTGTCTGCCTTGAGTTTGATGGAACATCAAAACTATATGTGCTTAATAGGGTCTAGTTCTATGATGTAGATTTAGGATGGCTTCTAATTTTCTTGATTTGAACTAAAACTTGTATGGTTTAGAGCAGCGATGGCGAACCTATGGCACGCGTGCCAGCTGTGGCACCCGAAGGCCTTGCAGCTGGCACGCAGGAAGGTCCGCAATTAAGATATGCGGCGGGGCGGGAGGTGAGTGTGCCGGTGTCTGCTTTGCAGCTCACCTGGCAACAGGGCCAGACTGGCCATTGGGAGGACCATCCTCCTGTGCTGGCTGCAGTCCTGTGAGTGGATGTTTAGCCTGCCTGTCTTCCCCTTAGTATCCTATGAGCCAGGCAGTGTGTGAGGGGGAAGTGGGGGGAGGAAGAGAAGCTTCACACTGAGTCTGTCACA
>NC_092860.1:39202296-39290504 GCF_032062135.1 Pyxicephalus adspersus
ACCTGCCATACATACAGTGCTGTCATACATGGCTTTCACGTTTATTAGGAGAACACTGAAGATGTGTAAGGAAAACATGACGTGTGGGAGGCTCATACAGAAACAAGCCAACGTAAGGCGTTATTATGTCCTGCCTTGCATGCACCGCGCACCTTGCCCTGTCACCATATTACTGAGGCTCCTTACCTGCTCGTCCTGTTCCTGCAGCCTGTACACACAACACAGCCTGCTGCTCCCGCCAGCCCCCTCTGCCCAGATCCTTCACAGCCTCAGCGGGCGGGGCTACACTCCAGTTGTCGGGAGGCGGGAAATGACGTCACATCACAGAGCTGTAGGCGGGAAACTGAGCTGAAGATAAAACGAAAGGGAATCTGAGAGGAAAGAAAGAGCTTGCTGGAGGTAAAGGTGTGTTCACCAACCTGGGAGGTGTACATTGGCAGGAGTATGCATGGAGTGTGTACCTACCTCATGTGTCTATAAATAACGTGAAAGAGATTTTTTTTTACTGCTTGGTGTGCAGTTTTTTATTGAGCCGCTCTTGTCACTCCTCCAATGACCTACTAATGACTTCCTCACTTATAACCTCCTCACATGCACGACTGCAAGACTTTTCTAGAGCTGCCCCGACCCTCTGGAATGGTCTTCCTCATCCTATTTCAGCTTGCTCCAATATATTTAATACATTTAATAATATTAAACTTTAATTAAAAAAACACAAAAATCTGTTCAAACAAGGGTGTATAAAAATACTGTACAGTAGCATAAATAATATATAGAATAATTTGTATTGGATATATATATATACAGTTATTTTGTATTTAATCCAATACAAAATGATTTGAAAATCCCGCCACGCCTCCCGCACACACCAACGCATGCACCGACATCACCGGGAACTCCCAGGGAATGTCAGTTCACTCACCGGGGGAAGATTAGAGGAAGAGGTCACGGCCCGAGGATGGGATCCGACAGACAGGACACTGATGGGACCAGGTGTTTTTTTTTTTTAGCTACCCTGAGTGTGGTGAGGGTTACTGCTTTCAACATTTTTTTACCGCGAGCCACACTGGCGATTACCATCCAGGAGGTTAATGTACAGCGCTGTGTATTATGTTGGCACTATATAAATCCTTTTTAACAATAATAATTTTTAAAATAAAGTTTTAAAATGTATTTATTTGCAAATTTTTTTTATTTGCAAATTAACAAAAAAATAGGTTTATTTCCACTTTAAAGTTCAAAAATAACCAAAACTTTTTTTTTTTTTATAGCGAACCTAAACTTAAAGTTTTACCTTATATAAAGGGGTGAATAACACTTTATTATAAGGTAAAAATTACCTTCTTTTTTTGGGGGGGGGGGGGGGGATTTTAAACCTCTGTAGGGATTGACAGATCTGCAAAGGTAAAGGTAAGTTTTTTTTTCTATTTTCAGCTTTTTTAGAAAGAGTAGTTGAAAGTTAAACCCTCTGGCGGGTAATTTGTTTGTTACAACACACCTATAAAAAAGATATATATTAAATATCTTGTTTCTCTATGTATCTATCTATCTGTGTGTCTCTCTCGCTCCCCCGTCTTTTTATACCTATGTGTTGTGTTTATAAGAAATTTGAATGTCATAGTATTTATTGAATTCATACAAAACTTTTAGCAGACCTTTCATAGTAGCTATGTTGGCCTGTTATTTATTTTACATCTCACATTTACATTTTATACCTCGTTTGTTATATTTCTATACTTGATTTCTTGTGTATTTTTTCCTTCTAGCGATGTTCTCCTTTTTATGTCTTCCTTTCCATTGCTGTTCTTTGTCCTTTTTTTTCTGCATCCCTTTCCATCGCCCTTTCCATGTTCTCTGTCCCTGCCGAGTCCTTCTTCTTCTGCATCCATTTCTAGCAGTGTTCTGTTCCCACACTGTTAAATCGTCTGGTCATTGATGTCCTGTTCTTTTTTTTTTCATTTATTTTACCATTAATAAACCAGATGTCACACCTCTTCCTCACAAGGAACCTGCGGGTGACTCTGGACGTGGCTACGCTTCCAAGGTTTATCAGCTTCGCCCAACCCGTTGGCCAATCATGAAATAGTCTCTTAATCATCCCTGGCTTTTTAGCTAGCTCAGGCACAGCACTCAGTGTTTCCTCTGTTCAGTCCCTGTGTTAAGCTCTTGTTGCCCAGTCTATTTTTTTCCCAGCCAATTTCCTTGTGCTGTTCCAGTGTTCCTCTCTGTCTGTGGATATTCTTGCGCCACCTGTGCCTCCTGTGTCTGCAGTGGCCCCTGTGTCACAGGTGTCTATTCCCTGGTTAATCCCTGGCTTCTGACGTGACCTCACTTGCTTGCTGCCTGCCTTGAGCCCAGACTTCCTTGACAATTCTTCTGCCTTGTGATTTGGTACCGTGTATCCTCCGGCCCACCCTGGTGTGCCCAAAGACCGCTACCTGGTGGTAACCAGCAGCGCAGCATCCTCACCATTAGAGGCTTTGGAGAAGACCTGGTTGCCGCTTAGACTCCAGGGACACCATAAGAATCAAATATTTAGAAAAGTGTTTATTTACACAAATAGAAAAATACCAAATCTGGTCCAAAAAGGAAATAAGTATTTAATATTTTAATAACATATCCAATGAGTGGGTGAAGGATTTTAGCATCAAACTGTCTTTCTTTGTTTGTGACATGTGACCTGTTGGGCAACAAAAAGTATATTGAGTTTTCAGGTTTTTCACAGGTAATTTTCCAGGTGACATGAACTGGGGTATTTCTGCATTTGTAATATATTTTTCCCCTACTCAGTAATGCTTATCCTGTGTTTTCTCCTGGTGACTCGGAGACCATAACACCACCGTTCTGCAGCTGTCCAGATGCGTCTGGCTCTACCGTTTGAGTTTCATCTGTGTCTGCAATGCTCAGCTGGTGAAACTTTAATATCTGTAAACATGTGTAAAAAAAGAAAACAAAATACCTATTAGACAGTACCATTATTTGCCCACATCTCTGCCTTCTAGTTACATACCTGTATCATCATACAAGCAGAACTTTAAACAATCCATCCTATCTGCTGTTTAAGGTCCGTGCAAGAGAGTAGCTCTCCATATCATCACACAGACCTTAAACAGCAGATAAAGGATGGATTGTTTATCTAAGGAGGGATCTGAAGATGTCTGGACTATGCAGAAAGCAGAAATGTTGGCACCTTTTAATTCTACTGCTGTCTGTTATGCCATGTTCAGAAAAAATGTGTAGGTGCACCAGCAGTGCTGAGCATTCTCTTACATGGGTGATGCAGAAGGTGTCCACTTTCATTTTTGGGCCGGAGTTAGGCTTTCATTATTCCACTAACTTTTACATAAACCTCTCCCCTAGCACAAAAGAACCTCTTCTGGTAAGGGGCAGACCATATTTATAATGTAAGTTTTTTTTTCAACTAAAAAAATGTTTCTTCAGAAACCCAAACCCTCCCACCTCACACCAATTCTTTAGCTGTGTACTTATCTCTGTAAGCTTCCACTATCTTTCATGTGTTGCACATGGCACAGAGAATATTCCTAAGAAAATAACCTTAGCTTCTTACTTATAAATAACATTCTAAAACTAAGAGAACCGAGAGAGAAAATCATGCCACTGATGATAATGAATGACTCAGAGCAATGACTCAGGAAAAGTGATTTGAATTGAATGATTTTCATTATTTTTTATATGCATATGTGATTTTCGGACCCTCCAGTGTCGTTCTTTACTAATTCAGGGCATCAGTGGCTTAAGATTGTTCGCTTTAATGGATACTTATTGTCTCTGTGTTCTTTTTTTTTTTACAATAAAAAAGAGCTCAGCAATGTGTCTGTAACAAGGTGGAAGTCTTTGTGGGACTTTAGGTGTTAGGAAGGGTTAAAGAACAACACAATATACTCAGGCACTGATTAAATAAAAGTTAGTTAAAAGATTGTGTGGGACGACTACAAGGAAAACCAATGTCAGTTTTATGTTTGGAATTGGCAATATCAGTAGGTATAACATAATTAGCAGTTGGCAAAAAAAAAAAAATTCCAGCCCTCGTTCCTTTTTGGTTCGACATCCAGAAAGTCACCTGTGGTAATCAACAACCACATACCGCCAGATTCCATCTACTTGGTGTACATCAGTGTATATCATGTTGCGCATAGCCACACCTGGGATAACATGGCTCATTACTCCTGATAATGTAGTGCTATTAGGGGATAATGAGGAAATAAATTGTGTATGGGTGTGCTGTGAATAGGTTCAGCATCACATCATAAACTAAAGGAAGTTGTACCAGATACAACTTTGTGACATAGACTTATTCAGTTTTTGGCACATGCATTAAACGTGTCAATAAAATAAAATAAAATTTATTGATCAGTTGGCAATTCAGAAGAAAGGATGCACCACAATGCCATGCAAATGCCACAGTCCTTATATGCTTTGTTGTGCGTTAATGACTTTTCCACAAGTTAGAGTCTTAGAATCTGACCCTTTCAATATGAATGAGAGAGAGGGTAAGAGCAAGAATGAGGGACAGCATAAAAGAAACAGAGAGAGAGAGAGAGATAAAGCAAAAATGAGTGAGAAGGAGTTAAAGTTCAAAAGAACAAAAGGGAGAAAAGTTCAAAAAAGGAGCTGTAGATGGACAGAGAGCAATCGAGAGAGGGAAGAAGTGATCAAGTGTAGCTTTTTAAAAAAGGTGGCAAACCACTTGATGATGAGTGGTAAGGTCAGATTTTTACCTGAGATGAGGATGAGGCAACTTTTAATATTCTGACTGTCATAAGGCTGTGAGATAGACTCAAAGATTATCTTATATAGACATCCGTTATGACCATACTTACACACAGATAACATCCTCAGATAGCTTCAACTCGGCTGCAGACACATGTAGAAATGTTCCAATAGAGGTTTATTTTCTCCAGACAATCATTACAGCGGTAAAAAAGGGTATAGTTTGCCAGGCTAAACAGCACATGTAAAATACAGCATGAAAAATAGCTACTACCAGGAAGGGGAAGGGTGGAGCTAGCAGTTCAGAGGTTGACCACAGGGGGAGGAGAAGACTGACCTATTATGCACACAGCTAACAGTTACATCAGTGCAACAAACACATATAACCAAACAAAAAGACTGATTTCTAAAGTCATGGAACATGACATTTATCTTATGTATGAGAGAAGAAGTTAGAGAAGAGCTAAAGATCTGGAGAAAGAGAGAGTAATTGTAAACGACTCTTTTCACATAGACACCAAATGTCTAATCCACCCCACTTTTTTTGCTTCAATAATAGTTATTTATTGTATGCAACTAAAAGCAAATCTACATACATTATTACTAAACAAGCATATTGCCTTTGTCCCCCAAATGGGGCAGTCCTCAGTACCATTGAACAGGGATAGCATCTGTTTCTTATGAGGGGCTAATTGCTTGGCAATTCCCCCTTTCACAGTGAGTAAAAAACAATTCTTCAAGGTTGGATTTCTACCTTCCCTTCATGGTCCATCATTTTCTGCAAAACCTCCAACAGTTATTTAAAATGGAATGGGTTGGAATGGAATGGGCCTCCTACAACAAAGAAACTAAAACCCAGTTTTTCTTTGAAACCAGGGAGACTTTTATTCACACACTAAATATCTCCACTAAAATTACTAAAAATGATCTTCCCAATATTATCTAGTCCTAAATGAGATGTGCAGGACAGCCATTTCCATTTTCCTGTATCAAACGATTTGGTGGTGATGATACTATTTCACATCACAAGGTCTCTCTGGAGCCCAACTTACACTGATGTTGTGTCTCAATTTTGCTCTAGCATTGATCCTTGAATTACATGCTGCTTCACTTATTCATATACAGTAACCCTTTGTGCTTCAGGTAACGTTTGTGCTCCAGTGTGCTTTATTTATTTGTGTTTCTGTGACCCTTCTGTCATCCTGTGCATTTGAGATGCTGCATTTTCCGCATCACTGTTTCTCAGTTTACTGACTCCTGCTTGTTCCTGACTAGATTTGCATGCTGTCTGCTCTGACCTTTGGTCTGTATCTAGTCTTGCCTTTGCCTGTCATCTTTGTATTTCAACAGCTATCCACACATAGTGTGTCCGACAACCTACTACATCTACAATATAACTCCATAATTGATGGGACTCTCTAGAAAAGACATGATGGTGTGCTTAGACTCTGTGCTTTGGTCCTTTTCAGATCTCACGCTCCTGGAAATCTGCTACCTGGGCTGGATTTGGACCTGTTTATCACATAAATCTACACTCTAAGTGCCTTTTGGATTTGATAACACAAAGTAGTAAGGAGGTGGGGAATGGAAAGCACCAAAAGAAAAGCAGTGATAAGGAGCATGACCGGAAGCTGTCCTGGATGGCTGCCTTGTCTTAGCTCTCGGGGCGAGCACTAACTATAGAGCGGCAAAGAGCTCTTTTCCCAGATTAATCACAGCAACATTGCAGACTCACTGATTTCTTTCCTGCATCAAAGCACATTCGAATCCAAGATGTCGCCCGCAAAAACACTGCCCACTGCTTTCACTCAGATGGTACCTTAATAGAAGATCCACCAAACAGATGCTAAATCATCTAATCTGCAAGTGAGAGACCTTCCATCATTAGTAGGTCAATACTAGAAAGTAGCAGGTCCCATAAGTATTTTTGGGAAAGGGAAATGGGAGGGAGGAATGGAGGGGTCTTCAATGTATAAAGAGATATTGGTATGCCTAGCCTGGATTGTAAATATGAAAGAAGAAGGGAAGAGGGTATGAGAAAAGACAGGCCTATAGTAGGCGTGAGTGTATAAAAAGAAATTTAGTAAATTTTTTTGAGATTATAAATCGTGACCCTATCACTAACATAGACTTTTTATGCTAGTGGTGGTGAAATAAATATAGAATACAAAGTGATACCAAGTCAATATAATATCGTGTTCACAATCTCACATCGATATTAATCTAATGGGTATCTTAATGTTCCCGACGCGTTTCGCCCCATGGGGCTTCCTCATGGGATTTAGTAACCTTAGAAAATAATAGTAATACATTGTGTTAAAAATTTACAATATATAAATAATTACATAAAAAATAATAGTCATTTTTACAAAAAAGTATAAAATTATATTCTTTGCAAAGCTTACATGGTGAAATTGCTGACACTTTTGAACAGGTAGAACGTGCCGGGTGCCGGCTAGTGTTCAAAAATATACTGAGAATAAAACCAAAACCAAAATAACGGTTTGGACATTCTAATCAATACAAAAAAGAGAAATATGTAAGGTATGCAGGATGATAGCCAATAAGTTTAAAACTAATATTGGATAAAAGTGGTTTATGTTAAATCTTACTTGAAATTCACGCTCTGGTTATAAGAGTAATTTGATGTTGGATTGTAGTTGCTGACCAGGTGTGGAGTTGTAAGTATGCAGAAACCCTAAATTGAAGATAGTTGAATAAAGATTATTTAGTAATAATAGTATAAATGGAATTGGGAAAGTCTCATAATTGGTATGTGTTGATACTTACAGAAATACATGGTAGGTTAGTGTCAATCTAACTATACGACAGCGGTTCAGTATATACAGAGATCCTAGGTTGAAGATAGATGGATAAAGAATGTTAAATGATGGCAATATAATTGAAGCTGGGAAAATCTGAGAGTTGATGTATATTAATACATACAACAATAGATGGTAAATTATTATAAATTTAGTCAACCAGCAGTAATTCAATTACGGGATCGTCTAAATGAATGTAATATAGAATAGAATAAGATAAGGCGAGATTGTATATAGAAAATATGTGTTAGCTACCTTCCCTTGCCTACATATCCAGAGCATGCGCTCTGGCATGGCAAGTCCTGGGCATCCTAGGGGAAGATGTCCAAACAGGAGGAGCGGGGGTCAGCCAAGGTCCCCCAGACATTATTGGGGTCGGGTTGATCCAGAACACCCTAAAAAAAAAAAAAAGGGTGCTCTCGTCCCCCATAAGGTAGCTTTAATTAATAATTCGAATATAGAGGAATATGTGAAAAATCACTGATCAAAAATGTAGCAATATCCTATTAACATAATCATAATAACATAACTTCCATCATATGTATAGTTAGGCCCATAAATATTTGGACAGAGACAACTTTTTTCTAATTTTGGTTCTGTACATTACCACAATTATTTTAAATGAAACAACTCAGATGCAGTTGAACTGCAGACTTTCAGCTTTAATTCAGAGGGTTGAACAAAATGATTGCATACAAATGTGAGGAACTAAAGCCATTTTTTACACAATCACTTCTTTTTAGGGGCTCAAAAGTAATTAGACAAATTAAAAAGCTGAAAATAAAATGTTCCTTTCTATTACTTGGTTGAAAACCCTTTGATGGCAATGACAGCCTGTAGTCTTGAACTCACGGATATCACCAGATGCTGGGTTTCCTCCTTTTTAATGCTCTGCCAGGCCTTTACTGCAGCGGCTTTCAGTTGCTGTTTGTTTGTGGGCCTTTCTGTCCGAAGTTTAGTCTTCAACAGGTGAAATGCATGCTCAATTGTGTTCAGATCGGGTGACTGACTTGGCTATTCAAGAATATTCCACTTCTTTGCTTTATTAAACTCCTGGGTTGCTTTGACTGTATGTTTTGGGTCATTGTCCATCTGTATTATGGTATTATATTATTATAAAAGCCTCTCAATCAATTTGACTGCATTTAGCTGGATTTGAGCAATTAGTATGTCTCTGAACACCTCAGAATTCATTCGTCCGCTTCTGTCCTGTGTCTCATCATCGATAAACACTAGTGCCCCACTGCCACTGGCAGCCATGCACGCCCAAGCCATCACACTGCCTCCGCCATGTTTTACAGATGATGTGGTATGCTTTGGATCATGAGCTGTTCCACACCTTTTCCGTACTTTTTTCTTGCCATCATTCTGGTAAGGGTTGATCTTGGTTTCATCAGTCCAAAGAATGTTTTTCCAGAACTGTGCTGGATTTTTTAGTCCAATCTAGCATTTCTATTCTTGAGGCTTATGAGTGGTTTGCACCTTGCAGTGCACCCTTTGTATTTACTTTCATGCAGTCTTCTCTTTATGGTAGACTTGGATATCGATACCCTTATTTCCTGGATAGTGTTGTTTACTTGGTTGGCTGTTGGGAAGTGGTTTCACTTCACCATGGAAATTATTCTGCGATCATCCTCCACTGGTGTCTTCCGTGGACGTCCAGGTCTTTTGGCGTTGCTGAGGTCACCAACTCAAATACCAATGTTATCTCTTTTGCTGCCCTTGAACATGTCCCCCCACCTCAAGGAGAGGTGACATAGACAACACACTACTTATGTTAGAAACTAGATGGATACATCGCCTAAATGCTATTCACCCACCAGGGTTAAATGATGTTTTTTCCTTTAAGCCTTTCCTTTAAACCCTCCCGAACATAACATGTCACTAATACACAATCACAATCTGCTGACATGACACCATGGATCAACACTTTGACTCTTTAACTTTATTTTATATAATGGACTATTTTGATGTTTTCTATCATCTGGCTCACATGGCAGAGCACTATATTGCTCATGTAGTAGATTAACCTAATGTTTTATAATAACCACCTGGGTGTTTACCCCGAGCCTGGTACGGGGTAAGAAAACTTGCTACAATCGTTTACCCCGAACCAGGCGCGGGGTAGCTAAAAATATAAACACGCTTTACAGTGCAATCTGATTGTCATACAACATTGTATGACAATCGGATTACAACTGAAAAAAAATACTTACCTTGTCCCCGCAGCTCCCCTGGAGAACTCAATACAAAAAAGCTGTATTGAGTCCAATACAAAGAAATCTCTATATATTATATATATAATTGTATTATATATATATATTATATAAGCTACTGTACAGTTATAATACATTATACACTATTTTTTTTTTTAAGATTTTTCTTTCTTTATAATGTTTTATAAAATTTTTTTTTAAAGTTTTCATATAAAATTTATTAAATTTTGGACATATTCGGTGAGTTATGTCTAAGAATTATAGCCTACAATCTAAAAAAAATTTCCATGCAAAAAATGTCTTTCTTTTTGCATGGAAGTACGGAAAAAATTAGAACACCCCGCGTTCGTGTACGCGTCCCTCTGCGATTGCTGATGATGTCAGTGCATACGTCCATCGACGGGGGTCGTAGCAGGAAAATCAAATATTTTGTATTGGATTCAATACAAAGTCCTGTATCCAATCCAATACAAAATAATACAAAATATATTTATGTGGTTTTGTCTATAGGTATGTGACATTGGACTCTGTTTTAAAATTTACCACACTAGGGAGGTGTTTTAGAAAAATATATTAGTATACAGTATACCGAATTATTGCATTTTCAGTATTTTTTATTTATTTATGCATTCTTGTTTAAGCTGATTTTTGTATTTTTTATTTAATTGTATTATTAAAGTTAATTTTTTTTTTTTTTTACATGATTGTGTGTTTCAAACTTTATTATTTTCAGGATATCTACTAGACCCTTGTTCGGACATATTTCTGTAAGTTACAGGTCTACAATAAAAAAAAAAAAAATAATGAAAAACAGTGTACCGCTTTTGGTACAGAAATCCAGACATCAGTGAAACGCCCAGGTGGTTACACTATATATTCTGTTATGAACAACTTGTAACCAATGATGTTCACACATTTTCTTGCAACTTGTACCCTGTCTCAATAATCATGATTATGTAATATTATAAGGTTCTGTCAGACAAGGTCTGATTAACCTGTAACACAGGTTTACGTGACATGTTACCTGATTATTCATTTTTCTATCTTTTACCATATATCTTCTGTCTGTCCAATGAATTTATTGAGATTAGGAGGAACAAAAAGCTACCTACATATATACATATGATGGAAGTTATGTTAATATGAATATGGTAAAATGATATTGCTACATTTTTGAATAATGATTTTTCACATATTCCTCTATATTCAAATGACTAAACAATAGCTACCTTAGGGGGGACGGGAGCACCCTTTATCTATTTTAGGGTGTTCTGGATCAGCCCGACCCCAATAATATCTGGGGGAACGTGGCTTCAATTTTCAATTCAATTTTATCATTTATTATTTTATATTTTATTAAGTCACTGTATATTTCTTTTGATACTCCACTTACATTCATTCAATAAATGGTATACATATGTCCTCTAGTGTTTTAAAAAATGCACTAAATTTATTTTCTATATACAATCTTGCTTTATCTAAATTAATATTAATTTACCATCTATTGTTGTATGTATTAATATATACCAACTCTCAGATTTTCCCAACTTCAATTATATTGCCATCACTTAACATTCTTTATCCATCTGTCCTAAACCTAGGATCTTTGTATATACTGAACCACTGTCGTATGGTTAGATTAACACTAACCTACCATGTATTTCTGTAAGTATCAACACATGCCAATTATGAGACTTTCCCAATTCCATTTATACTATTATTACTGAATAATCTTTATTCAACTATCTTCAACTTAGGGTTTCTGCATACTTAGAAATCCACACCTGGTCAGCAACTACAGTCCAAAATCAAATTACTCTTATAACAGGAATTTTAAGTAAGATTTAACATAAACCACTTTTATCCAATATTAGTTTCAAAATATTTGGATATCATCCTGCATACCTTACATATTTCTTTTCTTTTATTGATTAGAACATCTAAACCATTATTTATTTTGGTTTTATCCTCAGTAGTGTTGGTCGAATAGCTCACTATTCAATTCGGCAGCTATTCGCTTGAATATAGCAAAAAAATTCGGGTGGTCGAATGTCAAAGTCGAACACCATTAAAGTCAATGGGAGGAAAAATTTGGGTTTTTTTCAGCACTGTGTAGAGCTTCTACAGCCTCCAAACAGATGTAAAAAGATACATTAGAAAAGGATGCATAAAAAGATACATTGTAAAAGGATACATAAAAAGATACATTATAAAAAGATACATAGCACTATTACATACCCCTGTACTTCACATGAAGATTAAAGAGCACCTGTCAAATCAATTTTAGGCTAAAGCTAGGTACACACTTCCAATAATTATTTTTAGAAAATGAACGATTACGACCGATCAACGATTATGCACGATTATACTTGAACAATCATATTGTGCACAAATCTGTACATGCTGTAACAATATGATCGTTCAAATATAATCCACCAACAGCGTCCACACGCTAGATACAATCGTTTGAACGATGCAGGGAGGGACATGTAAAGGAGAAAGTGTACCGCAGAAACATGCAGAATCACTGAACGACACGATACTGTACACACGATAGATAGTGAAAGATCGTCGGCCAATCCACCGTGGCGGTCGTTCATTTCCAACAACAATCCTCGTTCGTCTGCGTCCTTGGTCTCTTTTTAGCCAATCGGTTGTTCATCGGTCGTTCGTCACTCATTTCTAACGATAATTATTGGACGTGTGTATGCAGCTTTAGTCTACATGCACTGTTTCCCCAGCATTTAACCTGAGGCTTTTTAAAGCCCATGTTTGAAGTCCCCATGCATTCCCATGGGCTAGTCTACACCAGGACATTTCCTTCAGGCACGTTTTTGAGCATTATCTTAAACGTTGCTTGCAACATTTAAAAAATGAAAACGCTGGATAAACGCGGGAAAACGCTTCCATTGAACTCAATAGAGGCTTTTTCAAGCGTTTTTAAGCTTTTTTGAAAGCTTCCACTGAAAACAATGGGGGCTTTTATAAACATTTTTAGCAGGACTTTGGAATCTGGAAGCCCCCTTTAATAAGGAGACTCCCAGATCTCCACCGCCCCACCCTGGGGAATGAGTACAGGGGTACATAAATCCCCTTACTCATTCCCTGAAAGGGTTAAAATATAAGTAAAAAATAGGACAAGGCTTTAATGTTAAATTATTTTATCAATGTGTGTGTGTGTAATTAAACTTTTTTTTTACAGGTTATCCCAGTGACAGGAGGATTTCCAGGGTTGCAATGAACACAGCCCTGGAAATCCTCCTGACCGTGTGGGATTGCAGGGCACTAGGGGTAAATGAGGACAAGCCTCTCCATTCACCCCTAGTGCTCTGGCTGAGGTTTTACATTTCTCAGCCATTCAGCACTAGAGATGAATGGGGAGACTTGTGCCCATTCATCCCTAGTGCTCTGTGATTGGCTGAGAAATAGGAAATCCTGATGACAGCTCAAGCATCATCAGGATTTCCCTTTCCTCAGCCAATCAGGGAGCAGAGAAATCAGCGGAGCTTTAGTATGCTGACAGCTCTGCTCCGCTGATCACTGTGAGATAGTATCTCCATTCAACCTCTATTGCCCTCGTATTGCCTGTCGTTACAGCTATTTGAAGGCACCTGCTTTCAATTAGCTGTGACCGCAAAGTTCCCACGGTCCAGGAATCCCAAAATGACATTATGATTCATAATGTCATTGTCGGATAACCTGTAAAACATAAAAAAAGAACAAGTTTAAAATAAAAAACACATACGAAATAAATAATTTAAGAAAAAAAAAAATTTTTTTTTCCTCCCGAATTTTTGCTGTCGAATCCTCCCGCGTTTTTCGGCTCGGGTCTACCCGAATTCGAACAGCCATATTCGGGTCGAATATAGGGACAACCCGAACTCGAACATCAACACTAATCCTCAGTATATTCTTGAACACTAGCCGGCACCCGACACATGTTCTACCTGGTCAAAAGTGTCAGCAATTTCACCAAGTAAGCTTTGCAAAGATTATAATTTTATACTTTTTGTAAAAATTACTATTATTTTTTATGTAATTATTTATATATTGTAATTTTATAACACAATGTATTACTATTATTTTCCAAGGTTACTCAATCCCCTGAGGAAGCCACACAAGGCGATATGTGTAGGGAAAATTAGGATACCCATCGGAGCGATATCGATGTGAGATTGTGAACACGATATTATATTGACTTAGTATCAATCACTTTGTATTCTAAATATATTCCACAACCACTAGCATTGAAGGTCTATGTTAGTGATAGGGTCATGATTTATAATCTCAAATAAAATTACTAAGTTTATTTTATAAGCCCACGCCTACTAACAACCTGTCTTTTCCCATACCCCCTTCCCTTCTTCTTTCAGGTCCCATAAGTAATTACCCCACCACAAACCAACCAGTCGCAGATACCACATTACAAAACATGCTAATTTCACTAAGAGGATCACTGCATGAAGACTTCCTTTCCTTGTTCATACAATCAAATTAGAATTACCTAGTGGAAAATAGGGTCAGCCATGTGGAAGATAAAATTAGTGAATTTGTCCTTGCACGTAACTCTCTAGCTGATTCACAGAATGCTGTACAAGAACAGATAAAGCCATACCTCCATCTGAATTAAAGCAGTATCTTCTGATTTTTTTCAACATTATTGCCCTCCACAATAGAAAGTGAGCTAATTATAGATTGTTTTGAACAAGGTAAGGAACATATATAGGTAAAAACATATAAAAAAGAATACTTATTAAACAAAGTGTCTTCAATGTATGGAGAGTAATCCATATTGTTGTAGGAAGAATTGATTCAGGTGGGGGGTGCAGGAGCTAGCACTGTGTACTAGGGAGACATTGTAACATTGTAACAGACATTTAGATTTTTTTTTTAAATACTAAAGAACTCAACAATCCCTATAAAGTATCTGCTTCAGGGAAAGATGCTATTGCAGATAACTGTGACATTCTTTGTATCCAAGAAATGCATTTCTATCTGGATATAACTCCCCAATCCAATCATTGGTCTTTTTCTCATACATTTCATGCAAAAATCACTTCTAAGAAAAAAAGGGTATCTATTGCCATCAATAAGAATGATGCATTCAACCTAATCAAACAACATGTGGACCCTAATGGTTTCTACCTTATCCTCATAGCTGAAATAAATAGTACCAAATACAATATTGCCAATATCCACCCTCCAAAGAATAATCAAATAGCTTTCCTTAAATCAGTGTTAAAAGTCATACTGCAACAAAAAATGGGATCCCTTATCATCTGGGGTGACTTCAACTGTGTTTCCTACAAAAACCTTGATGTTTCCTCAACTTGACTTAGACTTAAGACAACCTTGAAATCTTTGTACATAAAGAACAATTATTCGATGCCTTGAGATGCCTCAGAGCAAATGAAAAGGACTACACCTTCTACTCAACTTCCTACGAGACCTACACTAGGATCGACTTAATATTAGTTGACAAGCTACTTTTTCAAAAAGTAAGAGACAATATCCTTCATGTAAGCCTTTCAACAAAGATATTGATATTGCTAAACAGGATTTATGTAGCGCCAACATATTACGCCATGATGTACATTAAATAGAGATCCAGTTCTATTTCACAATCCTACCCTTTCAATAAAGCCCAAAACTTCATTACCTACCTAGGCATTAAGTTATCATCTCCAACAACCATGCTTCATTAATTTAATTATCTCCTATTATTGTCTTAGTATTGTAAAAATGGAAACTCCTAAACTAGAATTAGTGTAACTATCCTGATTAGGTAGATTAGCAGCATTTATTATGGTAATATTGCCTAAACTGCTTTATGTATTCTGGACTGTCTCCATTCCAGTTATCAGTCATTCTTCAATAACATTAAATCAATAATATACTCCTATATATGGCCTTAAAAAACCCTAGAATTTCTAAGAAAGTTATTATTAGATATGGTAAGAATGGCGGCATAGAGTACTCATAGGGTACTCAGACATAGGAGACTATTATTTGGCTTCTTTAACTCCCCAGTTAGGACACTGTTTAAACCCACACTCGGACAAGCAGTGGGTCCATTTAGAAACCCAATTGCTTTCATTAAGGAATTACCTAAATCTTTCTGTAGCCACCTTAACAGACCCTAATATACAAATTCCATCACCCCCTTCCATACAGGCCACAGTTATAGTCTGGAAAGCTATTACATTCCCCTCCCGTATCTCGGGTATAATCCACTTGATTCTTCTCCCCTAAAATTCTTCAAAATAGTTTTTCCCATCTTTATTGTAAAATCATGGTGTAATAAAGAACTAATGTCCCCTGGAGAATTTTCTTATTTACCCTCACTAATGGATCAATTTAAATTACTTCAAATTAAACACTGATTCTGCAAAATCCCTATTAACCAAATTACAATATTAGAAATATGGAATAGACTCAAATTTTCTCCCTAAACTTAAGGTAGTATCAATTTCTATTATAATATTATGCAAGGGGAAGATGTTTGGTCGAATATGCAATCTGTCTCCAAATGGGAAAAGGATTTAGGTACCACAGACAGCCAAGAGCATTGGAAACAAGCAATTTTCCATAATCTAACTTAACTTTTAAATGTGTCTCCAAAAATTCATTACCAATACATCACTAATGTGTTGGAGATGTAACGAAGAACCAGGTACTCATATTATGTGGAAATGTAAAAATCTCACTAGCTATTAGAACATGCGGCAGATCTGGTGCTTCTTAGTCTAAACATAGATTCTTTCCCTATCCAATTTTGCATGCTAGTTTGCCACATACTCGATTACATCTCACTAGTTTATGAAAAACAATATTTCCCCCAATTTGTTGGATGTTGTTTTTAAAGTTAATGTTCAATGTACTTATGAAAAATTGTTATTTAACTAACCAAAAGCAATGGAAAGTTTATTTTAAAGTTGGCAACCTTAGAGAACTATTTTAAAATATTAAGGTCACTTAAGCTCAATATATACCTTATACCCTGTGTTTCCTAATGTAACTTATTTATGATCTGGTTATATAGTTCTCCCTCAACCCAATGTTTTATTCTAATACTAAATATTTCTCTCTCTTTATTTTTTAGCTTTGATTTCATTCTACTACTTATTTCTGCCTACTTGTACCTCCTTGGTTTTGTTAACAATCATTACTTTTGTTTTAAATTTTCCTTTTTTTTATAATTGCTCCTCTAATTTTTATGTTCTGTAACTATGTTGTTATTTTAAAAAACAATAAAAAGTAATAAAAAAGAAAAGAAGTGATAGTGAACCTACTGTTTTTGCCTGGGTTGCTAACCTTTCCTTAAAAATAAAAATAAATATATGGGAACACTTTAGCAGAATTATGATTGTTAGGATAAACTTATATGCTATTGTTAGAGTCTACAATCTTTTACGGTATAAGGGACAATGTAGATAGTGGATGAGCTTACACTCTATTAGGGTATAAACAAGTAAAAGCAAAGCAGCTTACAATTTTTGAGTGTAAAAGAGTAGACTCAGAATGTAGAAGGTGTATAGAAGACGATAGAGAGAAGATGGAAGAGTTTCCAATTTATAATGGTTTAGGTGGAATACAAAGGTGGAGGCTAATATGTTGTAAGAAGCAGTAGGCGGACTGTAGCTTTTATTATGTTACAATATACAGAAGAATACAGAATAGCTTACAAACTTTGGTGGAATAGGGCAATCTTTGATGGTGTAGGGAGAATAGAGAAGTTTGGAAAAGATTACAGTCTTTGATGGTATAAGAAAGGATGGAGATGTATTAAAAAAAATATAAATATAAATTACCTTATTCTGTTCCTGTTGGCTTGAAAAAGGAATGTCCGAGTGTCTACATTTATTGCAATAAGGAGAACCTCTTAGACTAAAGAGTAGTCAGAAAAAATATTCAGTAAAATATTTATTTTTCTCTTCTTTTTTATAATTATTTGTTAGTTGAATGGTAAAAGGCAACATGAGTAGGAGGACAGGTTATAGAGGAAAGGTTAGGTTGGAGTATAACCCTGTTGGAGAGGGGTACTTCACTGGTTTGGAGATATTGCAAGATCCAGAATCACCATACATTAATGTGGTGGCAGAATAGAAGGCATGATATTTAATAGTTATATGTGACAGCAGCACAGCAAAGTCACAAACTTGTAGAGAGTAGGAATGAGCGAGAATGCCTCAGGCAATTCTCGAGAAAATTTCCTCGAAGTTCTGATGGGCCCATCGTAACCCCAGGAAATCACTATAGGAGGATTATCGTGGCTGCATTCATCTATACAGCCTTGGGAATCCTCCTGTCAGTGAGCGATCCCCGGGCACTACAGGTCAGAATGAGGTCTTGCCTGTAGTGCCCGGGGATCTCTCACTGAGAGGAGGATTCTCACAGCTCCATTCATATATGCAGCCGCGATACTCCTCCTCTCAGAGTGAGTCATGCGGCTTGCGTTTATGAATGTACCTGGCCGTGGGAAAAATCAGAGGATTTTCCCCACGCTTCATTCATTCATGAGTAGCCAGCCGTGAGACTCACACTGTGTTCCTGGATAGAGAAACTCTATCTAGGAACACATAGTACAGGGCTGGAAGACCAATCAGGGAAGCGGAACTGCTCCGCTCCCCTGATTGCTGTTTCCGCCCTGTAGTTTGTGTTACTGGATAGAGTTTCTCTATCCAGGAACACAGGACTCCTGTGTTCTTGAATAAAGAATCTCTATCCAAGAACACATACTAGTAAGGGGCTGCAAGAGCAATCAGGGGAGCAGAGCATCTAAACTCTGTGAATTTCGACTCTTTGAACTACAGAACACCCCCTATATTTAGGAGAACCAAACTCACCTCTCCTTGCTCCTCCACCTGCACCGACATCCTCACCCCCTCTTCTTTTGAGTTTGGGATTTTCATCCATCTTGATTAGCCAGACAAGAGTGAAATAACTTCTGAGTATGTGCATGGCAGTTTATTCATTATTGGCAGCCAGCTATGCTAGGATTGTACATTGAGGTGTGATTGCACAGTTTAATGTAATTAATTTAAAGGAAGATTGCTAACAGGCAGGTAAGTGTCGTTTATTGCGGAAGAAGAATAGCCTACCCTATCTGCAATAAAGAAGCTGCTTGTTCACAACTTTCTTTACAAGTCCTTCCATAAGGATGCTAGCATAGTAAAGCAATTATTAAAAAACAACAGAGAGAGTGGGTACCCTAATTGGAGGGATCTAGCTTGGTGAAATAGGTTTTTTAAGAGGAGGTTTGCAGGTGGAGTGAACCATAATATTAGTTAGGGCCTGATAAGCTTCAGGAGTGACAATACAATTTGTGCTTTGTAGAATTTGTTGGCATAAATCGGGGGAGGTTAAATGTCAGTGTTGGAAAAATGGCACCACTCCTGTACCTACCCAGTCACAGCTCCCTGGGCCAAGTCAGTAGCTGACTTTTTTCTTGGAATAATCCCCACCACAAATAAGTACTCCCAGGTGTAGATGTTAGTCAATGTCAATGCTAGTTGACTGTAGAAGTGACTGTAGTCCTACAATGCAAACTAACCCAGAGTACAGCAGATCTGACAGTATCATTATCCTGCTTGATGGTGAAGCAGAGCACAGGGGGCAGCAAGGGGAGATCAGGCCAGCAGCAGGGTAGCAATTATACCAGTGACCGTTCATATGAGAAACTCTGTTATATTGCAGGGGTCAGAAGTGTGAGATATTTTGATAATTATCAAATAATGTTAAAAAAATTCAAAAATGAAAAGTTGCCACATCTCTATATATCACAAAATTTAAAAATAGAGAAGAAAATCCTTCAGTTGTCTAGACAATTCTTGAGGTTAGAAACTGAAGTTTTGTCTTCTATGTTTCTAGGTAAAATATTCAAAATTTGTTTAAACATTTTAAAATATCATACATACAAAATAACATATGTCAGTTTTGACATACCCTCTCACATACCATAAAACAAACAGTAATTTCCACATGTTGTAAGCCATAAGTATGGATTCATAAGAACACTTGCCTATCATAGATTGCCGATGCATTTCACGGGTATTATCTGCTTTATTAGGTAATAGATACCAAGCATGTATTAGTTCTTAAAACTAATTGAAAAAAATGAAAACAAAAATAATTCATATCAGTATCAAAAGCAATATAATTCAAACAGGAATATAGAATCAAAGACCAGTATTGTTACCCTTGGTAATGGTCATAGAGAATGTAGTGGAAAAGAACTGTAAAGTCTAAAACATGGACTATTGGGTTACATCTTAGAGGCAGGCAGAAAATGCTGATTAATGTCTCCAACTAGGACATAGGGAATCGAGCTTTAAAAAACAGGTTTGTATTAGAAATATATTTAATTCAATATCCAAATAAGGTTAACCATGAAAGAAATCTTTTCGGGTACAAGAATATGGACACAAATATAAAGTCGTATTATAGTTTTTGAAGACAGGCATAGTAAATAGTCATGCCTCCAGAAGTATAATATAATATATAGCTTTGCATAATGATAAAATATAGAAAAGTAATTGCATGTTAGAGAAAACATCCAAGAAAACAATATTTCTCCCTGGGGAGCTTTCTGCTGAAAAAGTGGCTCTACTTGAGGGACAGTGTAGTGTCTAACATTTGCAGTGATAAGCGGTACCTGCTTTGTAGATGAAAACATACAGCAAAATTGTGCACCACGTGGAGTTGGTGTTCCAGATGTTTAAATACATATATCAATTGAAGAAGCGCCACCCCTCCTTTTGATGTCCAACCTACCCCACCCGTCACCGAACATCCTTGCTAATGGCATCAGGCCTTTGCAATCCTAGCTATTGTAATTGGAGATAATAACACTGAAAATTTGATTACATAGATTTTTTTTAACATGTGCATATGGTGGAAGGGTACATTGCAGTAGAACAAAAAAAAAATTAGTCCGTGTAAGGTCATTTGTGCGGAATTAAAGTGAGATCACAAAGATACCTTTGGATCTTTGTGGTCTCACCAACATTTTCTAGGGAGGTTGGCAGGTTCTTACGTTCTTATGTCAGGATAATTGCCCTGAAAGAAACATGTTTTTTTCTTCATTATTTTGGCTGTTGACTATAGTTTTCTTTAAATAGGTAGAAGAGGTGTCACCTTATAGTAAGGATACTTTTGGGTAATAAATCTTCATGAATTGCTTAGAGATTTGATCTGTCCTGGTATATCTTTGAAGGTGTTCAAAAAGCTGCATTAAACACTGTTAGGAAGTGACTCTTATATGATGCACTTGCAAAACATCTAGACAAAATATCATTGCAGTTATTTTTAACTTAGAAGTAACTTGTATGTCTTATCCACTAGATGGCAGATTTGTATCAGCAACAACATAGACGTAGGCACCATAAAGCCTTGAGTTCACTGAGTTGATGGGGACAATAGGATTAAATTAAATAGCAACACAAAAAGCATAGGTATCATTATGAAACAAAATTGATTCCTAGAAATACTTGCAGATTCCATGAAGAAAAATGACTACTTCAACAGTAAAATGCATGCAGGCTTTTAATGCAACGTTAGAAAATAATTTACTGACACAAGAAATCATCTTTATTTTTTATATATTAAACAGTGTGAGACAACCTGTTCAGTGTGTGAGTAGAACATTGTGAAGAGATTCTTCATATATTACAACCCTTGCTGGCATGTACCTATATATCTTGTTAGAGAAAGTGAGCTGCAGTTTCATTGCTTTTTGCATGTTTCCATTCCTTGATGCCACACAAATCAAAATGAAATTTATCAGTGGTACTATTCTCAAGTCTTACTGCAAGTCCTTGGGTCTTGGGCCACTGAGGCCTTCAAGGCTTCAAATGACTGGCACTGGTATTGATTTCCAGATCTTATAATTGTTTGTGTTTAGTTAGGCAAGAGGAGAAGCGTGGAAAGAGTTGTGCTTGATCTATTGTGTTATGCAGAATGTTCTGACGCATGTGCTGTGTAACTTTAACTACTGGGGCATCCAAGTAAACCTAGCACATCAGCAACTTTTCTGCTTTTTTCATTTTAATTTACTGTTGCTTTTATTTTATTTCTGTTTAAAGAAAATCTAAAGTACTTCATTGATTAACATAACCATATATGCTTATCTATGTTTGAGACTCCGGAACTGAGTATATATACTTTGTAGCTTTATCATATTGATGAGCCTTTTTAAAAAAGGAGAATATGCTATTTTATTTTTACAAAGATGTAAAAAAATAGAGGGCTAGATAGGTATTAAATTGTATGAGGAACATGATATTAAAAAATACATTATGCAAATACAGATTGCAGTGGAGATGCAACTATAAAAGTGCCTGTCAGTTAGGAATAAAAAAGCTGTCATTGTTAACTTCTCTTTGTAAAAGTGCAAGTTTGGTGGCTGATTCCTTTGACCTTGCTTCCCTATTTACAGAGTCAATGACCTAAAACAAGCATTTGCATATCAGGTGTTGAAATAACTGATATTAATATGCTTTTATCTGGTCCTCATGACCTTGAAGGGAAAATCATTTTTCTATTCTTTTAACCCATGAATTCACTGAATGTGTTGCTAAGAAACATGATACACTGAACTTCTCTGTTTTGTACAGCTAAGTGACAGATAAAAACAGCTAGTGTTGTCTAAAGGTCTCAAAGGCATCTAGTCCCGTTGGAGACCTCCAGTACTGATGGTGCCAGTCATACCTTTGATAAACGACATTTAGACATATTTCTCCCTAAGGCACAATGTTGATGCCCTTTTGTGTAACATCTGCCCTTTAGCCCATATTAATTTGATAAAAGTGCTGTTAGAATCTGCTGTTGGAGGTTGCACGCTGCCTTCTTTATAATTAGAATTCACATTTCAACTGTACATGCCCCAAAATCTAAAAGGTAGAGAAGGCATTCACATTACCATAAAAAAACCTTTCTCCCTCTTTTAACATCCCCTTTATCTCCTTCAGTCCTTTTTGATATAGTTCTAACAGATGTCGACATACACAACTTATTATTTAATGTACAGTGATGCATAATATGTTGGTGCTATATAAATCCTGTTTATTATTATTATTATTAATAATAATAATAATAATAATAATAATAATAATAATATTAAAAATAATATAGGAGCTTGTTTCCCTTTCGAAATGAGACATAATATATATATATATATATATATATATATACTAAAAAAAATACTATAATTTATTTAACCTTGATTCCTCCCAATATGAAAATGTGTGTATTACTTGCCTAAAACAGTTAAACCAACAAATTTCTTTACCTAAAATAAGGTTAGGTAGTCTGCATTGTATTTTGCCTTCCGATCTTCATGTATGATAATTCATTATTGTGTCACTGATATAAGGGAAACTCTGCTTTAAGTGGAGTTTTAGTATTTAAAATGTTACACATAAAATAACCCTACTCTAGATCTTACTTAAGCCCATGGCAACTGTGATGGCAACTGTGATGGCACTGCTCTTACAGGGGTCTTCAAAATCTGGTAAAGAGCTCTATGGCAGTTTGGCATATGGTTGGGATATCTAGTTCACTGACTTGGGGGTGTTACTAGGTTTGTAAAAGACCTAAGTATATGAGAAAGGTAAACTACAAGTTTAAATTATGCCAAACAGTGGGAGTTACTAAAGTAAAAAAAAGTTTAAACAAATGTAAGCAGGCGAGTTCTGTTTTGCAGAAGGGACATACAAGGTCCCTTCTGCAATAAAACAAACTTACCTGCCTATTCACACTCTTTTCTTTAATGAACAATTAGCTATGCATGTGTAGCTCAGTATATGATAACGAGATCATATCATACAAGATCCCAAACCTGGAAGAGAACCAGGTGAGGATGCTGGCAAGAAGAGTTGAGCTTAGATACAAAATTGTGAACAGACAGGAAAGTTTATTTCATTGAAGAACAGTCATCATTTTTTCCATTTTGCAATAAAGAACCTACTTGCTGACGACATTCTCTGCCCTCATCGCCTCCGCCTCTTTCTCTTGCCACTCACTGGCCACTCTATCCCCACTCCCTGTTTTTTTTCATTTTTTCCTCATTTCCTTGAAGGCCCTCCTCTTGCCATATTGGGGCTGTTAGGGATCCTCTGTTTGAAATGTAAATGGAGTTAAGTTGTTATAAAAAAAGTCAGGGTTATCCAAATCCAATCTTTGAAGTCTGGATCGAAACAGATTTTAATTTTTTCTGTAACTAACAGCAGTAAATTTCCAAAGTGTCAGAAAATTTTTATGTTTTTAAAAAAAATCCTGACCTTTATGTAGTATTTGAGGACTGGATTTAAACAATCCTGTTTAATTGTTTTAAACATTTTTGGAAATATTTGTCTTTTTAGCCTCTAAAGGTTTATTATTTCTACCATTTTATTCTACACTATGTAAGGACGTTGGTGTATTTATTCATTTGACCTTATTTTTTTATTCTTTTTTTTATTCCTTCTTTCCAATTACAAAGCTTTTAGATGTAAAACAATATTCATATGTTTGGATGTTTAGGATAAAGCTACTGGTTAGAATATTGAGAAGCAGAAACTACAGTCCTATTGTGAATAGAGTGTCAACCAAAGAACCAAAATGTTATAAACTGCAGCTTACCAGTCCTTAGATAAGATGTGGTGACTGGATATTTTTTTTTAATTTTCTTTTTTTTAACTTTTTACATGATGTATCCTTCCAGTAACACAACTCACAGTCTAGTCTTAGCTAAACACCCTTGCCCCACTAAAGAAAACCAATCCAGTCACCTTAGGATATAAAATTGGTTAGGTTAAAAAAAGAACCCACCTTTTTTAACTTCAATAACATTGGAAGGAAGTGTTGTGCACTACTCAGGGATGACTACAGTAAGCTGCTGGATGTAACACAGAAGAATATGTAGGACACAGGCAACTTTGGATCTCAGACGGATTAACAGATATTACTTTGCACTTACTGAATAGATATTACAATGCATAGAATAATTGATCAAAGTGGGCAAATTAGAAAAAGTCTGATTTAGGGAAGTTTAATGAGTACCATTACCACAGCAGTGTTTTACCATAAGCATAATACTAGCTGAGCCAGTAGATTCATGACTTACCATTTCCTGTAACAGAACATACTGTCAAGCAAAGCTGGCATTTACAGTGTTAAGATAAACAACTTACCGCTGACAGGGCTGCTTTTATTCATTAAGTTAGGCTTCAGTTTGTTAGTCACCTACGTAAATTCCATCCTAATCTACTGTTCCATCTAAAGCTACGTACACACATCCACCGGTTCTCACCCGATAATCAACTCAGGGCCGATATCGGGCGAGAATCTGGTGCTGTTCAGTCACAGAGAGATGCCACATTTAGTATCTCCCATACCGCTCACTGCTGCTCACTCTTACGTGTGCAGATGCTGGTTCTTGAAGGTAAAGTGCCAGCCCTGCGGAGTTGCACAGAATTGTGCCATGTAGAGGCAAATGTGAACCTGCCCTTAAAAAAAAAAAAAAAAAAAGACAACTGTTGAAAAAGAATGGTTGAAAGTAAATTGCGACATTTTATTATTAGCCAGTATTTATATAGTGCCAAAATATTATGCAGCGATTTTCAAAGTCCATAATCGAATAACTAACTGTCCCTCACAAGGGCTCACTATCTATTTTCCCTGCTATAGTCATATGTCATTATCACAGTCCAAGGACAATTTTCATGAAGAAAAGAGGATTAACACAACTGCATGTTTTTGTGTTGTGGGTGGAAACCATTATAATGTTATGTTGAGGAGATTGATAAGACAGGGGGGCATATGATGATTTACAGAAGTAGCTATTTATTAAAATTGGTTTAGGAGTCAAAATTGCTCAGAAGGCCGACATTTTACAGTAATACAATACTGCCTTCTGCTTCATGCTTAAAAAACAACTAGCCACAACCTGTACTGAAGATTTTTATCATCAGCATAATATGGAGATTGGCTTATATGCAGCATACGCAGAACAAGTTTTATGTGGATGTCCCTAGAGTAGAATTTAAACATCATACAACTAGTTAATAATGTTAAAAAGAAAATCAAATGCACCAAAAACTCTACACATATTACAAGCATGTTACTCTTTGATTAAGGTTTGATTAAGGTTGACTTTTCGATTTCCATGGTACTCAAGATCCTTGCTTATAAAACTACTATACTGTTGCTTATTTGGAATCAGATTTGTTTTATTTATAGTACTATTGGGATTTATATGATCAGTATGGAACACTGTTGACAACATATTTTAATATTTGATCTATTTACATTTTACTGTTCTTATTTGTTTAAAATATATTACAGATGTGGTGGACGACACATCAATTTTCCAATGTAATATCTATCTTCCCATACCAGTTATGTGACATTACATTTTTGTAACATTTTGTGAGTGCCATCAGCAGTATACAATTCCCTGTGGTCTAAATGTCATGTTGTGATCAATGTTTTGCCAGAAGCTGGTCACTGCTGTAACTCTCCTCCAATTAACAGACAAATAGGTCTTGCTGACTATCTCTGTATCCAACATGGTGCCTTAATAGTTTTATATGCCTCAAAGGGCATAAGTCTCTTGATGGAACTTCTCAATCTGCTTTATAATGCTGTAACATGATGGGACTCTGATTAGTTTAGGATTTCAGCTTTGGGGGGGAAAATGAAAATATTGTCAACGCTGATGTCTTTTTTTCTAGCACATGGTAAACATAGGTTACGTGTGTGCCATTAAACAAATTTTAAAAAAGGGAAAATGTATTCTTCAAAATATATTACAAATAGAAGCTAAATAATTCTACTAAGAGGTTAAAATTACAGAAACAGTTTACTGATTGCTGGGGATTCTATCAACATTTATTTTAGCTGGAAAGCAATGTTCTTCTGTTCTGACAGTGGAACATGTTTAGATAATGTTGTACTGGATATGCTTTCACCTCCCATCACATCACTGCGAAACTTTGCCTAAAGCTGCAAACCTCAGAAGGTCAGACTAAACGAATAAACTATTGCTTTTATTCAAACGCATGTATATGAAATAGAAGGAAGTTTCCTTGTAGCTGAATAATATTTTAAGTTTTTATTAAAAAATGGATCAAGAAAACTAAGACAACTGTACTACACATTTGCTATTAGATTTTATTTTTCATTTGCTGATGAAATAGATAGATAAAACTTTTTTGGCATAGGATTTAATAAGACTGGAACCTCAGGAAGTAAGAGGAAATCTGTCCAGCCAAGACATGACCAAAAAATTTATTTAATTTTACTTTTTATTAGAGCTCCACTACGAGTCAAAACAAACCCAGGCAAGACAAGTGCCAGTGTATAAGGTTCAGCAACATTAATCAGATTAATTGTATTTATTGTTTTTTTTTAAAACGGTTTCCCTTAAAAGGATCTATAGTTAAAAAGGGAGCAACTGCATAAAACCCTCATGTTTTGTTGAGAGCTGCAGATAGAGTTTGCCTTATTCATGTCTTCTTGTTAAATAAATATTGAAATACATTTTTATGTATGCCTGTGTTTTTTAATTTTTTTTTCTTTTTTTCACACATTGTTTGTGATAATTATTGTATATGAGTTGTTAGGTATCAGTCAATTAGTCAGTCAAAAACTATGGCAAAAGTGTGTTGGTACCACACGGATGAGGGTCAAAATGGATCGGCATAAATGCATCGGCATAAATGGTCATTGGGAGTAAACAAAAACTACAGTGTTAGTGATCAGTAGAAATAAAAATTACCAATGTCAGGCCCCGGGGAAGTAAACCATGTCCTTTTGTCCCTGGTGTGGTATGTAGGAGTAAAATTATGCTCCTGGGATTATAAAAATGTGATTCCATCTGAAGGTAAAAAAAATGATGTGCCATGGTCAATAGAAGCCACAAATGCTTCTGCTCAGTTGAAGCTCTTCAAGGCTGGAGAAGATACACTTCGATGGACCCGGGTGATCCAAAAAATCTGCAATGGATTTAGTCCAGGTTTGAAAACATTTGCTTAAAGCAAATTACTTTAAAGAATCAATTCCTGGTTCACTGATGAAAGTGTATCCTCTCCATCCTTGGAGAGCTTTATTAAATCAGATCTATTGGGTAAATGTCCCTGTGGTTTGTAGGAATATTGGTTTTTGGCATACCTTTGTGATGAGTAGGGGAAAATGAATCACTATGGAAGCTAAGGGTACCTTGTGCATTTGTCCTTAATATACCAATGAGCATTGTTATACACTCTTCATTTTTACTGTTGCACGATACACACCACTGCCCATCCCATTCATACTAATCAGAATGTGGTATATAGCCAGCAAAGCACCATTGAGCAGAGAAGGGGAAAGCCAGCCATTTTACTGTTTTGTACTTTGCCATGCCAACATACTGATATCCAGAGAAGTATACAACTACCTTAAAATTTGATAAAATAACATACTTATAATGAAAATAAAGTATACAGTAAATCATTGTATGCCTGCAGAAATAGTTTTTATACTTTCTGCAAAAGCATGATATAAAGTGCAAACACTTTGGTAATGCTTAACAGGAAATGTGCTTTCTTCTATTTTGTTCAAATGGATTTGGATATAGAGGTTCTACTCATCACAACTGCCAAAACATAGCTTGTGTTTTTTTTTTCCTCCTCCTCCCATCAATTTCATAGAGGGAGTGTTAATAAGATGGCTGAACCGAGATATGTTTTGCATTTTCATCTTGTCACTCCTGAAAGCCATACAGACGAGTGCCAGTCATCAAGAAACAGCTCTACGTGCATTGCAGTTGCACAAGTGTTATTTGCTTGATGTCATGGACAGGGTGATAGTGAGAGCAGGCTGTCAATCTTTTGTGTGGAACCCACTGAAAATCAAGACTGCCATACAGACAGCATTGGAGACACGGAGAGAAACAGTTTGAGAAAGCCAGTAGGATGTGATTTACTTAAAATCAATGATCTGTCCATTATTCCAATTTTGACCAACCTGCTAATAACAAGCAATAGGCAGTGCATTGAAGCAGATCAGCAATAAGTGCTTTGTGTTGCTTTCGGACTTTCTTTAAATGGCATTCTGTTTTGTTTTTTTTTTGTATTTGTCCTCCTGATAAAATAACTGCTGCTTATTTTCCCAGAATTTTATAGGAAAGAGAAGCATACCATTCCAATTTAGGCATAAAAGGAGAACAGATCACACAGAGAAAAATCCTGGTTTGTTGACATCTCTTTAGTTCCAGTCTAGCACCCAGGCGTGTAAATTTCCCGCTTTTACTCAATATTTGTTAGCAGCTGAGCACAAAACATGAGTTAAAAAAAGATATGCTGAAGACAAATAAAACAACAATTTCAGCAGAATCATGACAACCATTCAAAGGGCACAGAATTGATCCGCTACCATTTTTCTACTGCAAAAGTGTTTTACGAAGCAGCACCTGAAGTAGAGATTATAAGGATGCTGATGTATTTGAATAAGGCAGCCATCAAAGAGACACGTACAACTATAGCGCTGATAGACTGTTTGCTGCATTATACACACATGAGAAGAGCACAGGGAAGGCATTTTAAGAAATGATCTTTATGTTGTTTGGCAATGTAATGTTTACATGTGCTAAAAAATTACTATAGTATCAGCAAATATGTTGTATGAAGAACAAGATTTTCCGGCCACACTGGGTCAGGTCAATGTCTATTTCTTGATAATTTTAAACACTCTTAGGAATGCATTTTAAGTGGACCTGTCATGATGAATTACCATAAAATTCAATAGGGAAGTATCCGTTGAAGCCTATTAAGTAATGCATTTTAGCAATGTTGATTGTGTTTAGCTGATATGTATTTATATATTTATCTGTCAGGTTGAATTAGCATTCCCAGTGACAAACACAGTAAGCCTGGAGCCCTTTTACAAGAACATCTTTGCCCCCAATTCAAAAAGAAGTCGCTCACCTCTAAAAATGTGGTGATGGCATATTAGCAAGGGCTTGGTAGAAATGTAACTTTTTCATTATCCTGTGTACATATATGATATACTTGTTTCAAAATCCTTCAAAATCCCTTTCTCCTGGCAATCTGCTTGTATTGCTTTCCCATTCAGGTAACTCTTTGCTCTGGGACAGAAAGAATGCAAAAGTTTTGACCTGTCATTGTATCATGGAGTGTGGGGAAAACTTGTTCTAGTTATAATTAACAGGGGATTTACTAGACACCAACAATTCTGTATTTTTTCAAAAATGTGTTTCCAAAAAAGTGTATTCTTCCTAAATCGGGCAGCTTTAGTAATTTGTGTTGTGCCAGTGGTGTTCATCCCCTGCTTCCTAAGTCGTATCCTTTGTGATTATCAGAGAATAAAGCAACTACCTCAACTTTTTATTTTACATTTTTTAAATGGATGCTGAAAACTAGGAGAAATGACAACAGTGGAAAGAAAAACCTGGCATGGCACTTTTACACTTTTTCTATTATCTTTCCCTGGACAATATGTAAGTGCCAGTAAACCCTAAAAAGGCATTACACCATCCCAATACATTTCAAAAACTAGCTGTTTTACTTTTTTGCAGCCCAGTTATTTTTCCTTTAAAAAACTGTTGATTCTATTGATGATTTGTAAAATTCGCTTAGCTGTGGCAGCAGTCTGCAGGCTCATTTGCGTTCCACTGCATTTTTAGTACATACCAAAGCTGGTGACTTGCACATTATTGGCTTACTAAGGTATTTGTCCATCGCTCTGACATGCACAGGTAATAAGCTACAGCAACGTCACAGCTTAGCCCCACCCATAGTGAATCCTGCAGAAGCTATTTAAATTATTTTTTGACACTCCAAGTCCTAATTTAATAAAGCACTCAAAAACTGAAGAAAACGATAAACTATCATGGGCGATGCCGCAAACCTGGAATGGATTTCTTAAAACATTAAAAAAAATGTTTGCAATCCTGGACCAAATTAATTGCAGGTTTGCTGGATCACCCAGGTTTACCCATGATAGTCTATCTTCTCCATTCCTGGTAAGCCTTCTTAAATCAGGCATTCTGTGTTGGTGAATAGCTAGATAAGTATATTTCAGATGAACAGGAACAGGAAATGTTTACTCAACCACAGTACAGTGTACTGTGTAAATCTTTAAATCCAGTGCTCGGTGATATCTTAGATACCCTTTAATGGCCCTGATTTATTAAAGTTCCCTAGGGCTGGAGAGGATACACTTTCATCAGTGAAGCTGGGTGATCCAGCAAACCTGGAATGGATTTGGTCCAAAATTAAAAACATTTGCTAAAATATAGCAAATAGCTAATGACTTTAAGAAAATCTATTCCAGGTTTTCTGGATCACCCAGCTTCACTGATGAAAGTGTATGGTTTCCAGCCTTGGAGAGCTTTAATAAATCAGGTTTACTATGTCTACAGTCCAGCAGTTTTTTTTATTGTAACTAAGTGATAGCTGCCACTTTCTTATACTGTTTACCACAATTCATATTGCAGTAATATTATTTCCTCATATATTTTCAATAATAAAATGATCTAATACACAAGTACATCCCTAATCAAAAATAATTTAAATAGATTTTATAAGAACGGTATTATTAAACTTAGCCAAGCATTTCTGGTGGTTTGTAGAGATTACCTTGCAGATATATGGATATTTGAGCAGAAAGTGGCTCATCTTGAGAAATCTCAGGAAAATGTTCTCATTTATCATTGAAAGACAGTGACGGCTATCCGCAGCAATTCATCACTATACAGTGAGTGGCAGGCACTGTTACAAACAAAACCCTTGAAAACACTTGCATCGGGAAAATGTTTTATTTATCATGTTTAATGGGACCAATGAAGGTTTAAAACTGATTTTACCTTTTTAAGGGAATATCAGAATGGTCATTACAAAAGAATAACATTGTATTTAGGATAACATGTCATCACCCTGGTCACCGTTCATTAAATGGTACATGTTCTGTAATGTCAGCTTGTCAATAGTGTGCTATGGACTAGCTTATAATACAGTGAATAAGACATTTTAATGACCTATGCAATCAGTATTTAAGTGTACCTGAACTGTTTTAGTTAAAGTATTTGTATGTACTTCTGTGAGCATGATGAACTTCATACCTTTTCTATGTTTCTCTGAACTCCCATTCTTTGGATCTTTCAACTGCCTGCTTGTAAACTAGAAAGAAAATAGCAATATCTGAGATTTTTTGTAGGACTTTACACCGGGCCATGTCAGTGATAACATATCTCTATTTTTACATTTTCTAATTACCGGTATTTTTATCCAGTGTTTTATGATAAACGGTAGACAGAGTTCATTTTTAAATGACCTGCACAAATCAGACTTCAAGAACACAGAAATATTAGCGTTAACTAAAAAAGGTGCATGTGGAAGAAAAAGAAAATGAGAACTAAGTGCCAAAACAGTGGTCCCCAACATTTTAGAGCTCACAGACCACTAATCTCACGGACTCAGGACTGTGCATGCGCAGGAAGCCTTGTTACACTCAAAGGGGAAGAAAGTTCTCCCCAGAGTGACGTCATGATGTCAGAACCCACCCACTCTCCCATTGCAGGTCTGAGGCTACGATGTAGGAGTATGTGAGTTGTGTCCAGAGACACAAACCGCCCATCACTCTTAGCTTGCGATGCGTACCAGGGACATGGCTGTTGCACCCCCCCAAGCGTCCTTCTCCTGACCCCACCGGGGGGGTGCATCGTCCAGAGCCACGGCCCACCTGTCAGACAGCTGCAGCCCACTGGTGGGCTGAGGACTGGGGGACCCTTGTGCTAAAAGATGCTAAAAAATGATGGTGTGATATTGTCTGAATGTCAAGAAAAAAAATTTCTTCCCATTTTCCTATCTCTACATTTATTGATATCTCTCAAATAAATGAAATAACATGGCAATGGTAGAAATGTTATATAAATGTTTCTTATTGTTATTCAAACACATTTCCGAAATAGATATGCTAGGCTAATATTGGTATGCATGTCATTTGCTGTGTTTTGCAAACAGGAAAAAATAATAAAAAAATCTTTCAATTGCTTTTGATCAATAATAACCCCAAGAGACCACATTCACGGGAGACCAGTACCTCTCTACTCTCTCTCTCTACTACTCAGTGTAAACTGAGAAGCGAGCCATTGTCCAATACCAGTTCTTGAAATGGTTAGACAGTTCTTGTGTACACAGTTTTTTGCCTTTTGTCTTTGCTGTTCTTAAACCTACTTTGTTAATCCAAGTTGTTGTTTGTTTTTCCAACAGCGGCCTAAAAAGTTTTGGATAGCTGAAACATTTTAGAAGCACAGTGTCATAATGAAATTGTTCTGTACATACTAACTGATTTATTTAATTTGGAACAGTAATAAAGTAAAACAACACAGCAACATTAAACACAAGCAAATACTTATACCATACATATATCAAACACATAAATACACATACATTTTCTAAATTAGTTAATTAGTAAGACATATTTTTTACAACTGTACTTATTTTGCTGGTTAAGAGGGTTGCAATCTGTGGGCCCAAAAGACCAAACAAACTCCCACAATCACTATGGGGCACAGCTTGAGGGAAAGCATGAGGCATGGCATAGACAGGACAGGGAGGACATGCACTCGCTGCCCACTCTCTTCCTGGCCACCCAAGTTTCATGACTGGAAAAAGGTTCTGTTTTGATTTTAGTGGAAAAAACTCTATAATAGCATGCTATAATAAACTGAATCAAAGGTCCCCACTATCAATGAAGTAAAAGAGAAATTAACAACCCCCCTTCCTTTAATATTTCCCTTTTCACTCCTCTGACTTACCCCTCTTTTTCCCTTTCTCCTATTTCAAGTAGACTGTGTTGGATGAAGGCTATTTACCACTGCATGTGTTTGTTATGTACAGTATTACCCCCCCCCCCCCTTTTTTACCATGGGATCAGTATTGTATGATACAACTGTTTTGATAATCCTTTTTATATTCAGCTACATTAATTTTCTAAACTTCATCCTTTATTTATGAAAATACTGTGCAGTATGCTTATCTGCTTCACTTTGCTTCACTGTATGGTTTTCCTAGTCTTTGTCCTGCTATGCTAAAATTTCTATAAAAGAATATCCAAAAAAATTAACAACTGCTATATCCAAGGACCAGTGGGCTCATGTATGGTACATATATTTCCCTTGGGATAGATATACTTTTAATATATACCAAAGAACCGACACTCTAAAAGGTATGCTGTAATTAAGTCAGAACTCAAAGGCTATCAGACATTCCCAGGTGGGAATCTTCCAGGTCCATGTGTTTCAGTGGCAGTAACTGATTCCCAATGGAGAATGTTATAGAGAAGGTAAGATTCCCTGTTTAATAGATCCATCTTTCTTTCCTGATGGGGTGCCCTAAAAATACCACGTTTACCTTTAAAAGTAAAAACAATGTAAGCACACAGTGCTTAAAATAGCCATTGCAGTATTTTTAATATCTGAATAAATATTTTCAATATTTACTCTGATAACAAGGAAAAACACATTACTCAGCATGATGGTTCTTTCTACCTAATTCCCCTATGTTTGTAATCAGAGGAGCTTTGTGTAATCTGTGACCTCCCACAGGTTTTTGCAATCTGTTACAAACCATTAGAACCATATTTGCTTACTAAGTAAAGAATGGACTATAGAGCTAATGAAGAGCAATGCTCATTCCCTGCTCCCGCAATAATACAATCAATTATTGTTTTTTTTTTTCTGTTAGGTGATAGTACTAAATGTTTGGGTTATTGTGGAATATACCCGTATACTAGCTCTTATTTTAATTGTGATCTAAATTTTTTTTTTTTAATTTTGAGTAAGCTTTATGCCAGAAGGGCTATGCATATTAAAATATCCACACATTATACGTCCTATGGGACAGGGGAATGCAGCCTGCCTTTCATAGGTTTCCAATGCAGCATTACTTTGAAATGTAATAATGCACAATTCCTTGGGTACAACTACTGGTGGGATTTCATTCTAGCTCAGGTTTAGAGACATCAAGCAAGTAACTATTCTACAGTCTAGGAAATGATCTGGTGTTCTTTTAAGGCAATGCAACCACATTCAAAGACTCCTAATACATGTGCAAATTCTCTAACGTCTATTTTCTAAACCCATTGCCTTTGTATGGCTCGATCTGTCTTATGTGGCTGTTAATCATGATGAAAGCATATTTAGGTTTCAGTTAAGGGATACATTAAGTATAATTATCACTATAGTTCATGATATATGATGCAAATTAGAAAACTATATTGTTATTTAACAGCTGTTAAGTGCTGGTGATTAAAGGCGATGAAGTGGCAGAGCTCAGCAGATATTCAGCACTGAGCCTATCTAGACTTCATTATGCAAGAGAATGCATATTGAGGCAAGTGGTATTATGTAGTAAAAGTAAAAATTGTTACATGATCAAATACCGTATGATCTAAGAATTAAAGATTCCTTTAAGTAAAACAGTGCATTTTACTTTGCTTATTATTACCCTGATGAATATAACAAAGCTGCAAAAACAGATGCTGAAAAACTATTACATTTAATTAAACAACAGAGCAGACACTGTTGCACCTGAATAGGGGAGTGATGTTAGAAAAACATCCACCAACCAAATTCAGCATTAAAAATTTTCTCAAATTGGAAACTTCTTAGCTTTGACCAATAAAAATAACCGTCACAGGGAATTAAAACTGTTTCACTTTAAATATCCAACTTTAGTTTTTCCTTACACATGATTGGATGATTTAGGTTAGCACAGTTTCACATCATTGGTCAGATTATGTAAATATTCACTTTGCAAAGTGGAAATTGACTTTGCTAAGTAAACAACTTCTACTCATTTATTAATATTGTCCCTTTTGTCTTTATCTGTTTTAGGAGCTGAATCAAATTAGTAATATGTGTCTGAAAGATCTTAAATATATAGAGAAATATTTATATGCTGTTTATTTTACCAGATAGTTAGGCTTATTTAGGTTAAGCACTGTACACACATCAGATTTCTGTAACTGGAAATGATACTTTGTGTGCCTTTCACGATCATGATTTTAATTGATCAAATCCATCGATCTAGCATGTGTACGTAGCTTCAGTGTTCCAAAACTGAATATGTGCATTGAAAAACAAAGGTGCCAATGATCAGTGGCAGAGAATCAAACGTTTGATTTGCCCCCTGCAAAATCTACTAACCTTTCCATATGATCCCTTGTTGATACGTTAAGCCACTGGATGTAAATCACTGGAGGAATATGTAACTAAAATTGTCCAATCTGTCACAGGAGGGCAAAGAGAATCCTCATATGAATTAAAGTATAGGAGGAGGATGGCATTAAACTAAACCTGATGCGTTACTCTACATGTGACCATAGCCGACACCTAATTTCCATAGCTGGGATGCTCAGTATTAGTGCCAGTGGACAACCCTTTCAATTTGGAGAACTGTGAATAATCCAAACTGATAAATAGACGTTAATTGTTTTTTGGGTATTTAATTTAATGTTATATTGAACTCTGTAGTTTTTTATTTAAATCTTATTTACTATTTATATAAAACCTAATTTATTTTTATACACCCACAACATATTATGGAACATTATGGGCTCTCTTTATAAAACAGGGAATCAGACATTTCACATCTCTGTGGAATTCTTCCAGGTCCATATGTTTCAATAGTGGTAATTGATTCCCACCAGGGAATGTTTGAGGGAATGTCAGATCCCCTGTTTTTTTAAATAGAGCCCTACATGTTTCAAATATATAAAATTCCATAGCAAAAGCGAGTTGATATTTGCCTTTCTGTTTAAATAGAAACTGAATAGGGCCGGCATGAAGGTGGAGGAAGGATTGAGGCACTCTTCACACTCATTCAGTTTTGTTTATAAATTTAAGCTTGATTTTTGGAGCACTGTAACTAGCTTTTCAGTGAACCAAAAAAGATTACCCTAAAAAATATGAAAAGGTATAACAATTTGCTTTATGTTCATTTACCTAATGCCCCCATGCAGTATTAACATTTTTTGAGGTGGAAACACCATGAACAAAAAAGTTTATTCTTTATGTATATCTGGGCAATGCAAATTACAAAACCTCAGATGACCTCAGATTCAGATCACAGGTCATTTTTAAGGTCATCTGATGCATATTTTCCTGTAATTTTCGTATGTAATAAATAGAAAATGATTAATTTATGTTTCAATTCAACAATTTTCCATTAACTTAAACAATTGGTGGTAAGAAAACAAATATAATTTGAGCACAATTACTATCTTTTTTGATCAACAACCCCATGGTCTCTTGGTAAATCTCCTTCTGTGGTCAGAATCCTTCAGTTTACAGCTTTTGTAAACCAAGCAGTGAAGTCCTGTTTCCTTACTAATGGTATTACCAAATCACTAATGTGATTTATGGGGCTCACAACAGCTATATCATATATTAGCAATGCATACTTTACCACAGTCTGTGCTCTGCGTCTTATCTTTGTCTTGGAGAAAGAAGTTAATGTTTTGAAATGACCCACCCTGGGCCATCCACTCTTCTTTGTGGTACAGTGGTAAAGGACAGATAGCATCAAGTTTAGGGAAAGCAGATGCCAATTCTACCTATCCTTTTTCATCCTGCCTTACCTGTTAAAGTGTAAGAACTAGGATAGCCACCAAGACTCATTTTTATTTGTCAACAGTGACACAAATTGCTTGTTAGGAAATCTCACATAAAAAGAAAATCTAATTGTTTAATTGCAAGTGAATGCACACTTATTCATGTAATTTAAACTATTTTGGGGGCAGTTAACAATGGCACCAAAACTACTTGTTATTTGAAAAAGTGTCCCATCCTTTAAGAACTTTAAAAGACAAACTGTGTATTTATAAATGTAAATATATTAATTTGTGTAGTTTCTTTTTTCAAAAAAAGAGGTTTCACAAAAGCACCTATGCTTTAACTAATCATGGGATTTGTCCTATATCACAGTATTCGATTTCTTTTTATTTACTCTAGTGAGTTTACACTGGATCAAAGGGTGGCTTTTGATCTGTAAATTACAGTATGTCAGTAAAAGCAAATGTGAAAGTTAAAATACATATTTTATTTTTACACAATCATAAAAATAGAGCTGTGAATTAAACAATTATTTTATGGTATTATTTAGACATAACAATATTACATTATGCATTGCTGTTATGAATTGTCCTTAATCACACAATGCCAAAGTTATCTTTGTATGAAAATTGGTTGTTAAAAAACTAAAGCTTGAAATTCATTTTTATCTTTCTAGGGATTAGTCCTGGCCTTGAAGGAAGTCATTTTAAAATCTTTAATGTGCCACTTGCTTGACAATTTCACACTCAATGTACTCACGGTGTTATCACTTCTTTCTGCCTTCATTCATCTATAGGGATTTCGTTTCTGAAAGCAGGAAATACTTTTAATGTAATACAGAAACTTTAGAAGTTGTAGTCTAGCCCAATCTTAAACAAATATGAAATCAATTGTTTAAAATATATATAAACTTCAGAACAAAAATGTAACTTATTGCATTTTACCATCTTAGATGCGGTGGCTGCATTTGTTTTCTGTATCACGATAAATACACTTTCTGAAAGAGCAGAAGAATACCTGTAAATCCTTCCAAAAATCTAATATCCTTGTAGCTTTTTGTGTACTAAACTGTTATCTTAAATAATCTCTAAACATCTTTAAACATATTGGCTTTTCCAGCTATCTACTATGAACACCCAATCCCTCCTCCTTATCTAAGGGAGATGAGGGGAGGGGGAGGTAAATTTGTACATCCAAGCTAGACAATACTACTCATCCACAAATACAGTAATTGTTGTATCACTAGGAAACGAAGTGTGTTACTGACAGGATCACCATGTAAAAATAGGAAAAAGTAAAACTGAAGGAAAATAATGCAGGCCCTACTTCCAAGGCTGATAAGCTCCAATATATTAGTATATATGCAATTTTTGTTTTCATTTTTCATTGATAAGTACAGCCCAGTGAGTGTGGGAACCTGGACCATGGGAACCTGCGGTCACAGCTGATTGGGGGCACTACTGAACTCAAATGACCTCCCAATGGAGAATCTCCATTGGGAGGTCATATGAATTCAGCTGTGACCGTCCAGGTTCCTGGACCGTGGATTTGCGAACATGGACCGTGGATTCGCGAAATCAGTTAGCCGAAATTTAGCTTACCCATCAGAAGTTCGAGGAAAATTTTGCAAGATTGTCAGAGGCCTTCTCATTCATCCCTATTGTTCAGTACCCATTTGGATGACAAGTTGGACCAGATGTTCTGTAATGCTGGATATAGAGCTGAAAACACAAACATCAATGTGTCACTTGAAGTGACATATGTTGTTACTGTTGGCACAGCCAAGAGTGTGATAAATTGTGCACACTAATTGTGCTGGAAAAGAAGACAATAAATACCTTTTTTCTTGATGTCCTATGTCTTCAAACTATGTTACTTTACTGTTTCCTGGTGGCTACATTGAATTTGACACTTTAGGGGGAGGGTCAGTGGCAGGTCTACAGACATAGGGCATGTAACAAGGCCAAGGCCAAGTAATCCAAGGCATTTGCCATAAATACAAACAACATACACCACTTCCCTTGTCTAGTTATCTGGTTATCTAGTTTGCTGGAGGGGACTAATTTGCATATTAGACATCCATCACATCAGGTAAAAAAAAAATACTACCTCTTTACAGAATGATCATAAACATGTAATGCACTGCTTATGGGTAGAAAATTATTTCCTTCTTCCTTTAATACACCATTTACCTCTGAAATATCCTTGTTTGTATTTGACTATTTTATGGAAAATCTAATAGTATATTGCAATATGTAATCAAACGATAAATTCTAGCTCTAACTAATATTAGCCTCAGTTTAAATGTACCCTAAATTTCACCTATGTGTTTACCTTATACACAAATCGTAAAAATATCCATATACAATATATAACAGCTAGCAGTTTGTTATTTAGATTTACATACTATGAAAGTTTCTGATGTGAGCCCTAGCTACAAGTACAGGCAAGGTTGCTTTTTGCAACCTTGCCTGTACTTGTAAATCTCCAGAAAGTAGCTGTCTCTACCTTACTACTGCCTGCTATGTTCCTACCCTAAGATTGTTCACTGCCTGCCTGACCTCTGCAAGTTTCTCTGATGTTTTGGATTCTCTGTGTATGACCTTGGCTCTGACCTGTTTTCGCTGTAAGATATGGACTGCTACAGTCCTCATTGTGCACTTGCCCACCATCTTGGGCTCTCTTGTCATTTAACAGTCCTTGTCTCCAGATGCGATTCTTTGTGTACACAAGTCCTGGGGGCAACCAAGGGCTGGGCTGGAGCAACTAGCCTCCCTAGGGTAAGTGGGGGCTTGTCTGAAGGTAAAGGCTAGATAAAGATTTGGAAATTGGATCTGGTTAAACATTTCCTTTTGACCTAAGTTCTCACAGATATATTGTTTTGGTAAAGGCATCTACCTAAATCACAAATTTATGTGTAGGGTCCCTTACCAACAGCCATCTGTTGGAGTGTTCCTTAATAGTAATTTTGGTCGGCAGCCTCAACTTTTGTGTATAATTTCAGCACTCTGTACATTTTTTCTAAATTACATATGTGGATGTTTTACAATTGAGCTAATCACTGGAACTTTAGTTCAGCAGTTTATAGTGGAAAGTAAAAAATGTCTGGTAGTGACCTTGTACAACATCTCTGGAGTTTGGGGCTTTGTCAGAACATAGAGGGTGTATACCCTGGGTCTTGCCCAGCTGAGAATTGGGCCTAATTGTTTACTGAAATAAGTTGCTTTTCCGGAGAGATTGTCTAACGGGAACTTCATGAAGAAAATAGTCCTCTAACGTAACATCTTTACTTTAAAGTGTTGAAGATTATTAGGGCAGACAGTTGAATAGAAGATTGCACCAGTCATTAAAAGGTAACTGTCAGAGCATCACCTATCTACACTAAAGCCGCATACACACATGCAATAATAGTTGTTGGAAAGGATCTTTCACAATCCTTTTCAACGACTAACACTGTACAATCCATGAATGAGTGCTTTACATACACCTATGCAGAGGGAAGGGGGAGAGCAACGGAGCGGCATCCTGCTGCGCACTGTCCCCCTTCCCTTGCATTAGGATCGTTAGTCACCCATCGTCTGTGGACCTGCCAGGACGTTCGTTCAGACGATGGATGACAGGTGCTGTACACACGCCAGATTCTCGCCCGATATTGACCCTGAGCCAATTATCAGGCGAGAACCCTTGGACGTGTGTACGTAGCTTTATTCAGAAAAAAAGAAAGATCTGTTACAATTTAAAAACGAAATCTGGACTGACTTGATTGCTAGAGAATAGGCAACACAAGCTACTAAATTTGGGGTTTGCACATCAGAGAAATTTAATTTATCTATCTATTTATCTATCTATCTATCTATCTATCTATCTATCTATCTATCTATCTATCTATCTATCTATCTATCTATCTATCTATCTATCCTAATTCATAAAATTTGCTTCCTGAAAGTTCAAACCTATATGTCATTTCTTTACCTCTAGCTTGTTTTCTAGATACACACAATCCATCTCTGTAAGTATAGGGATTTTTTGTATACAGTACATTCATTTAATTTGAAAAATAGGCTTATTTCTCAGTGAAAAGCAGCCATTAATTTACCCTGTTGTGTAATCACATTGTTTGGAAAGAGAACTGGTACTCTTGGGTGAAAATGATTTGTGAACTTATACACAGGTTGATTAATTATGTTATTCACCATGGTATCATCACAGAGCTATTTCAATTTTAAACTAAATGAACTAGTAAGATTGCCACTTATAAAAACATATGCCTCATTATCACCAGGCAGGCGGCTTTCTGTTATCACACTGTCCTTTCACATAAAATTGCATTCACAGATACAAATGTTAATCATATTGTTTTCTTTCATTAAAATATGTTGTTTACCAATATATTTAGCTTTTGTTTTTCCTTTGTGTTATCTGCTTATCTGTTGACTTGTATCTATTATGTTTTCTGATTCCTAAAGCTGTGTACACATTTTTGCTGTCCTTGTTTTTAGTGACATCCTCCACCATAAGAACTGACAGTGGTCACCCCTGGTTTTTTAGTGATCTGCCTATTAAATTGCCAATAGACATTGGGGGGCCAGTGTACAGGTGCTAGATTTTTGACCTAGACAATCATGACTCTTTGGGCCTAATTTATTAAAGCTCTTAGCTTTACTGATAAAAGTGCATCCACTCCAGCCTTGGAGAGCTTTAATAAATCAGGGTCTTTGTCTCCTTCAATTATCTATAGTGTGTACATAGTTTGTCAGATTTCTCCGATAAAACAGATTTTCACTCTAAAAAGACGCATAATTAAGAATTGGTCATGGGAATGTCTCAGATGGGGGGCAGTACTACTTTAGAACATAATCCTAACATTTTTCCCATAATTTGTTACCAGCATTTTTGTGACTACTTTCTAACAGGGTCTAAGATAAGGATTTGGCTGAGATAAGGATGAAGTAAGCACAGAAATGTACTCTCTGGCTGGTCAGTCAGCAGTTGGCTAAAGGCATCAGCTTTCAATTTAATGCCAGCAGCGCATCACGTGGATAAATGTCTGTAAGATTTGCGGAATGCTTTCCTACAAAGACACATGTGCCACCTGTACAAGTTGTACTTCATAGGTCTTAGCACTGAGAAGAATATATAATGTGTTTAGAGTCCTAGATTGGTACATCCTTTTATGTGCTACAATACCAGCACGGAAGAAGTGTTTTAGATATGTAGTATCAAGAAGTATCAATATCAAGAAGTATCAATAAGAAGTAGAAGAAATGTGTAAATATAGGAGGAAACATGTTATCACAACACTTGGTATGCACAGGAGAAGAAAGCGGAAGGTATACCAGAAGGCTTGTATGTGCAAGAGAGGAGAGGGTATGATAACAGACAGAATGTATGTAGAAGAGTGCAGGAATATGGCCAGTATGTGCTGTATGAGCAGAAAGGGTGTAACAGGGATAAGCACATGTAGGAGAACAGAGTGGTGGATATGACAGTGGGGCAGGTGAGGAGTTCAGAGAGTATTACAATGGGCAGCATGTGCAGAAGATGAGTATAGAGGATATGATAGTGAAGGCATGTGCATGAAAGGAGTTAGGAAGGTTTACAAGTGGTCAGTGTATGCATAAGAATATTGTTGGGGATACAACAATGGGGATATGTCAAAGAAAAACATGAGGATATACCGGTGGCACAGGAGAAAAGTGAGCATTTGACAAATACCTGCTTGCTTTGCCAATACAAACTAGCATAGGAATTAAATGAAAAATTGTAAAACCGATACAGAAAACTTCTTTAAAAATTCAATACAAATTTAACTGAATTTTTTAAGAATGTTTAGTAGTTTTTAATGTGCTTACATATAGATCTGTTGTAACCCACAGTAATAAGTTTAGAAAGTTTTGCAGTCAGATAACAAAAAAATAGTAGATGCAAACAGTGCGTAAGGCTCAGTTCACAAAGCCGTCATACCAGGATATGTAAAACAACTTTCAAGTCCAATACAATTTCAAAATTACAATTTTATTTCATAACAGAATACAAATAAGTTCACATGAATTAAAATTCTTTATTAGATCCCTTTGGTTTATGGAATTCGAATTGCTCATCGAAGCTTTTTTTTTTTTGGCTTGCAATGCAGAGTTTAGAGGAATTATACTTTTTGATATGCAAAAGTGCAAATTTTTCTTTGATGATTACAACATTGCTGTGGGCAGGGCTTCCAGAAGCCTGGCACCTTTTTTCATTGGATTTTCCAAGTCCGTAAAAGTCCATGAAGGAGAACAGCTGTCGGTGAATTTGACAGCTCAGCCTGTGTATATAGGCTATGCATGCGTCCTACAATACTGGACAGTGGCTGAGCAGCCTAGGTGCTTGGGAAGTGTCATCACCTGCAGCGTGAGCTGCGTGACTTGTGACAACATTTGAATAGGGCTGGTTGTTTAAATGTTCCTGACAATTTCCCACCGACACAGTGATTCAGAGCATCCTGCTCACGGTGCAGTGATACATACCAACTGGGCTGCGGAGAATTACAACTCTAAAGCCCTTATAAAAGCTTTCCTTACTCTCTTTTCCTCACATAACTTTGTATGTAATGCTCTCTGGGGGAAAGGTCTGGCACAGTATTTGGAAGAGGAGGGAGGGGAGATGGACAGTGCCTAGACTCTGGAGGATTAAGGCTTGTCTTTGTTTCTGATGTCATTGCTGCTCCCACCACTGCTGATCAGTCAATAACAAATTCAGGTAGCAGCAGGAATTGTGTAAAGGGGTTGAAGAGAGATGTGGGAGATTAGCTTTAAGCCGGTATTTGTAAGATTTGTAAAAGCAGTGTCAGTGTAAACTACTTATTTGCCTGTTTACCTTTTTATTTTAGAAAAACTGTTGCATACAAAAATTATAATAAAATTTAATTTAAGTAAATTGTAATTTTATTTACCATAATTTTGTAGCATCTATTCATTTATCTTTTCTAAAGTCAGGAGTCTATGATATCAGTTGGTGTAATGCAATTTTAAAAAAAAACAAAAACCTGTAGATGCTGTGCCTTTGAAAGTTCTGTGCACGGCAACATATGGCAATACACTGCTAAGGCACCTTTTTGGTACCTTGATGAATAAGTAGAAACCAAGTGCACCATTGCATGTGACGTGTGTTGTCACACATAGTGGTAATGCATGGGTTTATACATTAGTGGGAATGAGCCCTAAGAAAAATATATGAATCAATGTGCCCAATATTTAACCCATTATATTACCTTTCCTATTAAATTAATCCAAACTGTGTTTCCTTATAGAGCATATTTTAAAACTCAAGTAAGTACTTGATGAATACAAATTACAAAGTATTGGTAAATTACCACCAGACAGAAAATGGCTCATTTTGGTGTGCTTTGTTTACATGCGCATGCTAGCACATGCGTCTGGCCTAATTTATTAAAGCTCCTCTAGGCTGGAGAGGATACAATTTCATCAGTGAAGCTGGGTGAACCAGCAAACCTGGAATGGATCTGGTTCAGGATTGAATATCAAAAATCCATTCCAGGTTTGCTGGATCACCCAGCTTCACTGATGAAAATGAATCCTCCCCAGCCTTGGAGAGCTTTATAAAATCAGGCCTATTGTGTTAAGGCAGCCTGTTTAACTGAATGGGCTGCCAAAGCATTAAGACATCCAAAAAGCAGATATTAATAATTTGCAGCAGACCACACGCGGATGTTGTCAGAGGTCCATTAGGTTAGCGTATTGGGGTGCCACTGACGTGATTGTCACCACAATTTTATAATGCGTTATAATGTGTATTAAAGTTTGATGTGACATAGCAGCAATGTGTTGATAGGCCCTAAAACTTCTGTAAAAGATGGGAGAGACCGTGTTCAGTTTTCTTCATGAATTTGTCCTTTAGCTCTGGAACGTCATTAGTAATTAACGATAACAAAAATTAATTGCTCACAGCAATGTTTTATTCTTCAAATGATAAACTTTGCACTATCTAAAGTATAATTCTTCAGACTGTGCATTGCAAGTCTGAAAAACAAAAGCTTAAATGAGTAATTTGAATTCTGAGTTTAGAGTTTTTAAACCAAAGGGAGCCAATAAAAGAAGTCATTCATGTGAACTTCTTTGTATTCTCTTACTGAAATAAAATGGCCATTTATTGCAGGATTCAAATTATTAAGTGTGTTCTTTCTAACAGATCATTTAACCCTACATTTCAAACAATGCACTTACATAAGAGCAGTAGCATCTTTTTATAATGTGTTATACATGCAACAGTTTGGCAACAGTCCCAGAAAATTGGAGTATACACTAACAGTCTATTCTTTTCTATGCTAGGGTATTTCTGCACAGAGGCAAAATGGAAAGTGCTAATGACCCTTTTATGTTTTATTTATTTATTTACCCATTAAAATTGTGAGAAGTAAAGTCACATTCCTACATAGAAACAATTCATGTATAATTCATCCTTTGTAGCATTTTTGTCGAGCTGTACAATGTTGAAAGCTAAACAAAGAACAATGTGACCTGGAAAGTGCAACATGGTAAAATTAAATAACAGCATCCGCTTCTGTTCACACTTTTAATTACCAGCAGTCACTTCTGTAAAAAGGTGAGTTAACAAATAACTCCCAGAAAATGAACCTTAACTGGCTTCTAATTATTTGAGCCAGGATGTCTATTGTTAAATTTGTTCATTTAAAATGACTTACTGATGCATTTAACACTAGCTGAACAAATTACTCAGTAGGTGATGAAGAACAGCATAGCCATTTTGTGCCTTATTTATGTTTATATTGTTTCCTTCCTTTTGTGTAATGAGGACTTGCCCTGCTTTCTAAAATAATGTTCGTTTTATTAGATCTTTTAATAAAAAATGAAATAATAATACTCGAACAAGATAAACTAAAAAGAAAGGAAGGATTTGTTGCTTACAATACATGAAGCATCTGAATCTACAAGTAAGTAAATAGGAAAAGATACCCCCACTCCTGAGTCAGACTGAGTTATAACGTTTCCTATGAATATTACAAGTTGCCTGTGGTAAGTCCGAAGTATTGACATAAAATCAAGGCAATACCATTGAAATGCGCCATGGATCTTATTGTGTTTGTTTACCAAGATCAATATTTTGTCCCTTACGGACCTAAAGTTTACAATCCTGAAACTTTGATCTCTTTCATAGTCTCATCTTTGCATTTGCCAACCTTTAACATATTTTTCTCTTTTATCAGTTGATAATATAGTATTTACAGTTTAAAGCTGAGATAAAAGCATAACAAAAATGTACTTTTTTTATTTAGACACTCCAAATTGCAGATTAAACCAGTACAAACCTTTAAAACTGTATTTGTTGTGAAACCAGTGGTTCCTGCAGAGAACTGAGGATAGGACACTTTCCTTGGAGTGCAGCACTGCCATCATCACCTCCCACAAATGCTGTGGAGAGGCAATAAAAAAGACTCTGCAAGCTGATATCTGCAACAAAAAATATAGATAAAGAAAGGGGGGGGGGGGGGGGCAGATTTGCAAGTGTGCCTACATACAATTTATTTACCTGTGTTTGCGTAAAAAAAATATTTTCTACATTAAGGCGAAATTTAGACTAGTATTTTTTTGTTTTTAATCTAATTTTATTTTAAGGTGTTTGCTTGTAGTAGCATTGATGCAATTTTTTCAGACATTACATGCAGTGCCCAAAGAGCAATTAACCATTACAGCGGCGTACAAGTATTTTATAATTCCATATGGTAGTTAAAATTTTAACGGCCCCACTTCTATCCACAACGCCTATACAAGCATTTGATATCACCTGATGAAGCCTCAGTTACCATCTGTTACCATTCTTCGACAACCACTTGATTCCCCAGAGCAGTAAACAATGCAGTTTTTAACCACCTGAGCGTTACACTGATTTCTAGATTTCTGTTCCAAAAGCGTCACAGGTTTTCATGAAATTTTTTTTTTTAAATTGTAGACCTGTAACTTACAGAAATATGTCCGAATAGGGTTCTAGTAGATATCATGAAATTGAGTTCAATACAAAGGAACTCAATGCAAAATTTTGAATTTGCCGCCCCGCCTCCCTCCCGCGCCGACACACGCAGCGACGTCACCGGGAAACTCCGGTGATCGTCTCTGCACTCGCCGGCTGAACACAGAAGACACAAGACGTGTCCGGAGGAGCGTAGGAAGAAGGTGAGTATTTTTTTTTGTCCAGCGATCGACGCTGGACAGTGACAGGCACAGGGATAGGCTTTCTCCTCTAAGCCGGCCGTCTTTTTCTTTTAAGGAGAGGGACACCCGACGCTGGAGGACGACCCCGACGCTGGAACACGGAACCGACGCTGGATTAGCACAGCGGGACCAGGTAAGTGGGGATTTTAGTGTAGGCGAAAAAATACGGGTTAGGGGGTTAACCACTAGTCTGAACCGAGCTGAAAGCCCAAGTCGATGTTTATATTAAAATTTTAAATCATTGGCCCAACATGAATAAAAGTGAAAAAATGTAACTACCTGCAACTCTGATACTTACCTCCTATTTAGTGCTGTATCCTAAAGACTAATTTCTAAATAATCATTTGAACTAAATAATGCCCAGCATCATGCAACCCACTCCATCATCATTACAGTGTTCTAGGACAATGCATCATCGTGGATGGCTGACTCAACCTGGATAAAACGAAACTCATCATCATCCCCGTTAACAACACTGTTATTCGGCCCTCCCCTCACGCACTTTATCTTGGTGTCACCTTCAATTTTGCCCTCTCCTTTACCCCCATATTCAGAACATTTTCAGGTCCTGTCACTTTCACAAGCGCAACATCTCCAAGATCTGCCTCTACCTTTCCCGGAGACCACCAAACTCCTTGTACACGCTTTTATCATCTCTCATCTAGACTACTGTAACATCCTTCTCTCTGGTATTCCACTAACCCGACTCTCTCCTCTATCTTTTATGAATGCTGCAGCCAGACTCATCCATCCTTCCCACCGCTCCTGTTCTGCTGCCTCTCCTTGTAGTTCTCTTCATTGGCTTCCATTTCATCTTAGAATCAAACTCAAGCTCCTATGCTTTGCCTTCAAATCCCTCCACAGTTCTTGTCCTACTTACCTTTCTGACCTAGTAGAAAAATACTTCCCTAACCGTTCTCCTTGATCCTCCAATGACCTATAACTGACTCCCTCACTCATAACCTCATCAAACGTACGGCTCCAAGACTTTTCTACAGCTGCCTGACTCTCTGGAATGGTCTTCCTCATCCTATTTGGCTTGCTCCTACTTTCTGCTAATTTAAAAGAGCGCTCAAAACCAACTTTTTCAAACTTGCCAACCCGTCTTCTTCTGTCTCTTAAAACCCTCACTAGCTACCCACCATTCCATATCCCCCTTCTTAGTGTGTGTTGCTTCCCCCACCACTTAGATTGTAAGCTCTTCTGGACAGGGTCCTCTCTTCCTAAGTCACTGTCTGTGTCTGTAATTTTCAACTCCTATTTATAAAGAACAGCTCTGCGTAATATATTGGTGCTAGATAAATACTGTTTAAAAATAATAATAATAATGCATAGTTTATACATGATAACATAAGTACTGTGCTGTCCAGGAGTATGGATTGCCCACAACTGCCACTGGAGGAGGAAGGATTTATTTAATTTTTTTTGGGGGGGGGAGATTAGCAGGCACAGGAGGTAACTAGAGGTAATAAAGCTAAGGTGTTTACCATGCTTTGAGGAGCAGTTATAAAGCAATCATTTTATTTTTACTGTTACATCTTAAAATGTCTTTTTTATGTCTTTCTAACTTTAAAAAGATTTTTAACTAAATTAGCTGTTGTGTTTTTATGCCCGATAGGTGAATTGAATTATCCTTACAATACTCTATTGCTTTTATGCACGGTATAGCAAAGTACAGTAATGCCAGTCACTATTTGGTTTTAAAAGGAACAATTGCATCTCTAGGTTCACAGTGTTATTTTATAGGATGTGAGTCACATGGACGTTATAATCTTGCTTTTATGCTGGCTTCCACAAAATGTGTGAATGTTTTATAGTTCACTATAATAGAGCCATATAGATATCTTGCCAAGTTTTGTGAAATAAAATTAAAGCAATAAACTAGGAGATGCACTCATCTGGTTTTAATTATATGCCCGTGTATGGAATCTCACCAGAATCCACAAATTTCAGCAGCCCAAATCAGCAATTTTAAAATAGGTACTAATCCCAAGGTGAGGGATGTGTATTTTGGAGCATGCAAAATTAAAGCTATTTCTCATTTAAGTGTTTTCTAAAGTTTTAATTATTTATGTGAGAAAGAGATGATATACCCAACTCTTTAGCAGAAAATATAGTTAATTTATATATATATATATATATAATGATAAATATATAATGCTTTATTTCTATTTGTGTTCTCTGTTTAAGAATAAAAGTACAGTATATGCAAGATAGGATATGAAATTGAAGCAATTGTTTTTATTCCACATTTTTATTTATTTTTATTTTGCTAAATTAAGTATAAATATACATAGTTATGTGCAAATTCAAATGAACTCATCGAGAGAAACTGAACATCGGTTTGTAAACTTTTGTAAAACAACAAAAAGGTAATGATAATGGTAATAATGGAATTAATATTTAGAGTAATGATCCATTTAATCACCTATTATTTTGTTAACCTAAATATATGTTGCTACATGCAACATTTTTTTTTCTTTTAAGTCATTTTTTTTAATAAATCATCCTATTGTCTGTTATACTTCTTGATACAGTAAAGGCTTGTACAAAGAGGGCATATACAGAATACAGAGCATATTAACTATTTGTAGCCATACTCTTTGCCAGGGAGATTAGTTAATATGGATGTCATACCAGTGTGATGTGAAATATGGTATAGGACATCACAAAACAAGCTCTTTTCTTTATTAAGTCATTTAGCTAATTCTGGCTGCAGCATTGGAAACATTTGACAGTGTGCAAAACCCCCACTGAAAACCAGTTTGTATATCCTGAGTTTTTGAATACATCATATCACCAGTTTCTTACTTTGAACTTTGCATGTTTTTTTTTTGTCCTTGCTGGGAAAATCCAACCTCTGTATTTGACCATTGTTACTAGAACAGAAAACAATGGGAAACCCTAAATTTTGCAGTTGTTACAAGAGGTTAGGACAAATCTTCAAATTTGGATACCACACCTTCACCTTGTTGCTTTTCCAATACAGGATATAAAGAGAAAGCTTCCTGTAACAAACAGTAGGGCTAGGCAATTATTACAGAAATAAAATATCAATACCTGTGCACACTGGCGTTAAGAATAATTCTAGGACCAGAGATATTGATTAACTCCAAAATGATGAGATAAAAAACTTTAAAAGTGCTCCTATGGAGAATACAGGATATCACAGGATACAGGATATTTTTGGCTTTTCATGGGCAGACATAAACTTTACACTTGATTGGTATCAATTTAATCAGTACAACCTCATGTGTTGTGTTTGTTCACTAAAATAAATGAATTTTTTTTTTTTACAGGAAAATGTTTCTTTTACCGAGTCTCACTTGGGGTCACTTAAAACTTAAAAAAAACACTTACCTTGCTCTGTTGGCGTCCCCCGGCATCCTGCTGGTCCCCACAGGTCCTTGGGCGGCATCCTTCCTATTCGATTTTCTCCAGGCAACTGCAGAGACGTTCCATTCAAATAAATTTTTCTTTACCCCATTGCTTCAATTCATTATATAAGAATAAAGTAAGTACCATAAGAGAAAAACTGTAATCTATAGAATCAGGTTTTAACCGAATAGTGCCAAGCCTATACCTGTACAATATATCTCAAATCAGAGAAGAAGGGGAAAAAGGGGAAGGGAAAAAGAAGGCTTTTTTGGAGGGCACTAAATTGTATACTGATAAAAACATTTACTTTATTCATAGTTAACTGTGATCAACAAACAAGTACTATGTCACTTTGTACAAGTACATACTGCGTACTAAGTATAAGATACCATGTCACTTTGGCACATACTGCAGACCTGTCCCTCGTTTAGGCATCAGATTCTTTTCTATTGCCCTGGACCCGATTGCTTGGGAGATAAATCCTCCTACTTATCGGGTGAGAGCACCGGAGCCTAAATAAATTTATCAGACTTTGCTAAATCATTAAGGAGTGTTGGGCAACTCTAATTCCTCCCCGCAGTCTCCTCAGCTCCACCTAATATGATAAGCATCTATCATGTACATGCCCCACTTCAGATCAGGGCGGAAGTATCGAAAAGCAACATCACGCACGCCTGGAACATTCGCGGGAACTGGGCGAAATTAACCACTTTTTTACACTTACCAGTCATTTATAAAGACGCCGTGCACACAGCACCAACCCTTTTGTGCAGTTGGTTGCTGACAGGCTGCCCTTATGGTCAACCCCTAGTTTCATTGAGTAAGTACCTTGTTCTACATCTCCTTTAGATTTTGATATTCATATTACAACCTTAATTGGGTTTCAACCACTCATTTCTAAATTATTATAAATATACTTTTTTTGTGATCTTTCCTAAAACATACCGTATTTTTCGGACTATAAGACGCACTTTTTCTTCCCCAAAACTGGGGGGGAAAAGTGGGTGCGTCTTATACACCGAATACAAGTGATTAGAAGGGGATACATTGACACAGAGTGATTTTTTAGTATTTTGTTCAGAATCTTTTTTTTCTAGGTTTTTCTCCTTTAAAATTGGGTGCGTCTTATAGGCCGGAGCGTCTTATAGTCCGAAAAATACGGTATTTGTTTTCATCCACCTACTTTTTAACCTACAACTAATCACATTATCAGTAAGTACATTATTAGTCAGACTTACCACTAGTTTTGACTAACCCATAATACCTTATAGACTAATTTTTTCTCTCCTTTTTAACTTCAGAACATTCTACTGGTCCACAGTAGAGCTAATAAATGCCTAGATTCAAACACTGCTATAGAAACCTTAAAATTACTAACTAGGTAATATATTACCACCTGGATTTTTTTATATAATATCACTGCTTAGTAACAACCTTTACCCACATTTATTGTTATCTATTCATAGATATTCATCCATTGAAATTGCCTCAGACCTCAGGTTGGAAACCATATTCATACCTAGGATTATGTCATGATTGTTCTCTATCATGTATTAACCTTGTTGTGTAAATGAATATATCCTATTATGTGTATACTATGCTGAAACAGTATGAACTGAATTTAGTCATGTACTTTAATGTATGCTATCTTAGTTCCTCATAGTTTGTCATTCAATTCTCCAAATCCCCTGAGGAAACCTTTGTGGGCGAAACGTGTCGGGAAAGGAGTTTCAAAAATATACCCTAATTCTATACTATTGAGTGTACTACAAAAAGAAAGATATTACGCTTGAGTTAGAAACACAAACTTGATTGTTGTGATAACAATATATGTATATGAATATGTTTAGAAGTGTCTAAAAATACTTGTTTGTTGATCACAGTTAACTATGAATAAAGTAAATATTTTTATGAGTATACAATTAGGTGCCCTCTAAAAAAGCCTTCTTTTTCCCTTCCCCCTTTCCCCTTCTACTATAGTTTGAGATATATTCAGTTCGTTAGGTTTGCTGGCATTTATATATGCACAACTCTTCCAAGGTCTCCCCACATCATTTCAACCAGGTTGAATCTGGACTTGGACTGGGTCATTTCAAAACCTTGATTATTTTTTAGCCATTTTTTTGTAGATTTACAAGTGTGCTTGGAATCATTGTCTTATTGCATGGCCCAGTTTTTTGACCAAGCTTTAGCTGTTGGACAAATGTTCTCACATTTGATTCTCAAAAATTGTGGTAAACAAGAAGAGTTGATGGTCAGCTCGTTAACTACAAGGAGCCCAAATCTTATCTGTACTAATATTCTGGGTTTAGTTTTTGCCAAGTATGGCACTGTGTTTTTTGACCAAAAATCTCCATTTGGTTCTTGCCTGGCCAATAAAACTTGGCCCAGATGTTTTGTGATTTGATCATATGAAACTTTGCAAACACAAGCTGTGCAGCCATGTTCGTTTTAGAGAGAAGCAGATTTCTCCTGGCAACTTTTCCATAGTTGTTCTGTCTTTTTCTAATTGCACTGTTATGAACTTTAACATTCAGCAAGCTAAATGAGGCCTGTAAAGTCTGAGATGGACTTCCACTCCTGGGAAGATTGTCAACTCTCCTGAATATTTTGCACTTGCAAATATTCTTTCTGACTGTAGAATTATGGACTTCAAATTGCCCTTCCTAGATTGTTGGATGGCAACAATTTCATCTCTTAAGATCTTTGCTGATGTCTTTTATTGTGGCAACGTGTTAAAACATACCTAACTGCTTCTTCCAACACACTTGCTAATAATAAATGAATGGGGTGCATTTGGTTAGCAATATCTACTGGCTGCTACTTACCCTCTTTATTCCGATGAAGGTGGTAAGGGTGTAGGTTATAGATTTATGATTCTTCTGCATTAAAAATAATGACAGGATGTAATATGTCATGTTTTGTTCATCTAAGGTTGTTATTACCTAATTTTAAGTCCTGCTACGGGACAGCTGATTTTCCTCAAGTGCTGATATATACATACAAGCTTTTAGTAGGCTTCATAAAAAACAAGCAGAACTGAAACAGATGTATAACATTTAAATAGTTATTTATTTAATAAGTTGATTAGTGTATTTTCTATCATGCATGGAATTTACTGTGGCATTTCCCAGTGTACTTAATTTCTCATTAAGAATGCATGTCAAACCATAGGTGCCTTGTTTAAATAATCTGTATGATATTGAACTAGACCTTTTTTGTGCATTGTTATATCCAGACCTTTTCCTATCTGTTTATATGATATCCGGAACTTCGGCCATATAATTAGTTTCTTTATAAGAATGGCATTTATACTGTACTACAATTTGTATGGGCTATTGGTGATACAATATTTAATTCCATTAAAATTTATATACTGCAGCAGAGCTCAGTAGCTCTGATTATTATTTGAGCATTTGAATATTTAAACCAGCCAGAGCAGTAAAGCTGAGCATCTGTGTCTATGTGTTTCTGATAGTTTGAATGTTTTGCAACCAATTTGTATTCAGTATCATTTCATTGCCATCCTTTACCATCTTTTCCGAAACTGAAATAAAGAAAAAAACTGAAAGAAAGAAAAAAATCTAAAAGATTGTTCAGCAATTGCAGACTTTAGGTAACAGATGTCTATCCAGATAATAGTTTTTTGCACACATAATGCATTTTTGTGCACACACTTTTAGTAAAGCCATTATGTATAGGTCTTAAAGTGTGATATATTTTGCAAATATCACAAACCAACCATGGACACTTACATTGCTTGGTTGTCAAGATATATGAAATCTTCCCAGATTTGCAGTTTAATTTATTTAGTAGATGAACGTCATTATGATAAGAGGATTTAAATTCTAACGCTTGGATTTGGCCAGAATGAAGTCAGTACCATGGCACTTGTAGCACTTCTGGGAGGTGGGAAAAGTTGATCAGACTTTACTTCAAATTTAAACAGTAATTTCAACAATGTTATCAGTGAAAAATAATCATATGAAACAACATGTGACTAAAGAATGTTGCAAAAGTAAAAAACAAATTGTGACATGTTTAGTAGTATTTCCACTTCAGCAGATTAAAATGCCCTTGGACGGATACTAACGAAAAAAGAAAGTTCAAACAAGACCGGGCAGAGCATATTATAATAAAGTAAAACATTCTCTAGTTATATTAAAGTAAAAAGTTCTTCAACATACAAATGCTTTTTAATTAACATCCAATTTCCTCTGGGAGTGAACAACACAAGTGTTGTCAAGTGTAGGTATTAAACAGGAAAACATTCTTTCACACTTTAAGGGAGTCTAAATAAGGATATGAGGGTGATTTACTAGGGGGTTTGAAAATGTTCACACTAAATCATGAAAATATTCCCTTTATTTATCCTTTTATGTGCAAAATTAGTAAAAAGTATTTTCTTTTCACAGTTTTTTGAAGTGAAAATACATTCAGAAAACCTATGATAAATCAGTCTAAACACAGTATTAAAACTGACATGCAGGTCTCTAAAGAGAAAAAAAATTAGAAATAAAGAGAAAAATGATATCACTATTGCTATTTCTACATACAATAATATCCAGAGAATTTGAAATTAATAAATTAGTTTGTGTGAAGATGTGAGCTGGGCAGTCTAAGAACTTTGTGTGTTTTCAGTGACATCAATAACTGATTTTTCTAAATAGAATCAGAAAAATGAATATTTTAAAATGACCCAGTTCTTTTTAGTTCCAACAATAATTAGAAAAAAAACACTTTCCTAAGAAGTTTACGTTTAACAAGCATTAAACAGGAAAAGTCTTTCTTTACTTACGTGACAGTGAAAATTCTTTTACACTTTAAGGGAGTCTAAATAAGTATATAAGAGGGTGATTTGCTAGGCAGTTTGAAAATGTTCACACTAAATCATGAAAATATTCACTTTAATTATCCTATTATGTGCATAAAAAATTTGTACAAAAGTATTTTCTTCTCACAGTTATTTGAAGTGAAACTACATTCAGAAAACCCTTTGATAAATCAGTCTAAACTATTAATCTTGTACCAAGGGTGCAGCAGTCATCAATGAAACTTGGAATGAGTCCCCACTCTGCAACCCACTGTACCATTGCATCTGCTAGTTATAACAAAACCATTAGAGGCAATCACAGTGCTACAATAAAGTATGACTGAGCTTAAAGTCAAGTAGATATTCCTATTTCTTGCCTAAGTCTTTATTAGTATACATTTCCACTATATTATCATATTTGTATATGTGTCCTCACATAGTACCTGGTCCTACTTACTAATGCTCTCCTTTAAATGGTTTTCATTCTGTAAAAAAATAATTTTGGGGATTTTTTTTACCATAAATTATTTTAGCCCCTATACCCATTTCACTTGTTGGTAGCATGAGCAGATCACCAAGGAAGAAAATGTTAAGATATTTAAAAAAAATATATGCATGCTTTTGGTTTTTACATATTTTTATGCCTGGTACAGAACTGAATGTTAGGAAAATCATTTCAGAGAGGTAGATGAACACCCTTTGAAACAGAGAACATTGAAGTTCAGGGTGTACTCCTGCAATATCTTTTCTGTTTCTTGGGGAAGCTATGACATTATGATCTCCAAAGCAATGTTAGAATCACATTTCTATTCTTTGAGATGTATTCAAATACATCTTTGAAGAGAGTTTATGGTGATTGTGAAGCATAACATTGATTACACTTCAAGGGGCAGACAGAGCTGAGCGAATCTTTTCAAAGATTTTTTCAAAGAACACATTTAATGCTTCTCCAATCTTCAACTGTCCTCATTTTCATATTGCCCTTCACTCAACCATGCAATACACATTCTTGTCTATCAAATATTATTTTAGGTTATGGGGAACATTTTATGGGCTGGCAAGTAAAAACGCTTTTCATTATTCTTGGGTGTTTTGTATTCTTTATTGAAATTTCATCTTTCCAAGCCTCACAGTATTAAAACTGACATGCAGGTCTCTAAAGAAAAAGTGTATAGTTTAAGGAATAGTTTCTGAATATAAAAAATAATTCACAAAATTTTCAATATTGCTATTTCTACATACAATAATATCCAGAGAATTAGAAATTAATAAATTACTTTGTGTGCAGGTGTGAGCTAGGCAGTCTAAGAACTTTGTGTGTTTTCAATGGCTTCAATGATTGATTTTTCTAAATTGAATCGGAAAGCTGAGTATTTAAGAATGACCCAGTTCTTTTGAGTTCTACTAATAATAAGAAGGAAAAAAAACACTTTCCTTTCCTTTAAGTTTACATTTAAGAAATTTAATTTAAGCACCTTCACCTAATAAATTTACTATAATGGGGAAACACATGGCAAGCATCTCCTTTAAAAGGCTGTGGCTGTTGAAAATTCAATTTTGGTTGCTCAAATTTTTATTGACATACTTTGCCAATTCAACAGAAAATGGTACAGTTCATAAAATCTGGTTTACAGTTTAATAAATTTTAATATAATGCATATCATACAAATAAACATACACATATACCATGAAATCAGACAATTACTCAGTTAAAAAAAAATTCACCCACAACTCATGCCTGCCTCATTTTTGTTACCACTAATGGTAATAATGTAACAAATGTATAATATAAAAAAAAAAAATCAAGGTTTTGCTATAATTAAATTCTGGCTTGGATTGCATATCTGTTGCTGAAATAAAACATTCTTTTTTTATTGTGAACAGTGGAGTTGAAAACAAACAGTTTCAGCTCCATAAATACTATAATATGGAAAGTAGCCAGATCAATAGCAAATCTATCTATCTATCTATCTATCTATCTATCTATCTATCTATCTATCTATCTATCTAATGAATTTCCCAGAAACTTTGCCTAATACAAGGAGCTGAAAAACAATAAAATCAGGTTTAAATAGATACAACAAAAACTGTGGAATGAATGCTGAAATGTTGTGTGGCACATTACAGAATACAGCTTGACATAGTTTCTAAGAAAGCATTAGGGCAAATGCTTAAGAATGCAGAAAGAGATGTACCTATTCAAAGGCTGAGAGGAGAATTCTATAATGGGAGATCCAATTATGTGTCTGTGCACTGAAAATAGGTGATAGCTCTTTCTTAGGATCAATATCAAATGCCTTTTTTCCATTCACTGTTGGTTGCTAAAACAAACTAGACCTTAATCAGCTGTTCTTTCAAACACTTTGGCTTTAGGGAGTCGTGCTACGTTAGTGACAGCGGGCCTATTTGCAGTTTGCATAGATTTTTTAATGTGAGATGAGGAAGATCTATGTTGTGCAGAGCTTTATAAAACTATTGATCTGCTTCGGTGACCACTTCAATGGCATTGAATACAGTATGTTTGCAGTACTCTGATATATAATTTTAAGGCATAATGGCAAAATAGCATTCTTTTCAGTAGTACCGATATAACATTTAAAATAAATTGAGCATTTGAGCAATGTACCTTTCAGGTCAGTTACTACTCACACCAGTGGTCTTTTTTGGCTATCTGTAAGGATGCCATTCTTCCCACTTGCCAGCAATATAAGAGGCATTCTTCCTACTGACCACCACACCAATTAACTGTGAGCTGTGGATAAAGTAAATATAGCAGAAGTTCCCTAAAGACCTGAAAATTATTTGAATGGGTTCCCCCATGTTCAGAGATTTGAGAAACATTGGTGTACACAATCATTGGTATATATCAAGCTTTAAAGCTCATTTGTATAATGTCAGAAAATTCCTATTTATGTTAGGGCACAGCAAAAAAATGCTATTTTACATTATGCGCATTTCTAACAGTACTACTTTATATAGGGCACCCACATTTTCATTGATGTTGCCCTATAGAAACTGACATTTACAAATGATATTGTGTAATACCAGTTTATACCCTCTGCAGACCACTGATGTGCTGTCACACCACCTGGGTGGTAGAGAGAGGTATGGAACTTTGACCTAGTCAAAATTTTAATTTAGTAAAATGGAGTTAAATTCTATCATGAAACCTCCTGCTACATTTAAAAGACCTTAAGGCACACAAGATTGACTCCAACACTACCTTGTGCTTTCTAAGTCAAACAGAAAGCTAGAGATTGAAAAAAGAATGAAAAGAAACCAGGGTGTTTCAAATGCGGTGAATTGTATTAAACAAACAGTTCAAAACTCATACAGATGCAGAGTTATTGGTTTTACCCGCTGCTCTCTATTTTCTAGAGGGGGGTAAAAACCATAAGCTAGACAGTAGACTCCTACTGAATTTATATAAACGACTAAGAATCTCGTGTCCCGACGCGTTTTGCCTCTTAGGTTTTCTCAGGGGACTTGGTAAGAAACGTTTGAAAACTGCATATGAGCATATTGCATAAATGAACATAATTAGATATTATAGTAATTTACATAATTGAATGATTAAACATGAAAATATTCTTATTTTTGCACAAAGGTTGAAACAAAAGGTGGTTATAGACTGTGAAGTCTCAGATGTAGTAGGTAACATGAGTTTACCACAATACAAACAATTACATAATCCACAATACATGTTGGGTAAAGTAATCATAATATGAAAAACGTACCAGGGTTAAGTTGATACATGTAAGCGTGAAAAAATGTCCATAAACACCATATGATGTGTAGCATAATAATAGTGATCATGTTAATGTCACAGTACTTATATCTTTAATATAGTAGAAAGATGTTTCAGAAAAGAAGATGTCTGAATATTAGCACCAATTCTGTTTTATTTGTGAGGAAAAAAATGAGGGGGAGGGTTATTGTTATTATTATTATTGTAATATAAAAAATATGCATGTTATTATCAATATAGGAAATATACTGAGTATATAGAGATTGATATATTAAAAATAGGTACATATGGGTTGATAGTATCAAGTGCAAAGGGTTGATATTGAGGGATAGAGGTAATAGTGATGGTGTCCATGATTGATAGATAGTTCATGGTATTACCACATTGCCGAATAGACAAGGTGACAGGATAGGGCATTCTGATTGTGGGGGTATCACAAGGGTTAATTAGAACGTGTCAGACAGAGGTGTAGTACTGGGATTGGCCAAAAAGTGTCAGATAGAGGTGTAGACAAAAAGTGAGTGAGGCAAAAAAGATGGAGGGATTTACTTGTGAAATCTGGAGCTGGTGAGCATGAGGCACAGTGTGCAGCAGGGGCACTGTGTGAATGAAAGTCCAAGGAAAGGTGCTGGTTGCGGGCTTATGAAGAGGAGAAAGGTAATGGAGATAGGCTGGGGCACATGCGCTGTTAGATTATGCATGCGCCATAGAAAAAGTGAGGTACTTCCGCCCTCACCTCTAACAGGGCCTTATTGAACTGCCCCCAATGAAGTTTGGGGCGGTGTAATGAGCCACATCATTGAAGATAGAGATTTCAGAACTATATGTCCCCGAAACTGCATGTATTGATTCTCTCTAAAACATGGAGCAAATCTTAATATTACCAGAATTATTTTTAAAAATACTACCAGATTCTGTGTAAATTCTACCTGAAAAAAAAATACAAGTCTGTGGAATTGTGTGTTGAGAAACTGATTTTCTAAAGTGATAGAGCATTTGAATCTAGCTGTTTATAATGGCAGAAAACAAGCTTTCTCTATTCAGGAAAGCTAAAACCACTATTCTTCTAAATCACAATTAAATGACATAGTGTGTGAATGAACAATTTGAGTTAGAACAGCAGAGTACAAATTTCTGTCTTACTAGCAGAACGTGTTCTGACATTTTTTTTGTCTAAGGCTAAAAACTACACAGTATTATAGGACACGAAGGTGTGCAATAGTATGAGATAACTTTCTATCATGCAGTGATAACATGAGTAAAAACAATTGTTAGAAAACAATTCTAAACCCAGGCTGCCTAGGCAACTACTCCTATGTAACATACAAAACACGTACAAGCTTTAAGTTTTAACAAACACAGCAATAATGCTAAAATGCATTTTTCCATATACTAGCAAAAGTGTGCACCTTTCAGAATGGAGAAGATTGGGGACATTACAAAGAATGCTGAAGAAGTGTTTTTTGCAAGCAGGTGGTATACACAAGAGAGGAGTTGGCCACAATCCGTATGTGTATAGTGATGGGCAGTGTGTACAATTGGGAGTATGGGAGGTTTGAAGACAGACAGTATGGGTCTGATTTATTAAAACCCAGGTCTGGAGTGAACCTGGGTGATTCAGCAAACCTGTAATGGATCTGGTCCAGGATTGAAAAAATTTGCCAACTAATACCAAATTATTTTTAAGAAATCCTTTGCAGGTTTGCCTGATCACCTTGGTTCTCCCATGACAGTCTCTCCTCTTTAGTCTTTGAGAAATTTAATAAATGTGTAGGTGTGGAATACAATGGATATGACAGCAGACAGTAAACGCAGGAGAGGAATGGGGAGGGTTTGAAGACAGCAAAGATATACAGGAAAGCATTGCAGAAGGAGTAACAGTGGGTACTTTGTCCAGAAGATGAGCACAAAGGCAAACAAGTGTGTAGGGTCTAAACACCAGAAATATTTTAACAAAAGAGGTATGGTAGGTATGATGCCAAAATGGATTCTGCAAAGTATGCCTGTAGGCAATGAGGAGTGCAAAGGGTAAAAAAGCACTTAGTATGCGCAGAAGAGTAGTGCATACAATTTGTGACAAACTTTTCACAACAACAGTCAAATTTTATGCTTTGGAGATGTTGATGAACCTCTACATTTACTATGTTCTTTGTAAGCATACATTGGAAATCTATTAAACTCTTAATGGCTGATGTATATCCATTGGATACAGATTGGAGATATCCAATGTACATCTGAATTGACATTGAGTATATATAGGGGTATGTACCAATGGGCTTTGTAGTGTGTTCTTAACATCAGTTTCAGATGCTTCTTAGATTATTCAGAGGAGAACCTCAAAGGTTCTGTTCTAGTTAGTCCATCATGATTGCCCACTCAAGTTTATCCAAGGATATACTGAAACAATCAGAGGAAAAAAGCACAAAGCTTGTTCATTATTGAAATTAAAATGTTAAAATCACACTACTCATATTGAGTAACAGCAAGATGAGTAAGGAAGGGTGGTGCTGAGGCTAGCTGCACCATCATTATTAATAACAGTTCTCCACTTATCTCTCCACCTATTTCCTGTAAGTGGTTGGTAACTCTGGCAACTCATATTTTCTGCAAATAATGACCATTTTTGAATGATGTATTTTTAAGAGTAGCAAACTGCATACTCATTTTGACTTTATTGAATTGCTAAGACGATTATAAAATTTAAATGGCTACCATGTGAATACCAAGTTTACAGTAAAGTTTATCAGTTTCTTGCAATAATTTAAAATATTAGATTGCATAGATAGTGCAGTATTTTATTGAATATACCAAGTGCCACTAAATGAAAATGTACAGGTGTGTACTGTGCTGGCCTTTGCCTGATTTGATGACAAACAAAACTAGCTTTTTTCTTTTTACCTAGAAGTCCCCCTTGCTCCATCTCTCTCCCTCTCTCTGTAGGTCTGTTTTTCTCTTTCAGCTTACATATAAGCAAACACAGTGTATGTTTAATGTATTTATTTAAACTTTACAAATTGCAGATTTAATAAATGTGAAAAGTTCACTTTTCATCCCACTATCTTTCTACTCTTCGTCCCCTTTATTTGGTTCTATATATTGCCTAAAACTTTAATAGGAAATATTAAAGTAAGGTATGAATTATAGCAGCAGAGACGTAAATTCAGTATGTGCCCCAGCAGCTCTCCAGTCTGTAAATCTTAAGCCACAAAACAGGATCAAGCTTCTTTGGTATTGCAAACTTTAACTGAAAATTGCTCCCTTTTTAAATCTAGTATCATAAATCTAGGCTTATTCTGTAATGTTTCTGTCAAGTCATCTTAGTTCCAGGCATTTTCTGAATGATATTTTCTTTTACGTTATGATTTTTTTTTTGTTACCCCTCTTTTCTGTTTTAAAGCCTACCACCAAGACTTAAACAAAAAAAAAACAAAAAAAAAACAGCTGAGCAATACAAGCGTTATTATTTATTAGATGTCTTAATTATTCACAAGAAGGTTTCAGGAAAAATGAATTAAAAAGCCCCAGCTCACCTCCCAATCCTATTAGGGGAAATACTGGTGCTCATGCATAGGTTCCTTGTGCCTTATACAACACAAGTCCAGCACACATCAAGGACAGGCAGCTACAATTAGGGCCCTAGTGTAGGCTGAAATATGCAAGATGAACTGACAAGGTTTTTATTCAAAAAGTTCATTTGAACTGTTTGCTGTGTGAATTTTCTTTTCAGGTTACGGAAAGAGCTTGTTCACAGAGGAAATTAGGATTTTTGATTAATTTAAATTAATTGCATATTGGATAGGTGTTCTGATGCCACAAAATAAATCTGTATTTTAGTTTTGCTTTGCTGGTCCTTTCTGCTTGAGATCAACAGGACTTTATTTGCTTTCAAGCATGCTATACACTGATTCCTTCCTTGTAAAAATGAACTTTCCTACACAACATACTAGCTGAAAAATAGAGAAATATCATAAATACATCATGAGATTATTCTGGAAAGTACCTAGATTTGCAACTGTGAATATTTTTTTTGATATCTCTATTTCTAATGAATTAGTGTTGTGACTAAACAGTGGTTCCTTTAGCCTGGTTTCCATGCTGGTATAATTGGGTTAATATACAAGTTCAAACAGCTTCTTTTGGAAATTTGGGAGATTATTACAACAACTGAACTGAAATCAACACAACTGTGCTGTCCTGTTTTGCCAGCAATGTTTCATTGGTATACTGACAGGACCTCTCTGTATAGAATAACAGGGTGCTAAAATAAAAACATATTCACACTGTGGCACGGCAGCACGGTTGCTCAGGGGTTAGCACTCTGGCCTTTTCAGCGCTAGGTCCTAGGTTCCAATCCCAGCCAGGACACCATCTGCATGGAGTTTTCAGGTTCTCCCCGTGTCTGCGTGGGTTTCCTCCGGGTACTCTGGTTTCCTCCCACATCCCAAAAACATGCAGTTAAGTTAATTGGCTTCCCCCTAAATTGATCTTAGACTACATTAATGACATATGACTATGGTAGGGACATTAGATTGTGAGCTCCTTTGAGGGACAGTTAGTGACATGACTATGGACTTTGTACAGCGCTGAGTAATATGATGGCGCTATATAAATACTGTGTAATAATAATAATTATTTCTCCTGCTGTGTTGAAAGACAAGATAAGGTAACTTTAGTAATTACATGAAGGAGGTTTACGTCACCACTTCTTCAGCTTAATGAAGAAATGTCACCTGAAATAGGACATTCACTCTTTAAAGATTACCAACACAACTGTTTTATATTTTTTACCTAAACTAGTTGTCCATGGTTGTCTATTGTATTCTGCTGGGGGCCACAGGCATGATGATTATTTCCTTGATGGCTAGAAATGTCCATGACTGTCTTAGAACTGTATTCATTTTCTTAGAGATCCTCAGAAGCTCTACAGGAGATACCCTGTGGTAAATCTAATTTCATGAGAATAGCACAATGACTAAATCAAGAGATAATAAAAGACAAGAACTGCAGCTGTGTAATCATCGTCACACAATACTCTCATCTCATGAAAATATTTCAGTGGTTGACTTTGATATTCTTTGCCGTTTTTCCCATTCCCTAATGCATAGTTTAGTGAATGGAAAGCTTTGATAATTTTATGAACTCTCCATGATACATAAATTTATAAGGTTTAAAAAAAACATAAGAAACAGAAAATGTAAATAATTAAATGGCAAGACACAATTATCTTTAGTATCCTTAACAAACACTGGCTTTTAACCTACTTTATGAATTTTATAACATCTTGATGATTCTAGAAGCTTTATTTTTGAACATATATTTTTTTTAGAGGGCTTTAGGATACAACTAACTTAAATATTGTATTTAAACTTATTTCAGGAACTAAGACTAATTATATTTATCTACTTTAATTAGAGTATTCATTGGAACTGATGTATTGAGAATGTACATGTTCACTTAGAAATAGCTGTATTCACAGTCATCCAATCATGGCAAATCCTATTATTTTATATTCAACTACCAATCACTGGGTATTCAAAGTGACTGCTGATTTGTTTGGTCAGGTTATACCAACATAAATTGCTGCCATTTTTTCTTTTGGTAGAAGAGGCATACCTATATTGCTAAAAACAATTCTGCTACCGATTTCTTTAAAGGCATAGACAGTCTGTGGCACATACGCAGTGCACTATAAACTCCAGACCCAATCCTGGCTTTTGTAAGATGCCAAGGATATAGCTAGGAGACAATTTAACTCATACTCTGGTGTTCCAAAATGACTGCCCAAGGACGAACAAGAAGAAATATTAACATGGAAGAAGGCCAGGAGAAGATGATGGCAGCTGTGAGATTAAAAAAAAACTGCTTTGGTTTATCATTGTTGAAGACGGCAAGCAGTCAATTAATTTTGCTAAAATATGCAAGTATGCTATGTGATATGCGGTTTCGCTTGCACTTCAGCAAATCATCCTCAATTTGTCTAGGCTGGCTTTATTGAATGGCTTTTAGCTTGACCCAGCAAAATACTGTGTTTCTTGGATGTGCTCAATAAACTTTTGTGCTGCATAGAATCATAAAAGAAGACCTTAAAAAGCTGAACCTGACTACAGTGGAGTATCCAAAATGTAATCCAGTTGCAATATTTTCCTAATAGCAGGTGAAATTTACTGACTTTTTTGATTTCATATCTTCAGTTTCCCTTTCAAATAGACCCTAGGTCCACTGATAAATCCTCACAGTACTGGTATAACATTTGTGATAATTTTGTGTATAAAAGTCATTGAAACTTGAAAGAAATGTCTGTTTAGTCTTTCTGATGTTATTTGTTGCCTCCATTTCAGTAGTTCCCTATCTATGCTCTATAAATGTACTGTGATTTAACACTCAGCAGGATATGGAGGAATGAAATGCACATGACTTGTTTTCTTCAATGAACATATTTTCATTGAAACTGCATAAGTCATAGCTATCCTGAGGAAGAAAAGAAATGCATTGTGTTTGTATAGATTTATATTTTAAGAAGCAGTGACTGGTTTATTTTTCCAATGGTGTTAAAATGACTTTTAAATCAGTCATGTTCAACATTATAAAATCATAACACACAACAAAGCGTTTGTACAATATATATATATATATATATATATATATATATATATATATATGTAGTAATTTCACTGCCTGTTTATGCTTTAATGTATTCTATGATAATTATAGCAGTGTGTGTTTTGCCAAGATGGCTGCTGTGCCCTTGGCAATTTGGGGATGAGGTCATCAGTACTGACCTAGCCTGGGGCAGGGATTCTTGGGTAAGCCCTTGGGAAGGACATGGTCTGGAGAGTGAGAGACTCAGATTCTGTTGCATGCTGAGAGAAAGTATAACTTCAGACTGTAAGTTATGGCACAATCCTCCCAATGAGACATACTGCAAGGACTTTAACATGTTTACAGTGCTGCTGTTTGAAAGTTTGCAAAGTTTGATGTTACACTGGATTTCATATGTTGTTACTATTCAATACAGAGACTCTTTCTGCTAATACATTGTGGATTATTGTCTATGAGTACACTATTCTGAACTGGGACTGCACTTGTTACTCACAAGACCCAATTGAGTGGAGGCACTGCGCTTATGGGAAACTACATCCTGTTTCCACAGATAAAGTAATGGCTCTGCTCCTGTTCTTCCACATAGGTTGGGCCACAACACATCAGTAGCCTGCACAGTGGGTCAGAATAGGGCTACATTTGGAGGCACTGCTGAGATTATCCTGGATCAGGACAGTATTGCGTTACCATGCCACTGTTATCTACAGAAGCTGTATGGCAGTGGGCTCAGGAGAAGAGATTGTCACATAAAAGGACCTTTGCTGTCTCTTGTGTACCTATATCTGTTAGCACCCACAGACTACAGGAGGCACCAAAAGCTAATGAAACTCTGCAGCATGCATCTCTTGTGGATAAAAAAGAGGATGATGATGGATATGAGCTCTATAACCAATACCTATGTCTCAGTGAGGTGGATTTAAATCCAATTAAAGGGCCCTTTTGTATCTACCCCAAAGGGACTGAAGATGTTGGCTGTGCTAAAGTTTTTCCACTAATTTCACCTTCAGTGAGGAGAAAGCTACCAGCCCTGCCTGTAAAGTGTGAACCATTGAATGTGTGTGTTTCTACAGAAGACACTGATACAACTGAAAGTATAACTTCAGACTGTAAGTTATGGCACAATCCTCTCACTGAGATATACTGAAAGGACTTTAACATTGACACTTTTACACTGCTGCTGTTTGAAGATTGCAAAGTTTGATGTTACACTGGATTTCATATGTTGTTACTATTCAATACAGAGACTCTTTCTGCTAATACTATATATATATATATATATATATATATATATATATATATATATATATATACATATATATATATCACTTTTGCCCACCTTGTACCTGTAAGTTCAGTGGCATTTTAGGTTAAAGGGAAAGAGTGAAGCAAAGGGAGGGGTGGGCCTGACTATGACCAACTGACCATTGCAAGCTTAATTCCCAATAGACTTAACTGCAATGAGGGAAGCAAGAGATGGGCCACATAGGAAAGGTACTTCAGGACAGAAGTCTGTATGTGCCTAATTGGGAGACTATAACTTCAATTCAAAGACCCATTCTGAAGGAGAACTGCTTCCCTCAATGGCTGTCATACATGAAGCATTCAGGGAGGATGCCAGAGGTTAGCTGTCAATACTGACTATTAAACCAGTGAGTGCTGGAAGGAACCACCGCTTTCCAAAAAAAGCTGGGCCAGAGCACCTATGTCATTATAACTGATCTAAATGTGAAAAAGAACAGAATTAAAGAAAAAGCTCACCAAGACAGGAAAATTAGGGACCCACTTTGGGTGGGAGATTTTGATGTGCCTTCAGTGGTGGGTTACACTATATTTGGCACTAGTTCAAATCTATTTTTCCTCTTAAGAAAGTGAAGGTGACACTACAAATTTATGTATTGCAGACAAGTGTCTGCAGAGTGTGTGAGCATTTATTGCAGCAGGCAGAATAAGAGAAAATAACAAGCAGAACAAAGTCATTTCTGCTTATTTGATTTTCAAAAATGCATATATTGAACCTTTTTTAAATTTATTTTCAATGATTTATCTGAAAACTAGAAAAGGACAACACTAAAATAACTGTTGTTTATATTATTTTGGGGATTGGCCAATCCTGTGCTTCACAAGGATTTGTGGGACACCCATCTCCTCAAGGTGATAAAAAGATAAATGGAGTACTGAATGTTGGAAAAATAGGTGGGCCATACTATAACCCAGGGAGATTTGTCACCAGAAGTGCTTAACCAGACCAATATTGGACTACCAATCCAATCCCCACTGAACTGACTACCAGAACTATGTAAAACATAAAGTTCAGAGTAACAGTGAATGATTTGAGGACCACGTGGAGCAAGTGAATAAACTTTTCTGGCTAGAAAAATCAAACAAAGCAACTAAAGGATATTTGGATATTTGGTATCCAGAGTGGTCAAGCTAGTTACATTTTTCCAGGTTTCCCTAGAGTTTCTGAATGGTTTGGAGACCTATTGCTTTGCACATTCCTATATATATATTGGCCTTGTATAGACTGAAAAATATGTGTAATTGTAGTAAAAATGTTTTAATGTTTTTATGTTGAATTAAAATATGTCTAGTAATGTGGTTGAAAATTATTTTAAATGTTTTTTTTTTAAGAAATAAGGACCATAGGTGTGAAGGGATTTTATTTAGAAACTGGAATACAAGTTTTAGCAAGTATTAACTTGCTAAAGGCTATTGAGGCTTTGCCTCTGAGAGCAATTGAAAGCATTATTAAAGACACTGCTCGTACAGGGAATGGAGTGTACAGACAATGGTTTGATCTATGAGTTTCAACAGTGTCAAGAGTAACCATAATATGCCTTACAGCTTTAAAGTACATATATATTATGTAAAAAGATACTCAAACTGTTAACCATTCTTTAGCATGTCATGGGATTTTGTTTTTTCTTTCAGCTGCAGTATGTACTTTTCTTTGGGTAGTTATAACATATTATAATATGTTGCTAATGTTCCATGTAAATCACACTTTTTCTCTGTAAGGGCATGCCTTTTTAAAGTAAATTACACTGCTAATTTGCAATTCAATTGGGGTTAGTGTATCTCAAAAGCAACTGAGGGAGGCCTCCAGCACACAAACAACTAATCCATACTGAATGCATTTAATTTTTTATATCATTGAATTATAGTAGGCCTACACAAACAGATGTTTTTTTTAATTTATTCATAGTTCATAGTCATAACCATTTTTGAACCAATCACATGATACTATATCATTGCAGCATCTTTCCCCTCCTATGTGACCATGCTTACACAACATTTTATTTTCTTACTTCTCCTTGTCTGCAGTTCTCTTGCAGCCATTTAACCCTCACCTCCTTACTCTGGGGTTCTGTCTTTGCATTCTCTTCTATTATCCCCTCCCTTGTTATTCATACCAGGTGTAAAAGATGTGCCTTTTTGGAATTACTTGAATTCAGCTTCTAGGATATTAGTGACAATAACTGCCTGGCACAACATTCAGCAACACTCTTACAGGAATCCCTTGGATAACTGGACTATGTGGCCCTGATTTTCTGGACAAAGTATTTTTGCTTTTCCAGCGTACTTTTTTAAATTCACATTTGAAAATCCTATTGAATTAATGTAGTAATCCTATGTCGTTGAGGAGACTTCAGCTCATCTGTGAAAGTTTTCAGCTCTTTTGAAAACCAATGGGGAGCTCTCCTCCTATTTCAGACAAAGCCATGACAAGCCTAGCTTAGCGTTAAACAATAAAGCAATACATTGGATTAAAAGGTACAGGTGTTCACATGAATAAACGTACAGCCTTTGTTAGACATTTAGCTATGTGAATGTTTTTTAAATTTTCCATGTAATATTGGAAATGTACCCTCCTTTGTCCCAAACCTATACTATATAGAATAAAGAAAAAGCCTTCTTCTCCAGCTTCAACTAGCTCAATATTATATACTGGATGTACATAGCATATCTAAACTCTTAATACAAAAAATCCAACATATAAAATCTTTCTTGTCCTAAGTGTAGTGGCTGCATTAGGTTTCATTATTCAGCATGTATAGACAAATACCTGTTGATCGTTTCGGCAATGTGTTCTATAAACCTTCAATAAACTGAATTGACCAGTTCAATCCTCTCTTGCATTATTTAACCTTTATAAACTGTTCCTTAAAGCTGAATTGTGGTTCATTGGCTATCACACTAACTTTGCAGGGGTACCAAGTTTGAATCTTGGCCAGGATATTATATGCATCAAGTCTGCATGTTTTATACATGTTTGCATGGGTATCCTCTCACATACCAAACATGCTGGTAGGCTAATTGGCTTCCCTGAAAATAATTGACCTTGGTCTATATTAGTGACATTAGACATTAGCTTGTAAACGTTTCCGAGACATAAAGCATAAAGCACTGTGTCATTTGTTGGTGCTTTATATGCATGATAATGTTGAGTGCAGTAACCCAATTAGGATTTGTTCTGCTGAAATCACATCTGTACAAGATGGATTCCTATTGGCTACTGTCTGGTAATGCTCTCAGGAATTAATACATAAAAATATCAAATTTATCGAATTATACAGTTGGACAACTGCATCAAATTAATTTGTTTATTGCATTGTTCTCAGCTGACTACTATGTGCATCAAAGGACTCAATAGTCAATAGTTTTAATAAAGAGAAAACCTTCCACCCTGAATAAGCAAGAATTATATTTTTCTTAAATCACACTCTACTTTGCTTGAAAATTTATTTTTTTGATGGAGACACTGGGTTCTATCAGGATATTAAAGCCACAGGAACATCTTTGAATGCTGATTTCTCCATGCTTGCAGATAAGTTCAATATAGGGTTTGATTGCATTAACATAATTTCCAGAAAATGCAGTTTCAATGATTATATTACCATATTGTCTCTTTTCTGTCTTATAATAATGTCAAATAGACTGTTTTAACTTAAGAAAAGGCCCATTTTGTAAACCACTTTCTTATGGCTACTCTTTGTAAGGTTTGTTTTACACAAATTGGATAATAATGGATCGCTTTTCAACCTCTATAATAATTTTGGTAACATTTTTAAAGCTGAGGTAAATAGTGATAGCATAAAAAAGTTAGTTTATAACAATATTATGTATTTTATATGTTGATGTATTAAAGCTTTGGCAATATAGGCACAATTTAAAAGTCTGTTGCTCTAGCGACTGAACTCTTCGGGCACAATACTGTACATTGCAAATATGACATATATGCCAATATTTAAAATGACACATTTTAAATATTGTTGATTCATTATCAATTACTTTCGTTTAATTTTTGTTGCCAATATTTTTTAATTATTAACACATGCTAATCCAGGTAAACATGTTTAGGCACTGTTTTTAATCATGCTAGTTCACATATGCGTGATGCATTGATGTGTACTGATCATTTTTTTTTTAAGCCAGTGCATGTTACTGATGACAATGGCTAGAGTAAAAGAAAATTGACATTAGACAAATATAGTTATATATTCAAAGGTCAAGCACATTCTTTCCTATTTGGTCTTTTTGCATTTTGTATGATTTTTTATAATTGGTTAAAAATCAATAAACAATATTATTACATTATTATATTACACAAAGAATATGACATGGTGTATAATTTTTATGTGAATTTTTTAGCAAAATAAAAGGCAGACATCTTTATATATATTTATATTGTGATAGATACTGGGGTTTGCTCATGGTAATGGGATGCCTACAGGGCAGATCAGCGGCAGCAGACTCCAAAAGTCCAAAACAAAAGCAAGTAAGTGCCCTCTCTTCCTAACATACTTACTATATCAGTACTGTTAACTCACAGATTTGTAGTATTGTTTTGACTTTGGCTTTCCTGGGGCTCTGTCCTCTTCTCATGGCTGGAACCCACTGGCTCTCTCTCAGCCTGGAACCCACTCTGGCTCTCTCTCAGCCTGGAACCCACTCTGGCTTCCTTCTCAGCCTCTTGCTAATCACTTCCCTCAGCCTCTTGCTGATTACATCCCTCAGCCTCTTGCTGATCAACCCCCCCCTCTCAAATTGTACCTGAGTGCAGGTGCACATATCCCAAATCAGGGTTGGGACCAAGGAACCCACCCTTTAACTCCATTGGCCCCAGCTCCAGGTCCCTAAAGAACCTGGATTTCTCCTAAAAACCTATTCAGACCTATCTACTTTCTATTCCCTGGAGCATTTGTAAGACTGTCCCTGACATTCTTGGTGACACTCTGCCACAATATATATATATATATATATATATATATATATATTAGACAGAAATGAATAATCTAGTCCAGTGTTATCTAATCAGATCTAGGCCCAAATACTGTATGTACAGATCCTTTATATTTTGCACAAAAGTATAATTATTTTCTGGATTGTGTGGCCCACATTTTTATGCATTTCAAGACTTTTGGTACATGCAATTCTTTGTATGTGAAATACTGGAAAGTAAAATATAAAAATATTAATTTTTGTTTCTATGGATTTGTATCTATTTGATCTTATAATAGTGGAGCTCAAAACATTGCAATAATCTGATATGTTACAGTTATTAAAAAATAGAAAACACACAGCTGAGCCCTCGTGGTAAAAATAATTTGTCATAGCTGTTTGTCTTTTCTTTTGTGGATAGTTTGTATTAAATATTCATATTTTTTGTGTTCCACATAATGTAATCTGTTCTCCATAAGCCACACTTGGTAAAGTAACTTCTCCTTTGGAAGACGAGGTGGCTAATAATAGGTTTGTTCAGGCCTGCTGTTGTGATTCAGTGTGAAAACAACATACTTTGTTTAGCTGCAAAAAACCCGGATAGCGCCATGCGTCTACAAAGCCAGCATAGATAAATGTGCCATCTGGAAACTCTGTGCTTGTTTCAGTGCATAATGTTTTTATTTTACTGGTTGTTTGTTATGTCAATGTGTTCAGTATTTGTTAGTCTTGTAGATTTTTACAAGCATGAATTTTTTCTCAGTTTGGCAAGTGCTAAAATGTACTTCAGCTACTTCAGCTTTTGCATGTATATATACACATGTGCACACATACATTTTATTTGTAAGTTGAAAAAAAATATGAATTGTTACCAAAGTAATGCATTATCCACTTCAAAGGCAGTACTGGAAGAGGAGTAAATGTCATCTGCAAAAGGCAGAGAAACATTTTAACCCACTGCTATGAAAAAAAGATTTGTAAAGTGTGTCAAAGCATAAGATTACTGCAGTCATAAAACTGCTACTAAAAAACCCATTGTGAAATAAACATGCTGTACAAATAAATCCTATACAATATTAATAAAAAAATAAACCATGCATCACTGTATCTTTATCCAACACAAGAATCTGCCAGCGTATTTTCATCGAAAAAAATGCAGGACATCATAATGCTGTGGATATACCATATATTGCCATGAAGAAGCTTGAAATGGTGCAGGGAATTGTCATTTAACCTTAATTTTCCAGCTAACCACTCTAGGTTCTAAGTAGCTCACTAGTCTTATATGTTTATTTTATTATTAAAAAAAATAAGGACTTTAAGAGGCTGAAAAACTATTTTTCAATTAAATAAAACATTTATTGATTGACATACCACACAATTGTACATACACATTAAAATAATTTAAAATCATATACATAAATCTCTCTGTATTCTTAATTGATCTTTGTTCATTTCTCGACGCGTTTCGTGGAAACGGTTCACTTCATCAGGTGGTGAAGATAAGAGAGAATTTAAGGTAGAATGGTCAGTTCCATGATTGTGATCCCCTCAGGCATGGGGTAAGGGGTCCAAAAGAAAAAGTGACAGGTATGTAGGATCTTTTTTTCAATTTAACCAAAACAAGCAAACATTCTAGTTATTTACCGTATTTTTCGGACCATAAGACGCACTTTTTTTCCCCCTAAAGTGGGGGGAAAATCAGGGTGCGTCTTATGGTCCGAATGCATATTTTTTTACTTACCTGTATCCCCGCACAATGTATCTCTTTATAATGTATCTTTTTATGTATCCTTTTACAATGTATCTCTTTATAATGTATCTTTTTATGTATCCTTTTACAATGTATCTTTTTACATCTGTTTGGAGGCCCTAGAAGCTCTACACAGTGCTGAAAAAAACCCAAATTTTTCCTCCCATTGACTTCAATGGTGTTCGAATTCGATGTTCGACCACCCGAATTTTTTTGCTATATTCGAGCGAATAGCTGCCGAATCGAATAGTGAGCTATTCGACCAACACTAATAAACATCCTCTGAAGAAAATTCAGTCAGATATGAATGCTGCTAGTCCTATGTCCCTCTAATCCTGCAATGGACTTGTTCATTCAGTTATAGTGTTAGCTAGTAAACTGTGATCTCTTTCAATAAAAATGTCAAAATGTATTAAAATACTGTCTTTATTCAAAATACTGGTTCTGGTGTTATTTCAGCCTGGTCCAGATTTTTCCCCTTGTCTTCTGTCTATATAAAGGTAATCCCCAAAGGTTTATTTCACCTCATAATGGATGCAGCTCTGATTTTTTTCCTATATCTCTTACACATTTATAATGACTTATGATGCTATAGTTGCTATAGTTTATTAATAATTTTAAATGATTTTATATGGTGTAACATAGTATAATAATAAATATAACAGACAATAGTCTAAACATTTTAGTCCGTGTATTTTGATTTTCAAAGTATTTATACATAATTTTACATTTTATAGTATATAGATAATTTTATACATTTTATAGATTTTTCATGCAATAGAATAAATTATGTGTGTAAAACATAAATTGGCTAGAGATTTATGAGGTCAACTTTCCACTTTTCTTTATTCTTTTTTATTTACTTTTTCCCTTTATTTAGCCTTTGAATCGGTTCTTATTTGGTAATCTAAGTGCTTGCACAAGCCTTGGCGACCTTGCTACTTACAACTGCCAATAATGAACAGATCAATTTAGTCCAATGTTAAGCATTTTTGCGAGCAGTTTTCAGCTTCAGTTTCAGTTGCCTAAACATTATGTAATGATACTGTAAATTTTAGATCTGTTGATTTTTTTCTGAAGTGCCTTGGAAAAAATAGGCTGAAGGTCAGAGCATTGCTTAGCATTCTGTTTTTAGAATGGTCATGGTATACAAATGTATTTATGTCTTGCCCAAAATGCATGGTAATATAACAACAGAACTTGGTGTTTTTCTTACCTTTGTACACAGTATGGTTCTGGTGTGGTTGGCAAGGATAGACTGCAGTAATGGGTCACTGTTCTTCACTTAAAAAGCTCTGACAAGGACCAAATGATAGTAGTTTCAGGCAAGTGAAACAGGGGTTTTGAGGGTTTAAATTTCACTTAAAACCCAATTAATGAATTGTCATCTTTAGTCATAGTGTGTGTGTATATATATATATATATATATATATATATATACTATGACTAAAGATAACAATGGATTCATTGGGTTTTAAATATATATATATACACATACACTCACAAAAAAAAACAAATAAATGTTTTACCTAATTTGAAAATAACCTTGGATGAAATAAAGAATCAAAAAATAGTGTTAATTACACTATGGTGTTGGTGAATGTAAAACAGGGATACAACACAATATATGATTGTACACTGTAATATGTATGAATCAACTATGTATATATACATAATTATTTGCACTAAATCCCTAAGCTTCAAACCTTGTTCTTTCCACTTCCTAATTTTTCTATTTATTTTTTAAAGATGGTGGCTCAAAACTACTGGAAACAAGCTGGTTAAGGCAAACCCTCTATTATATTAGGTTAATTATAAAGTTATATTTTAAAGCTGGTACTCTGGTTGCTGGTATGGGCTTGTTTTCTCATGCCCACTCTGCCGGTGTCTTTTATGCCCCTTTCCTTTAGAAAAACAACAATCTCTATGGAATACAGATAGGCTTTTGTTGTAATACTGACTGAAAATACATTATTGGTAGGTATATCACAGTTAGATATATCAGGTTGGTTTGCCTGTTTCTGGTCCTATTTCTTGTATTGATCCTTTGGGCACCTTTTTTTGGCTTTTTTAAATGAAGTTATCTGGGAATCTTTTTAGCATGGTAGTTTTTAGACAGTCTGTCTATGTAATTAAGGATCAAACCTTCTCTTGTTCAGGCTTGTAATGTGTTTTAGTTGATCCTTCAGTGGTTCTGTGACAAAAGAATAAAATAACCCTCAACAAAAGTATTATCAAATCTAAACAAAAACTTTGATTAGCCAGGCTACTTTTTTTTGTCTTGTCCAAATGGTCCAAAAATGTGGGTGCTTAGGAATATGTTTACCAAAACATTCATAGTCATATATCATTTTCCGGTAATTTTGCAAACTTCATCCATAGCACCCCTACTTGTGGATGATTTGACCCTGATTCATTTATACATTTTTTTAAACCTTTAAACTTTCAGGTGCTTGAAAATGAAAATACTCCTAGAACCAGAAAACCTGAGGAACTTTAATATGCTATCTTTGACCAGGGTTTTCTGGTTTTCTCTTCCATTAATACCTATTGGTCTGTGAGCCCAACTTTACCCTTTATTAGTCTATAGGGAGGTTTACGGTTGGGTCAGATCTAACCGTGACTATATAATATTTGTTGCAATTTTAACAATAGTAGCATAACAGTTATCAGTTTTTACACTGCACTTGACCATGGAAGTATATGCCTGTTATTAAATATACTTCTAACTCTTCCTAACGAAAATCTCAGACCTGTGTAAACCTGACAAGTCTGTGCATCATGCACATGCAGGTACCTTAAAATTTATTTCTAGCGCACCAGCCCTTTTTTTTTTTTTTTTTTTTTTTTTTGTAAATGTAATACATTTTATATTTTTACTACTGTCAAATTAACATGGCGTCTGTAATGGCTTACTTGAAGGGTTTCACGAGAAAGTTTTGTTCCATCTCATTTGAACACATATAATATAGCTACCGGTAGCTCATAATAAACTATAAATAAGTATGGCAGCATGTCAACTAACGGCAATCTAAAACCTCTGGTGAAATGTTTGATCAAATTAAATAAAACTTGTATGTTGTACAGGTTGGAAAGTTACTGATGTCCCAGAATTTTGACTTGAGTTGGTACTTAAGATAGACAAGGTTGGCTGGTTCTAATTGATTCATCATCTTGCAAAAGCCAAAACAAGATATACATATTTAAAATCAGTCTGTCTGAACTTTTAATTGCTTCCATTTTATGCATACCACTAGATGGCATTCCATGTCTGCTTCATGTTTATACTATTTATTAGCATAATGCTACTCAGTGCATCCTATTTTAATTTCCTATTAGGAACTACTGTTTAATCTATGCCCACTTTCTCTATTCATTTAAAGCACATAGACTTTAGACTCTATTCCTAAAAGTTTGTATAAATGAGTGAATCCTTACATGTTTAATTCCATGCTTTGACAGGTAGTTAACTGCATTTCTTACCAATAAACATTTAGAACCAAAGGAAAAAACAAGTTACATACACTAGGCATACTGGCAATGCTTCACAAACATAGTCTTGTTACCTAAAGCTTCATGCCTACAGCTGCTTGATGCCTATAATTAATGTAACTGCTTGGCAACTATGGAACACACTGTCTGTGTAGCACTTAAAGTGTACCTAACTCAAAAACCACCAGCAGGTAGTACTAACTGACATGTCTAACATACAACGCTCTTTTGTCAAAATGTAACTGCCCAGCTTCTGGTGGCTTTTTGTTTAAGCTCTAAACTGTAAGGTGCATGCACTGTGTATTTTAGCCATCCAGTCAGAAAGGTATGTAACAATGTAACTCCTGCTCACATGCATGTTTTAGCACAATTTACAAATATTTCATGAGTGTGGTGAAGGTTGGTCCCTGCATCCGTCGACCAATTTAGTAAATCTATGAGGAGAAGGGTATCTTCCTTAGATGTTTTGGATATAGGTTGAGTCACTTGTCAGGGTCAGACTGTCTGAATCTGGATATAATAGATCAAATCTCTTGGTGGTAGTGTAGTGAATCAGATGGGAAAATGTCTTCCTTTCTCTTTGTGAACCTTTCCAGGTTGGAAAATGCAGCAGCCTTAAACTAAGGGTTAACCCTGAAGGGTATCAGTCTCATAGGTCTATTTGCAGGAATAAGCAGTAGGGGGATGAAAAAGTAGCAGCCTGCAGGGCTGTTCTATTACTGTGGACGTCTGAGGTGGTGTCTTTAAGAGCACGGTTCCTAACTTCGGACCAATAAGCACACACCACTATCTATCCCTGAGGAGGCCCTTCGTAGCGAAACGCGTTGGATCACTGCATGCCACGGCACAGTCTTTTGAATAGTTTTATGGTTATATGTAATAATTTATGACAAATCCATACTATATAGTATGTATAACTACTCTGCGCTGTGAATTAGTACCAGGACAGAGACGAAAACAATATATGTTTATGTGTATTTGATGACTGAATAATCAATCAATACACTTCACTTTTTGCATGAAAAATTTATGAGCCTGAAGCCTCTTTCTTTCCTCTCTATTCATTTATACACAGTAAAACACTCCCATTTCACACCACAATACAGACCCCTAAGCAGATTTTAGTACACACATTGTAGACCTTTACATAGCTGTTTTGCACTCCTTGCAGCTCTTTCTACCCCTCTCTCCTCTCTGAGTCCTTTGGACTTTGTCTTCCATGACTGGCTAAAGGATGAAAAAGAAATGTCACATGACCAGAAACAGGAAGAACAGGGGCTTGGTTATAGAAGTATAAGATGGGCTGACCGGCATCCCCTTATGGCTGGGACAGTACCAATCAGGCCCATTCCTTGGCTGGGCTCAGTACAATAGTAATGACTGTCCCACCTGATGGCAACCCTGGCTGGTTTCTGCATTCAGTAATCTGAACGTTTCCAGGTTTCAGTACTTTTCTGTAGAAACACATGGTTTAAGTTAGGTTTCATAGCTCCTATAGAGTTATCCTTGTTGATTTTCTTATTTATTTATGAATGAATGAAAAAATAAAAAAAACTGCAGGTGCAGGTCTCTACTTTTGGGAAACATTTCTTGCTCCTTTTTTACTTTTTTTTTAATCAGATGTATTTCATTATCTGGCTGCATTTGTCTTTTTGGATCCCAGTGCCCAAGAAAGCACTATTAGTGGACACAATTTCAGTTTTTTTTCTTTATTGACTTTTGATTTATCTCTTCTTTTATTTATTCAAATCATCTTGATTGGCTGAGTTGGGATGACACAAATCCAATGCAGACATGCAGGAATTAATTTAGTCCCAGCACCTTGTCAGCAAAAGCCTCTAATTCTGTGGATCACACATCTTCTCAATGAATGCGGCCGAGGCGACCGCATTTAGTTAGAATATCCCCGGCACTAGAGGTTAATTCACCTCTAGTGCCGCAGATAGCACATCTTCACAATGAATGCGGCTGAGGCGGCCACATTTATTGAGAAGAGTGTGCGATCCCCGGCACTAGAGGTTAATTAACCTCTAGTGCCCCGGGGATCACAAACAGGAGGTTTCCCCGCGAATCCTCCTGGTAAAATTTCCTAGATCTTCCGATGGTTTAGCAAAATCTGTTCAGAAATTTCGTGAAAGCATCTGACGTTCGAGGAAACTTTCGTGAGATCCCTACTGCCTGATGATAAATGTTTAAAGTGAAACTTTAGTTCTATGTTAAGAGTAGGTGCACATTGGAATCAGTTTTTACATGACGGTGGATATTGGCATCCGCTGTCCATTAAACTATGCAGCACTACTTACACAGCAGACTATCACATATCTGACTGTAGTGGGCAAGATTCATAGAGTTCCTTCTTTTGAATGGAGCAAATACAGCTCTTTGATTGGAGGAGTGTGACTTCAACAGGCCATTCTGTGTTTTTTTTCTTTTGTGTAAAGAACACCTATACATTGCCTCCTTGAATTCTATGAATCTGCCCCAATAGCATACATGTGGTTTATATAAGTGAAGTGTTTTTTGTTTTTTAAAGCAGCAATCTGGCCACTGTATAGCTTTACCACTGTCTTTGATATTTTTTTTGTGACTGTTACAGCATAACATAATTTGTGCTCTATACAGGAGATCACAGCATGTTGCCAAAGACAGAGAAAGTGTTCTTTGGACTTTTAGATCCTATTGTACACATCACAGTCAACTTATTGTCATTCATGGTGCATTGCAGGTACTCATGTATGCTAATTCGCTCAGCAATGTTGTTTTAAAGATTTAAATTCTTTTATTATTTTATTATGCTTTACCTTCAACTTTTTGTTCAGCTATTATATCACTTGAGTGGAATATCAATCATATGCTTTACATTCAACTTTTTGTTTGACTATTATGTCACTTGAGTGGAATATCAATCATATGTCCTGTGTAATGTAATTTTTGCAACAATATGATCCACTTTACTCCACTTGTTTGCATGTGGCATACATTTCTATATTTCAAAATCCTGTACTGGTTTGTAAGTGTGGAGCAAGGAAAAAAGTGTGCATGCTTGTATCTGAGCATCTCAGTCTGACTCGTACATTTCGGATCTTGGTGTGGGATTGTGGGACATAGTGTCAAATGCTTGCTTAAAGTCTAGATTTAAAAAAAAAAAAAAAAAAAAAAAAAAAAAAATATATATATATATATATATATATATATATATATATATATATATTTATTTATGTATATACTAAAACAAAGGAAGTTAGATTCATGGGAATTTATGTCAGTAATATGAGCTATATGAATGAATATTGCTGTACAGCAGGTATAACATTACAACATATCTTTTTCCTGCAGTATGTCATGTGAGTCCAATGCAGGTATGGCATAATTCACAAATATATGACAGACTAATAAATCTTGCATCCACACAGGATTGGCTTTGTGGGTATATCTGATTAAATTACCTTTTTTTCTTTAATTAGACAGTGACATGAATAATGTATGCTTTTTCTATTCTACCAGAATTATCCCTTCCACAAAGTAATCCTATAAATACAGAAACCAGCTTTACTTTTAGGCACAGTTAATAAAAAAGCCTTTACATTTTTAGTATATCTACGACTTTGCATTAAAGAACCGTTAAAACAATACATGATTGTTAATAACCAATAATGATCTCATATCCTATCCCCTTCATATTCATTTTGTGAGAAAATAAAATATCTAATGTATAATTATGTATTCTTCATGGCACAATGCTTTTAATAAGCTACATGACAGATAATAAAGCATCACTTTGTTCTGTCAAGCATCTGTCAAGAAACAAAAAGTTTTACAGACACATGCAAATATTATTTACCAGTGTATGTTATTGAAACCTAATTTATTCTGTTATAAAAAAAACAAGGTAAAGTCAAATGTTCAAAGTCCAAGAAATATGAAAGTAAATAAATGAAATGGTGTACTTTTAAAATATTTCTAGCATGAAGATAAACTGTGATGGAGAAAGCATTTATTTTACTGTTATTTTTGTTATCAAATTTTAGGTATCATTTAGTAAAGCTTCTTGCATTAGTATTAGTATATTAGTATTGTATTATTGCTTTTCTCTGTACTATGAGAGATCTATTTTTGTTGAGTGCTGAGATTTTCACTGTAAATCACCTTCACTCATAGCAAGCTTCCATGGATGAGTTGTTGCGTTATATAATGAAGTAATATTTATTTATGTACACAAATTACCCCAAAAGGTGAGATGACATCAGGAAAGCTGACATCCATGTTATGCATATCTACAGAACTATCCCTTAAATTTGCACTCATGTCCTAATATACTGCTTGCATTGAAGTAGTATAATGCATGACAAACCAAGTTATCAGAGGGCTTTAGGCAGCATTTTGTCATAATCTGAGCTGCATGTTAATATTTAGGAGAGAGGAATTGCACTGTTTGTAGAACATGCACAAGGTTAGCTTTCATATATTTGCAGCCTTCAAAATAACAATCAAGTGTGTTTTCCCAGTGGTTAAAAAAGCTGTGGATATTTCATTGCAATCAATTTCTTTTCCATTTCTGCCGTGTCATGGCTAAATGAACCATGTTTGATCACAGTTTATATTTGCATTTGTGACAAAAACACAAAAAGCAGTCACAGATGCAAGCAATCTCCATCTTTGTGTATTTGTGTATGTATTTTTTTGTATGAAAATTACAAGAAGCAGATTTTAATTAAAGCAATATGTTTGTCTGGAGAGAAATAATTTATGCATATGACCAGGGCCTTGATGGTCTTAAGGACTTCAGGTCGATTGCAGCCTGACAGGTACTGGCATTTGCAGTGCCCTAAATATAGCAGACCTGATTTATTAAGGCTCTCCAAGAATGGAGAGGATAAACTTTTATCAGTGAACCTGGGTGACTCAAAAAACCTGGAATGGATCTGTTCCAGGATTGAAAATATTTGCTAACAAATAGCAAATGACTGAAGAAATTTATTCCAGGTTTGTTGGATCACCCAGCTTCACTGATTAAAGTGTATCCTCCCCAGCCTTGGAGAGCTTTATTAAATTAGGCCCAGTAACTCCCCTGCTTCATTGACACTGGTCATCTTTGGTTCTGACCCCACCCCCCAGGGTGAATTGTAAATATCTGGCCTCCTTGCTGCCATGACTATTATGGCTGGTTGGTACAATACTTTTCACCCACAGTTGACCATGTGATATCCCCTCTATGCATAATTTTCTATAGGGAGATGTTAGAGGCAAAGCAGCAGCAAGACTGTTACACAATTTCTTTATTTTCAGAAATGGTACATCTTTGTTCACCGCCTATTTATTGAGGTGGAGAGGTCTAAGATTCTTGAGCAATTTAAATATTCCACTTACTATTATTATTACCCAATATTTTTAAAGCACATATTACGCAGCACTTTACAAATTCTATTGTTATTTCACCAACTGTCCCTCAAAGGGACTCACAATTGAATGTCATTGTGGTACATTCCCATTGTGAACATTTAATGAATTCTGTATCTGCTGTTACACTGTTTTTTCTGTGATTCAGCTTCAATTTTTTTGTATTCTATGATTGTGTTTTTTATGCTGTGCATGTTTTCTGTTTGTCTATCCTTTTTGTTGTTTTATTTTGATTTTGTTGTGTTGTTTACTTTATTTATCTGATTGCTCTTCTTTCTATTTGCTGTATGTAGTTATGGTGTGCTCATTTTTATCGAAGGACATAATATATTCAAACAAGTATTCGAAAATAAAACCCAATTTGTTTGGAATTAGTGATATTGAATGTGGTGTAAAATAGTAATGTAAATACCTTGGACTTCATAACCTGACTTTATGGTTTTGTTTACATAAAATGCATTGCAACATGTGTGTGCCCCTCTGTCTTTAACCTCCTTGCCGTTAAGCCCAACCTTCGTACGGGCTCAAAAAAGTTGCTCTTTTCGTTAAGCCCGAGATTTTCCGTACATTAAAATCCCCTTTTATATTCATGATATCTACTAGAACCCTGTTCGGACATATTTCTGTAAGTTACAGGTCTACAATTTAAAAAAAAAAATTTCATGAAAACCTGTAACGCTTTTGGTACAGAAATCTAGACCTCAGTGTAACGCTCAGGTGGTTAATAAGATAATTAAAAAACATAAATCTTTTAAACATTTCAAAACTATTATGAGCCAATATTTTCCTGTACTCTTTGGTTGACTCTTTGTAAAGCAACATCTTTGTAAACTACTAAAAACACTTCCTGACCTAGCAGAAACCCTCATGCAGCCACTACATCTAGGGACTAGTAAGCTATAGTAAATGACATTTTTATTCATGACTTTAAATAAGCTTTAAGGATATGTCAGTTTTAAAGACAGCCAAAGAGCAATTAGGTGTTCTAAATGCTGTACTATGGTAATGTTGTTACTTACTTCCTTAGACAGGTAAATGGACATACTGCATATGCTCTTGAGATTTATTTAAATTTACGGTAGCACAAGGTCACAACATTACAGCATACTAAACATTTTATTACAATTAGCAGAAAGTGGTACCATTGCTGCCAAAAACGGGTTATAGAAGAGTCTCCTTGCAATTGAGCATCTAACATCTCTCTGTGGAACAAAACCTTGAGGGATGAGAGGACTTGCTCCAAGGTGGGTGGAAGAGGTTGTATCCATTGACGCATAATTGCACGTCTTGCTGCCAGCAAACAAACAGTTATCCATTTCTGCGTAGAACATGGTATATTGTCCAGAGCTATACCCTCCCAGGAACCAAACAATAATAGTGAGGGTGTCTGTGAGATTGAACAGCCAGTCACATTAGAAATTAACATTAAAATACGATGCCAAAAGTTGGCAACATTGGGACAAGACCATAAACGGTGCGACAGAGAAGCATTAATACAGTTACATTTAGGACATTGAAGATGCCACTGAGTGGATTGTGGGGTAGAGTTGGCGGGCCGGAACACCTTATAGGCCCTATGTAATAGCACAAATTGAGATTCTCTCCAGATCTCATTCACTATGCTCTGCCGAACCGTTTGGTATCCCTCAATAACAATATCCACAATGTCCGGGTCAGGAAAATCTTTTTGCCACATTTGCACATTAGAAACTGATAAAGGCTTAATAAAAGTAGGCAGAATGTATGCATAAACATTGGATATATTAGGAGGAGACAAGGATAATAGATTGTCAAACCCATTGGGACGAAAGACATCCACATATCGCAATACCAGAGATTAAGGATAAGATATAACCTGATTATAATACAACGGATGAAGTGCCCATCGTGGGATACTGTATTTAGTCTGCAATTCTGCCAAGGATAGTTTAGTCAGGTCTTCCATGCGGAAGAGATCTTTCAGGTATAATAAACCTTTACATTTCCACAATTGGATCGCTGCATGTTCGCGTGCTTGTGGAAACATAGGGTTTCCACAAATGGGCAGATATGAAGATAGACGGGCTGGCAGTTTGAATCGTTGTCTAGTCACCTTCCAGGCGACCACCGTGTCTCTAATTAATATATTGTGACGCAGAGGGGCTGGAATCTCAGAGAATTTACAATGTAATAGAGCACAGGGTTCCCATGGGTAAGACATAGCTGTCTCCAGATACATATTGGAATAGCAAGATGTCCCCTTAAGCCAATCCACCACATGTCGTATCAGACAGGCCAAGTTATAAAGTCTAACATTAGGGAAGCCCACGCCCCCCGCCGTTTTAGGTAAATATAATTTCGTCAGAGAGATCCTTGGGCGCCTGCCGGACTAAAGGAATTTTGTGAAGGCCTTATTCAGAGCATTGACATCCGCGTGGGTCAGCAACAAGGGTAATGTCTGCATAGGATAAAGTAATTTAGAGAAAGACATCATTTTCACTAGGTGGCATCGGTCGAGAAATGACAGAGGCAATTTTTCCCACATTTTCAATTCTTTTTGTATTTTGGCAATCAATGGCGGGTAATTTAGTGTATATAGTGATGACGGTAAATGACCAATATGCAATCCAAGATATACTATAGAGTGTGCCGCCACCTTAAATGGCACATGTGTTCTCCATCTCTCTACCATTTCCGAAGATCTGGCCAGAGATAATGCCCCTGATTCATCAATAAAATCCGCGCTCGCTGGAAGCGCGAAAGTACGCGCGGCCATCGATCGCGGATTACCGCGGTCCGGACTAATATCTCGCTTTTGTCAAAATTTATTTTAAGCCCAGAGAAACTTTCATAAGTGTTAAATATCTGTTGAATGGTGTGACTATCTTGTCTAGGATTAGAGGTAAAAATCAAAATGTCATCCGCAAAGAAAGCGGAGCGTAATTCGTTGTTGTGGACCGCTATGCCATGCAGAAGAGGGGTATTGTCCTTTTTGTGTTTTAACACTTTAGGGTCTGTGATTGAGATTAATTTTATTATAAATATTTCCTTTCAAAAATGTAGAATGTGTTGGCAAGTTTATATCCTAAATAGAAATTTAAGTGTATATGTATCTTATTATAAGTGGATGTATTAAATGTAGTCCCATGTTTCAATCTAAATTTACCCTCCCTTTCCTCAGCAGAAGTATATTTATTTTTACCTACATTCCAGCACCACAGTTGACGCACCTGTGTATTAAAGCTGCATAGTCTTCTATAGGGCTGTTTGAAAGATATGGGAAAATCCATCTATTAGCCCAATCGAAGCCTATAATTATAATACAAAGGCTGCCGTAATCTTGGCAAGTATACATGTGTACAGAAGGAGAGTCAGTTTCCTTGGGTCAGGGAATGGGACCACATAGGATAACTAGACTTTGTTAAAAGTCAAATCCTTTCTATCCTATTTGCTGTGATCCATAGGTGATGTACAGATGTGAGTGCTGAATAAGTCAAACTTGTGTACATGGTACAGTCAGAATAGCTGTGGCTTATGATCAACGTTGTGATACCACAGTTTTGTTGTTTTTCACAATTTGTTACTCCTACTGCTTTCAGAGGGCCACAATATTATAAAAAGGTTTTGAGGGAAAATAACTTTGAGGAACTCCAACTAAAAAAAATATTAGCACAGTAATTTTAAAAATAAAGTATTTTGCTGCAAAATCCAGAGCTATTCCCCCCTTTTCCCTGCAGCTCTTCTTTTACCCCACTATCTTATCTTTGTTGAACAACAAACAGCTTTATTCAAATAATTTTCTTCCATGCCCAGGCTGCCATGGACCTACTCTCTGGGGTGGGGTCATAAAGGATAGGTTCAGAGTACGACTTACACATCATTCTGTGAGTTCTATTCTATACAGAAATAAGGTTGGCCATATGCCATGATAAAATTAGGCTGGCAAAAAGACCCCTTCTAAAGGTCAGGGTTGAGAATTTGTTTTTGTTTAGGCAAACTTCAATTTGATAATATAAACCTTTCCTTTCCTATGAAATTTTGCTATCAAAATTTCCACAGTACAAAACTTGTTTTGCTACAGTTTTTAGAATTAGATTTGAATGCTGCAAAATTCACAACCACATAGCTATAATGAGAGTAAGTCTTTGGCAGCTCATTTTTCTAATTGATGAACACATCCAAGGTCTCTTTCAGATGAGGGTCAGTTCTGAACTGCTTTTTACGTTGTGTTCCTAATTATTGTTACAACAGCACAAATTAAGGAAAAGAATTTCTGAAGTAGCAGTTAAAAGGCTGTACACAATGTCTGACAAGTAGTTATTAAACTGCATGTATTAATATGTATTAGTGTAGCACTCAAAACTTGCTCTATATGACAGGTCTCTGAAGCCAAGTTCTTAATAATTTGTTTAAAGAATTTTTATCCAAGTTAAATATCAGAATCTTTATAGTTACCATAGCAGCTTTGTCAGTTTGGGGACAAATACTTCTCTTCTCAAACTTTATTATTGCGTTATTAATCCAAAGTTATATAATACCAGAGATAAATGTTATTAGGTTTAAAACAATGCAACATTTTAGAGCTAAACTGGTATATTTTAAAATTGTTTGCCACAATATTTAATAGCAGAAAATAATAAAAAGTAGGATGTTTTAATTGGTTATCTTTACACTACCCAGTCATTCATCTCTCTGTAAAACAGGGTGACTGAACATCTAACAATGTAAAATGGGTAAAACATATAGAATGCACGTATATCAAAAGTCCACACTTTTTGACTTTTTTACACAGTGTGGTACCTGTTTTAAAACCTGTGTTTGTTACTCCATTAGGTGGATTTTTTCCCTTTTTGTGTACTAGTGTCCACTCTCCCGGACAGAAAGTGATGGAAAATCCAAAATGTTACAGCTTTTTCTAGGCGGTGAATAAAAATCTCCCAAAGCGGATACATTTTCTGGTCAGTTGCCCAATTGTTAGTACACATTTGCAATATACATAATGCACATATACAACAGCCTGTTCTTTTCTATGGAGAAAGGAGTATGAAAGACAAGGGGATTTTAGCTAATGGTTTTTAGCAATTGAACACAATGCCCCTGATTCATCAAACAAAATCGGATTATCGGTCGCGCATTCGTATTAGCGATCCGGAATCGCGCGCGATCGCGCTATTCAACAACCGGAAAAGCTCGCGCACGGAGCCGCGCTTATCCGACAGCTTTTTACTGGCGATCA